>NW_024070193.1:31512871-31859663 GCF_014754425.2 Oryx dammah
CCCGGGGGCCGGCCCGAGCGCTCGTCGGCGCCGGCCTCCTCGTCTGCGCCCCCGAGCCGGCCGTCGGGGCGCCGTGAGCCTGAAGAAGTCGGCGAGGTGAGTCGTGGCAGCCCCAGAATCCCATCTGTGGACCCGTGCCTCCCTCCCTCCACCCGTGCCAAGTCCAAGGGAGGCTGTGGGCTGGAGGGACAAACTCCAAGTTCACCCACGGGCTGCCCACTTTTATGTCTTACCTCGCTAGAAATGAAAAATCGTCTTCTTGGAATCCTGTTAACAGTGCAGTGCTAGTCATCACGTACCTTTTGGAAAGCAAAGTGTCAGGGGAAATGATTGGCATGTTACATTCTTAACTGTCCGGGCAAAACCATATATTTTCATTTTTCCAAATTTGCGTCCTTTGTTTAATTTCTCAAAAGCCATCGTGATGCAAGAATGCTTTATCTAACTCTCATATTTCACTGGAGATTTTTTTTTTTAAACCAAAAACTTAGATCTGATTGAGTTGGAAAAGTTAGATTTTTGCTAAGTACTGGCTGTTTCTTATTGAACCTCGAATTGCCCTGTGCTTAGAACAGAAGAGCCACTCTACCTGAGGGTGTTAAAAAGAAGTGTTCTCCTAGGAAGGAGTGATGCGTGGCACGGGAAAGACAGTGGGGGTTTCCTTGTTATTCCTTCTTTTTCAGACTCTTGTCTGGTCAGAGTCCTGCAAGGAAAACATCTTAGCCATCAAGATTCTGTTTGATATCCCCTTTCTTTACTCAGAGCTTAACCCGCCACAGCTTTTCATCAGAGGGTTTTATCTTTGGCCTTAGGGTCGCTGGAACGCCTGCAGGTTAGGGATTTGCCTTCATTTCCTTTGTTGTGGAGAGAGCTTTTTAACAATCCCCCTCTTGTAACCGTCTGTTTCCTCTACCCTTTTGAGGCTGTTGATGTTTCTAACTGCCAATTGCAACGTCCACGTTTGCTGGGCTCCCTAATGACTTGAAACGACTGAAGACCTCTTTTTGACCATAGTGACTAAATCTGGTTTGACGTTTTTACTGTGAGAGAAGTCAGGAGACCTCAGTAAGTAGCTGTGTCAGCATTCTCTTCTGCCTGGTAAGAGATGTACAGATGAGTAGGGACGAGTTTTAGGAGCAAAAATCTATACAATTGTTTTTGAGTACTTGGAACCATTTATAACCTCTTATGAATGTATTTGCACTGTAAGGATATTTCTGTTAGGAACTAAATAGGGTTTTCCCTTCTAGGTACTAAGGTTTCTTGTAATGGGTTCTAATACAGTTTAACTACAAGGTTGCTGTGATTTGTAAGTTGATGGGACAACTTGGAAGGTAATAAGACTGGACACCATTTGTCATGGCTAACTTTTTACAAGGCATAGTGTTAACCTCAGTACGTTAAAAGTCATTGTTAATGCAGGTTATGATTCTTATTACACCATCAGTATAGTGGTTCTCCCAGAGGGCTCTTTGAACCAGCAGCACCAGCTTTACCTGGGGCTTTGTTAGAAATGCAGTCTTACCCCTCCCCTCTTCCACTCCACCCTAGACCCTCTGAGTAAGAAATCAGGAGGATGAGGTCAGTAATCTGTTTTAATAAGCCCTCCTCTTGTTTCTGATGCACACCAAACTTTGGGAGCCTGCTCTAAGTAAGCACTAATCAAGCACTAATATTATCCCCATTTTACAGATGAGGAAAATATTACACAAGGTTTAGCAATTTGTTTCAGTTTCCAAGGTGAGGTTAAATATCCCAGCAGTCTGGGTCCAGGTTGAGCTATTTAGTACTACTACACATGTCAAACACGAGGCTTGCCTGCATTCACCATTTTTCTGAGATTTTTTTCTAAAGAAATGTGACCAGTTTTTGGAACTGTCTTCATCCTTCAAGGTGTTGGGAACACTGGGGCAGCGTCTTCTTGTCTCTATCTGGACAAATTGGCTCTGACTCAGAAGAGATCACGAACAGAATCCAAATGGATGTTTTCAGGAAGGGCTATTTCCATGAGCAACAGCACCTCCTGAAGTCATTTTTCTTCTGAACATATCTTGTAGATTATCGTGGAAATCATGGCCAACACCATAAGAATAAAGGACAAAATTTTCAAAGTCTGGAAAGAGTGAAAAACAAAAAAAGCCATAGGAAGTCTCAGGCTCAAATGCATAAATGTGCAAGTCCTCTGGCAAAGTTGACATTTTCAGGGACTTCTTAAGGTTTCTCTTGCTACCTGGACAGGAATGGTGACAGAAGCAGTAAGGGAGCAGGAGGAAAGATCTTTGCATGGACGCCTTTGTTGCTTTGCTAATCCTGCCTGGGTTAAATTTTTGTGGTTTAGGAGGAATTTCATTTTAGGGAGGGAAAAGTAAGCCTCCTATTTTCAGAAAATGAGTGCTTTAATCTCTTGATGTGGCTAGAATCCAGAAGAGATGAAGGCTGCATGCGTGATCTGGTATCTCAGGCCTGGGGAGTAGTCAGCAGAAATGGTGGGGCTGGATGAGACCCAGTCCACCACCTGCTGACCATCCTTCCAGGGCTATACTGCTCCCTGCAGGGTCGTGGTGTAAGTGAACTTCTGCCACGTCAGCACAGCAAGCATGGCATTCTCCTTCCACATCTTGTTTTCATTTCGGAGACGTTTCCAGGGATTTGCCTAGTTAGTAGGCAGACCCTACAATTTTATAAGTAGTCATTTGTATGCAATCTGTCCTGTGGTGGGCTCCCCTTTCCATAAATATAAAACCAGGAGGTGAGGTCTGAGCTTTTAGGTCAAGGGTGGAATCTGAAAACGGACACCACACTCTTAAGTAGCGGTTCCAGGGCACAAGAGAAATGAAATCTTCCTTCTATTTTTTTGGGGGGGGGTGATTTAGACCTGGCTGACTTCCAAAACAAATTTGAGATGACTAACAGTAACTGACACATATACAATAAGGCCATTGAAATACTTATGAAACATGAAAAGTCATAAAGAGGAGGTGGGAAATAAGTACTGTTTGTCTAAAACTAAGGCCACTATTGTTGTGAGGATTAAGTGTTCAATTTAGCTCTAAGCTTCCTGGCAGCCATGTCAAAAAGGGAACCATGGTGGGCTGTGTTATTTTCTTTGAATGATAAGGGGAAAAGTTTATCAAGAGGGATCATTTTTTTTTCATAGAACTGAATCCTAAAATGAGAACTTTACATTAGATTTGATTTCAGAAGACTGTCTCTCCATCTTGCTTCTGAATACCCTTTGAGCCTGCCTACAGAAGAGGAAGTTTAATATAACTGCCCATCAGTGTGATAGGAAAAAGAATGTGTCATCTGGAGTCCAGAGGATTGGGTTCTATTCTGGAACCATTTCACCCTAATTTCTGTCTCTGTCAAATGAGAGTCGATCCACAAATTTTCTAAGATATCTTTCAGCTTTGCCATTTGACTGTCCTGTGATGAGATCATCAAGTTCAGCTGCAAAATCCCAGCAAGGACTGTTGCTTAGCCCTTTGTGTTGTGTCTTGCAAAATCACTCTGTTTCTCATTTATTGGCCGTAACCTAGAACTCCTGCTGGTTAGTCAGCCTCCACCCTCTCCTGAACTTCTGTTCTTTGTCTTTTGATTTCGCCTGGATAGTGCTGTTTTCTCTAGAAGCCATAAAAATATGGCTTCTAAGGGAGACATGGGCTACTTCTAAGCCCCTCTGTGATTTTATACCACAGTCATTCAGCAGATGTTTATTGCACATGTGTCCTGAGCCAGGTACTCATTGTGCAATGGTAGGTGGAGTTTGGAAGAGGGAGGACAACACAAAAACGCATTACATATTTGGCAGCCTCCACAGCTGCCCCAATGAGAGGAGGCGAGCATATCTACTCATCAAGACACAGCACTTTCTGCAGTTCCCTTTGGTTTCTGGCGAAGTCTTCTCAGAGGGGTCAAGCCTGAATAAAGGTCTCACTAAAGAGGGATTATGTTATACAGCAAAATGCCAGGTCTGTGGCCAACCTATAATTAACTGGTCACCCCAGAGCACATTACAGATCTCCAGATCTCGAGGACTATGATACTCGGTCACTGTGAGTGCAGATTCTAGTTTCACGTTCATTTTTGTTGATTGCTCCATGAGACCCCTCTTTCACCCTCTCTGTGTATTCATTTAGTAAGTCCTCTTGGTTTTCTCTCAAAATAGAACCCCAGTCCCACCATTTCTTCTGCTTTCATGGTTGCCACCCAGCTCCTGAACACCATGGTTTGGCAGGGACCACTGCAGTAGCTTCTCTTTGACTTGGGGTGTCCACTCTAGAGCCCTCTACAGTCCATTTTCTATACAGCTGCTGAAATAATCTTTAATGTGGCAGAGTTTGCTGGTTCCAGTCACTAACTTCACATCATACACAGTAAAATTCAGTTTCTTAGTGTGGCCTTTGAACCCTATTTCAGGCCCATTTAGCTCTCTGACCTCATCTCCTACCCCTCCCCACTTCACTCACTCTGCTTCAGCCACTCTGGCCAGCACTGCTTACTTTTTCCTATGCTGAAATGTTCTTTGCTCCTGTCCTTGTGTGGCTCGCTTCCTCATTTCTTTCAGGTTTATGCTTTCAGGTTTTTGCCTCAGAGGAGTCTTCCCAGCTGGGACCCTGCCCATCATCCTCTACCTCCTTGCTCTCCTGTTTTTTGTTTTAATAGCACTCATCATTATATGAAAATACTGCTTTGCTCCTTCCCCCGTCATGCACGCTTCATGTCTTGTTAATCAGTTTACGGGGGGCACCCTAGAACAGGGATGAGCGCTCAGTAGGTACTCAGTAAATATTGGTTGAGTGAGTGAATGAATGAATGAATGAATGCCGCACCCCCCTTATGCCAGCACTATACTAAGACTTTGCTTCTATTATAAAATTGCATATTACTTAGTAATATTCAAAACAATCTTATACCTTTTAGGGAGGATCTCTAATAGTAACATCCTTTCAAGAGAGGGAATATTTTTCTTTTAATAGGTTTTAATTTTTTTAAAGGGCTTCCCTCATAGCTCAGTTGGTAAATAATCTGCCTGCAATGAAGGAGACTCAGGTTCAATTCCTGGGTTGGGAAGATCCCCTGGAGAAGGAAATGGCAACCCACTTCAGTATTCTTGCCTGGAGAATTCCATGGACAGAGGAGCCTGTCGGGCCATAGTCCTTGGGGGTCCAAGAGTTGGACACGACTTAGTGACGTTTGTGGAAAAATTGGGGAGTATGTAGTCCAGAGGGTTCCCATATATCTTTTACCCAGTTTCCTCTCTGATTAAAATCTTGCACTGGTATGATACATTTGTTGTAATTTATGAAATAATAGCAACACGGAAAATTAGAGATACCAAGGGAACATTTCATGCAAAGATGGGCTCGATAAAGGACAGAAATGGTATGGACCTAACAGAAGCAGAAGATATTAAGAAGAGGTGGCAAGAATACACAGAAGAACTGTACAAAAAAGATCTCCACGACCCAGATAATCATGATGATGTGATCACTAATCTAGAGCCAGACATCTTGGAATGTGAAGTCAAGTGGGCCTTAGAAAGCATCACTATGAACAAAGCTAGTGGAGGTGATGGAATTCCAGTTGAGCTGTTTCAAATCCTGAAAGATGATGCTGTGAAAGTGCTGAACTCAATATGCCAGCAAATTTGGAAAACTCAGCAGAGGCCACAGGACTGGAAAAGGTCAGTTTTCATTCCAATCCCAAAGAAAGGCAATGCCAAAGAATGCTCAAACTACCACACAATTGCACTCATCTCACACACTAGTAAAATAATGCTCAAAATTCTCCAAGCCAGGCTTCAGCAATACGTGAACCATGAACTCCCTGATGTTCAAGCTGGTTTTAGAAAAGGCAGAGGAACCAGAGATCAAATTGCCAACATCCGCTGGATCATTGAAAAAGCAAGAGAGTTCCAGAAAAACATCTATTTCTGCTTTACTTACTGTGCCAAAGCCTTTGACTGTGTGGATCACAATAAACTGAAAAATTCTGAGAGAGATGGGAATACCAGACCACCTGACCTGCCTCTTGAGAAATCTGTATGCAAGTCAAGAAGCAGCAGTTAGAACCAGACATGGAACAACAGACTGGTTCCAAATAGGAAAAGGAGTACATCAAGGCTGTATATTGTCACCCTGCTTATTTAACTTATATGCAGAGTACATCATGAGAAACTCTGGACTGGAAGAAACACAAGCTGGAATCAAGATTGCCGGGAGAAATATCAATAACCTCAGATATGCAGATGACACCACCCTTATGGCAGAAAGTGAAGAGGAGCTAAAAAGCCTCTTGATGAAAGTGAAAGAGGAGAGCGAAAAAGTTGGCTTAAAGCTCAACATTCAGAAAACGAAGATCATGGCATCCGGTCCCATCACTTCATGGGAAATAGATGGGGAAACAGTGTCAGACTTTATTTTTGGGGGCTCCAAAATCACTGCAGATGGTGACTGCAGCCATGAAATTAAAAGACGCTTACTCCTTGGAAGGAAAGTTATGACCAACCTAGATAGCATATTCAAAAGCAGAGACATTACTTTGCCGACTAAGGTCCGTCTAGTCAAGGCTATGGTTTTTCCTGTGGTCATGTATGGATGTGAGAGTTGGACTGTGAAGAAGGCTGAGCACCGAAGAATTTATGCTTTTGAACTGTGGTGTTGGAGAAGACTCTTGAGAGTCCCTTCGACTGCAAGGAGATCCAACCAGTCCATTCTGAAGGAGATCAACCCTGGGATTTCTTTGGAGGGAATGATGCTAAAGCTGAAGTTCCAGTACTTTGGCCACCTCATGCGAAGAGCTGACTCATTGGAAAAGACTCTGATGCTGGGAGGGATTGGGGGCAGGAAGAGAAGGGGACTACTGAGGATGAGATGGCTGGATGGCATCACGGACTCGATGGGCGTGAGTCTGAGTGAACTCCAGGAGATGGTGATGGACAGGGAGGCCTCGTGTGCTGTGATTCATGGGGTCGCAAAGAGTCGGATACGACTGAGCAACTGAACTGAACTGAACTGATTACTAGTGTTCGGTATATTTAGATTACCTTAGTTTTCACTTAGGGCTCTTTTTCAGTTCCAGGATTTTATCTATGACATCACGTTACATTTAGTTGTCACATCTCTTTGAGCTCCTCTGGGCTGTGGCAGTTTCTCAGACTTTCCTTCTTTGTTGATGACCTTGAGAGTTCTGAATAGCACTAGTCAGGTATTTTGTAAGATGCTTCACTAACGGAATGTGTCTGATATTTTACTCAGGGTGACTCTGGGGTATGAATTATCAGGAGAAAAATCATAGAGATATAGTGCCATTTCATCACATCATATCAAGTGTATATACTATCAACATGAATTAATGTTGGCTTTGGTCACCTGGCTGAGATAGTGTTTCTGGACTTACTCTTTCCTTGTCTCCATACCGTACTCTTTAGAAGGAAGACACTGCCCAGCCACCACGTAAGGAGTGGAGAGTTGTGTTCCCCCTCATTGAGGATGGAGCGTGCTTAATCACTCAGCCATGCTCAAGTCTTAGTGACCCCATGGACTGTAGCCCACCAGGCTCCTCTGTATGGGATTCCCCAGGCAAGAATACTGGAGTGGATTGCCATTTCCTTCTCCAGGGAGTATGGAATATCTGTATATAATTTATTTCAAATTCTTTTGTGTGGGACATGTTGTTTTTCTTCTCCCCCATTTATTAATTTATTCAATCATAAATCAGCATAGAATCATAGATATTTTATACTTTGAGTTACACTGCATCATGACTTTATTTTGTTGTTGAAATTATTTCAGTTCAAGTCATTAGTAGCTCTTACAGTTGGCTGCTATGCCCTTTAGACATACTCCCATCCCTGTGCTTTGGTTTTTTGTTTTCATTCTTGTCTTTCTGGGCACTTTCTTACTCTCTGGCACTATAAGAGCTGCAGGCTCATCTCCTGTATTTCCTGCTTCAGTCATAAAATCAGTTATTTCTTCTAGGAGACCTGATTTCTCTCACTGGAAAATGGTATTAGAAGCCAAGATTTGTATACTCAATATGTTTGCTGCTACTGGGGTGTCATTTTATTTAGCCTTCACAGCTGAGAGAGCAAAACACCTATGTGTGTACTAATCTATGTATGTACCTGTACTTATGAAATTTTCCATGCATGACCATCTCTGTGTAAGTTAAACATGGATTTATACTTAATGTCTTCAACTGTAATCCGCTACCATATGGATCATTCTAACCTCTTTGCCTTGACTCTCTGGGAGAGGGAGTGTTTTTATTTCCTAGAAGAGAATGTTGTGTTCTCCCATCTTATTGGCTTTATTCGGTTTAAATGCCTACAGTGAGGATGAGGAAATGGAAAGGAATAGAGGGGTGAGATGGGATTAGCTAACTGATGTAAACCAGGCGAGGTTCACCACTTAAGTTAGGGATGAGGCCAAATATGCCTGAACCATGGGGTGGAGATAAAGTAATAGACGTTGTGGTTGGCACCTGACCTCTATTTTCCCATCCCACCCCCAGTTTGACAGTGAGGTGTACCTCCAGGTAATGGTCTAAACCTACCATGACATCCCCATCCATGCCATAGTGTAATCTTTGTATATCCAGGACCAAGATATAATTTGATTTCTCTGGCAATAGTTACTGGTCTTACAGGTGTTACATGACCCAAGCTGGCCTAATCAGCGAGAAGAGAAGGACTTATTTTATGTTAGTGGACAAAAGACTTTACTGTCTAGATATGAACAAGAAAATAAACAGTCCCAGGTGTCACTGCCGTTCTCAGAAAACCAGCCTTGACTGAAGTCATCACTCTGGGCAGTAGAGAAAGATAGAGACTGTGGATCCTTGTGGACAGGGCTGAACCCTGAGAACCACAGCTCTGGAGGCCTGACCCGTCTTGAACCCTCCTGTTCCATGCTGCAGTTGAGATTTCCATTATTTGCAACCAAAATCCTCTCCCGCCCTGCCATGATGTGTCAAATGTGGTATCCTGCTTCCTGGAAGTGCAGAGTCTTAGCCACTGGACTGCCAGGGAAGTCCCTAAACTCCTTTTAATGAAACTAGATGGTTCTTTCGGAGAAGACAATGGCACCCCACTCCAGTACTCTTGCCTGGAAAATCCCATGGATGGAGGAGCCTGGTGGGCTGCAGTCTGTGGGGTCGCTAAGAGTTGGACACGACTGAGCGACTTCACTTTCACTTTTCACTTTCCTGCATTGGAGAAGGCAATGGCAACCCACTCCAGTGTTCTTGCCTGGAGAATCCCAGAGACGGAGGAGCCTGGTGGGCTGCCGTCTCTGGGGTCGCACAGAGTCGGACACGACTGAAGCGACTTAGCAGCAGCAGCAGCAGCAGCAGATGTTTCTTTACGTCAAAACCTAAGTGCTATTGATGATGAAAAAAGGGAACAGCTATAGGGCCTCCCAGGAAATGAAGGTCCGTTACACTCTGGACCTGCCATCCTGTGTCCTTGACCTTGTCCCAGGCAGCAGGTGATTCTGAGATATGTTCCTAAGCCAAATTAGAGCCTTTGGGGGGTGGGGGATTTAAAAAATTGCAATCAGAGAGACAGGATAAGGGAAAAGTATTTCTAGTGGCTGGAACTGCATGATAGGAGACTCAGGGACTGGCAGCTCTGTCTCTGGCATGGAGAAAGCTGGGGAGTTCATGGACCCAGGATGACAAGGAGGGTTGAGAAGCAATGCCAAGCAACTGGGGTGGGGGTGGGGTGGGTGCTGACATAGTTCCCAAGGCCAGCTTCTGCCCTCTGCTGGCTGTTCTGGCCCATAGTGTCTGATTCTTTGTGACCCCATAGACTATAGCCCGTGGGCTCCTCTGTCCATGGAATTCTCCAGGCAAGAATACTTGAGTGGGTTGCCATTTCCTCCTCCAGGAGATCTTCCCAACCCAGGGATCGAAAACGGATCTCTTGAGTCTCCTGCAATAGCAAGTAGAGTCTTTACCACTGTGCCTCTTGGAAGCCCTAATCTCTGTCCTAACTTCCGTGAATTGAGTTTCTGTCACTCACCACCAAAGAATTCTGACTGATGTAGACATGTCACACCTGACTTTAGCACCTTTGGAAAGTTTCATGACTAGTGGCCATATTGACACTTACCCTCCTAGAAACTCACAAGAGAGATTCCTTGGAAGAACCTTTGGGAACAGATTTGTTTTCTTTGGAAATGCTTCTCTTCATGATACAATTTACTGTAAGAAAATAAGAGGTAAAGGTTTTTGTTGTATCTGTCTTGTGGGTGCGTGTGTGCTCAGTTGTGTGCAACTCTTTATGGTCCCACAGACTATATAGTCCACCAGGCTCTTCTGTCCACGGAATTCTCCAGGCAAGAATACTGGAGTGGGTTGCCATTTCCTATTCCAGGGGATCTTCCCAACCCAGGGATCGAGCACGCATCTCTTTCATCCCCTGCATTGGCAGAGAGATTTTTTACCACCAGCACCACCTCTTATCACCATTTAAAATGCTTTTTCAAAAAAGAAAATAAGAGGCAGACTGGAAAATGGAATTCATGTTCCTCTCCAGAACTTGCCCAGCACTTGATATATTTTATATCATGAAAATTTGACAACTGCCCCAGAAAGAAGAGTTTCTTGATTTGATGCCTTTATTTGGATTCCATGCTATTTTGGCAGCCAAGAGCAGCTGTGGTGTGTTTGAGGGTGATCTTTAGATGCCCGCTTCCCCCCGACCTCTTTTAGCAACACAGAAGACTGTCATCTTCTGATAAATACTCAAAGTCTTACAATTTAGAGTCCAAGCTTTCCATAAGTAGGAGGCAATGGAGAACAGGTAATTTAAAATGCAGTTTCCTTTTGTATGAGAGAAAACTGAGGTCCAGAGAGCTAAAATAATAATAATGCACTAAAGCGCCAAGCACAGGCCTAGCTCATGGTGATCCCTCAGCGTGTGACGTGCTGTTCTGGGTTCTGTTCTCATCTTGGTTGCTTTATTATTTAGAAACTGAATCCTAACTAGATCCAGCTGACTGGCTGTGTGGCTTTGAATGAGTCAGTGCTCCTCAGCAAATCTAGGCTTTCTCCTAAGTTCAAGGAGGAAATGAAACAATGTGAGTCAAATGCTGGCACGGAACCTGCAACACGAGAAGCTCTCAGCAAATGTTAGCCAGAGCTAAGATGTGGATTCAGGCAGGGTTTTCGCTGGGTTTTGTCTTGAGGAAATGCAGACAGCCTCTGTGTATAGCGAATGCTATCCTAACACACTGACCTGGTCCTTAGTAAAAGCTGGGGAAGTAGATGGGACAGGACCCTTTTAACTGTCTCTGGTAGAGTTGGGAGATTTTTCTGGAGAATTTGAGAACCCAAAAGTCTGGCCATCTATAGCTTTGACTTCTCCTGAAGGGCAGAAAAACTATTGTTTCTGAGCTTAGAAAAGCAGAGTGAAGAGTTTGCAGAAATTAGGCAGTGTCTTCAGGAACCAAAATGCTGGATTTTGTCCACAGACACTGCTCTTCAGGAGCCTGTGTCTCTGCTTGGGCTTGAACCCTTGCTCTGCTTTCTCTCCTCTCAATTTTGTGGGAATTACAAGGAGCCAGTTGTTTGCTGCTCCAAAGTAACAGGCCTTATTGTTCAAGTATCAAATATCATCCCTCAGGAGAAATGGGGTAATGGACTTTGATGTTAAAGTCTGAGAAGTTTAAAAAGTGTGCAAACGTTACAAACCTGATTTACAATAATTGAGTATTGACACTTAAGTTTTTTGCTGCTCTGCCTTGCCCATTTGGGGCATGCGTATAAAGGATTTGAAGAAAAATGAAGGCTTCTGGTGCATCTAAGTTAATATTTAATAATACTGATGATGATAACTAATATTTATTGATGACTTAAAACATTCCAGGTACTATAGAAAGCATTTTGCCACATTATTTAATTTAATCTTAATAACAATCTAAGAGATGGGTACTGATGTTGGATAGGCAGGATTTTTTTTAGTTAGAAGTGATAGAATCCCAGCTCCTCAGCTTAATCATAATCATATCACTTACTCATAAAAAGGGATTTACTAGCTCATAAAATTGTGATATCAATTAAAACTGCAAAGGAGATCAAGCTTCAGTCACAGATGTATGCAGGATGTCTGTCTTGTCTTGCTTGGTTAGTCATTCCATCATGTCTGACTCTTTGTAGCCCTTTGGAGTGTAGCCTAGGCTCCTCTGTCCATGGGATTTTTCAGGCAAGAATATTGGAGTGGGTTGCCATTTCCTACTTCAGGGGATCTTCCCAGCCCGGGGATGGAACCCGTATTTCCTGTGTCTCCTGCATGGCAGGCAGATTCTTCATCCACTGACCATCGGGAAGCCCATCTGACCGTCTTGCCTCATTTTCTAGCTCTGCTTCCTTCTGTGTGGGCCACACTTGTCGGTCAGTTTTTTTTCTGTGTGATAGTTCCAGTGGATCTGGACTTGTGTCCTCCTCCTTTAGTAACCTTGAAGGGAAAGACTCCATCCAGCAAGAGTCCCAGGGCTGCCTCCGCTGCTCTGGCTTGGATCCCATGCGCACCCAATCCCTGATGGCCTCACCTGGTGGGGAGGATATTTCAGCCCATCCCAACCTCATGGACTGAGAACTGAGGTTCCCCCCAAAGAAAACTGAGGTGTCCTTAGCAGAAACACCAGAAGTGGATGCTAGTAAGAAACACCAAAACCAAAAGCAGAGAACCACTGGAATCAATAAGCCCATTTTACAGATGGAAAACCCGAGGGTTAGAGATGGTGAAAGTGTTGGCCCAAGAGATGGAACAGCCAAGTCACAGACCTAGAATTTGAAGCCAGGTCTATGTGCAACTAGATCTGTATTGCTTTTTTAAAAAAACTTTATCAAGGAAGGATATTTATTGATTCACATAACTTAAAAGTCCAGTGGATATACTAGCTTCAGACATGATTTGATCTTTGCTTACAGCCATACTGTATTTGAGAACATATCTTGAAATTTGAACTGTTTGCTTACTTTCCAGAATCCCTTTGAAAAAGATATCTTTAATGAAATCTCTTTTTTTTTTAACTTTGAAAATTGTTTATATTTATAAGGGAAAAAACAGATTATAAAAGTTATCTCATTTTTAATGCCTTCTATATATTTACATATTTATAAACACATACCCATACATATTGGTTATATCTCTGGAAGGTGGTATCTGCTTTTGTGCTCAGTCATGTCCAACTCTTTGCAACCCCATGGACTGTAGCCTGCCAGGCTCCTATGTCCGTGGAATTTTCTAGGCGAGAATACTAGGGTGGGTCACCATTTCCTCTTCCAGGGATCTTCCTGACCCAGGGATTGGACCCGTGTCTCTTGCGTGTCCTACACTGGCAGGCGGATTCTTTATTACTGCACCACACGGAAAGTGGTATACCAGAATGTTAACAGCGGTTATCAAATTGGGTACCCCTTCTTTTGCTTATCTATATTTTGCTTTTTTCTATGCTAAATATATGTATTACTTGCATATTGATAAAACAATTTAAAGTATATTAATTATCATAAAAATTAAAAATCCCTTATTGGCCTGAGGCATAAGAAGATGGAAATTAGTTGGGGAAACTACTTTCCCTTCCTTTAGGTTGGTAGGTCCTTCATGCTCTCTTTTGGGGAATGAAATAGAGGTGCCCATTCATGGAATATATAATCCACACTCTTCCCCCTCATATGTCACCAGACATTTATTTCAAACCAGTGCTGCTGGTTTATATTTTAAAAATCTCAATAACATCTTAATTTGAAAAGAAAAGGGAGATGGAGAAATAGAATTCCCTGTGTGTCAGGAACAATCATAAGGGGGAAAACTGAAATGAGAATTAGTCCAGACAACGTCCTAAAATTTTAGAAGAATTATGAATGCAGTTGTGTATAACCTCAGCTAAGGAAAAGTGGCGAATGTAGATAGCATATTAAAAAGCAGAGACATTACTTTGCCAACAAAGGTCTGTATGGTCAAAGCTATGGTTTCTCCAGTAGTCATGTATGGATGTGAGAGTTGGACCATAAAGAAGGCTGAGCACCAAAGGACTGATGCTTTTGAACTGTGGTGTTGGAGAAGACTCTTGAGAGTTCCTCGGACTGCAAGGAGATCCAGCCAGTCAAACCTAAAGGAAATCAATCCTGAATATTCTTTGGAAGGACTGATTCTGAAGCTGAAGCTCCAATACTTTGGCCACCTGATGTGAAGAGCTGACTCATTAGAATGGATCCTGATGCTGGGAAAGATTGGAGAAGGCAGTGGCAACCTACTCCAGTACTCTTGCCTGGAAAATCCCATGGACGGAGGAGCCTGGTAGGCTGCAGTCCATGGGGTCGTGAAGAGTTGGACACGACTGAGCGACTTCACTTTGACTTTTCACTTTCATGCATTGGAGAAGAAAATGGCAACCCACTCCAGTGTTCTTGCCTAGAGAATCCCAGGGATGGGGGAGCCTGGTAGGCTGCCATCTATGGGGTCGCACAGAGTTGGACACGACTGAAGTGACTTAGCAGTAGCAGTAGCAGGAGGAAAAGGGGATGACAGAGGGTGATATGGTTGGATGGCATCACCGACTCAATGGACATGAGTTGGAGCAAGCTCTGGGAGATGGTGAAGGACAGGGAAGCCTGGTGTGCTGCAGTCCACGGGGTTGCAAAGAATTGGACGCAACTGAGCAACAACAAAGGGCGAGTGGATAGATTACGGAGGAAGAGATGGTGCAGGTATGCTATGGGAGTCACACCTGGCGGGGCTCTAGTGGGCACTGAAATCCAGTTCACCTTCAGATCACTGAATCAGGAGCTCGAAGTAAAGATAAAGGCTTTATGTGCTCAGAGGGGGCTTCTTTTCTACTCACTTGTATGTGGTCCCATATACAGCATCATAATGAAGAGCAAGGCTTCTTAAGTCTTAAGTTTCAATCCTGACTCTGCTACTTTCTAATCATAAGCCGTGTGTATGTGTACAACGATGGCTAAAACCAGACACACACACTTACAAAATCACCAACTTTGGGCATTGACACCTATTGTTCTTTAGAGCTAGACTTTGTTTAGGAACACAGCCATGTTTCAAATGTCGTGATCCAAGCAAAATATGAATTATTAATAATTGGATTCACTTATCAAATGATTTTATTAAGCCTCTCCCTCATAGCAGTTATTTTTGCATTGTTTCAACACTGATCATGTAATGCAGGAACTTCAAGGCAAATGTCAGCTTTTCTGTCTGTCTTGGAAGATTAAAGACTGTTGATTTAACTCCAAACCATGGGTCATTAAAAGTGATTTAGCTGTTAGCACAGTCCTGGGCGTCATGTCTGGGTTCCTAAGTAAAGGCTCTACTCACAGCTTCAGTGTGGAAATTTTTTGTCAGGGGTTTTATGTGTTCCCAGACCTGTAGTTTTCAAGGAACTTCATTAGTGTCTCTGACTGCCAACACTTAACATGGATATAGTCACCCATCACCAGACTCTTTTGCTAGGAGCTAAATCAAGGTATTTCCACTTTTTTCAACTGCCACTGTGACCTCATTTGCAAATCTCCATGTTCAAATAGCCATGGCTTCATCTTAAAAGAGATTCCACTGGGACAGGGGTCCGGGGAAGAGCATTCTACAAGTCAGGTCTTCCCTAGGGTGAGCATATTCAACTCAAATCTTAAAATTTGTCTGTTTCCTTTCCTTCCCACCTCCCCCATTCAAATTTCTGTGTTTCCTTCCCTATTAAAACTAGACACCAACAGTACTGGTTCAGGCTGTGATTTTCTGTCCAGCTCACACTGCCAGCCCATATCATAGCATTAGGTTTACCTGAGTTAATTTAGCCTGTCAGTTAAGAAGCCCTGATAGCAGGGGTAGCAGGAGACAGCAGAAAAGAGGGTCTGAGTAGAAGCAATTACTCGCGTTAATAATTCAGTGTGTTTTGCAGTAATAGGCTTCAAAGTAAATAGCACTGCACATAAATGCCGTATTTCATTATTTATACACTCCAGAAACTGAAGTTTAATTAAGTCACACGCTTGAGACTTTTAAGCAATTAAGGAGACGCTCATCTCCAGCAGTGGGGAGGTGGTAGTTGAGCCTTCTCTGTTGTTCTGAGCATCGTTTTTCATTGGATCACAGGGCGGGCATAAACCAGGACAATGAAGGTGGCATTTTCCAAACCTCAGTCATTCCTACATCAGCCTCATGGTTTTTAAGAGTATACTGCTGTATGCTAACTTGAAAAGAAAAAAAAAAAACTGAAATCTATCCTTGTTATAAATGTATGCCTTTGTGTATTTATTTAATAGCAGCTTTATTGCAATATAATTCAAATACCCTTAAAAGGTACACAGTGTGAAGATTTTTAGTTCACTCACAGAGTTGTGCAACCATCCCTGCTATCCAGTTTCAGAACAGTTTCATCACTCGGAAAAGAAACCCTATACCCATGAATCAGTCACTCCTCCTTTGCCCCTTCTGTGAGTCCCCGGTAACCACTGAGCTGCCTCATGTCTCTATGGATTTTCCTATCCTGGGCTTTTCGTACATTTGGAATCATGCAACATGTAGTCTTTTATATTTTCATAAACTATTTTAAAGGTTCTAACATGTTGACAGATATATCAGTGCTCCATTCCCTTTTATTGCCACACAATATTCCTTTATATGGGTATACCGCATTTTGTTTACTCACTCATCACTTGGTGGACACTTGGGTTGGACTTTCTGGCTATTGTAAATAATGCTACTAGGAACATTTACAAATGTACATGTTTTTGTGAGGACAGTTGTGTTCATTTCTCTTGGGTGGATACCTAGCAGTAGAATCACTGGGTCGGATGGTAGTTCTACACTACCACCTGATATACCAAGACTTTAGCCACCTGATGCAAAGAACTGACTCATTGGAAAAGACCCTGACGCTGGGAAAGATTGAAGGCAGGAGAAGGGGACGACAGAGGATGAGATGATTGGATGGCATCACTGACTCAATGGACGTGAATTTGAGCAAGCTCCAGGAGTTGGTGATGGACAGAGAAGCTTGGCGTGCTGCAGTCCATGGGGTTGCAAAGAGTCAGACATGACTGAGCAACTGAACTGAACTGACTGATGGTAGTTCTGTAGTTAAAATTCTGAGGAACTGGTTTCCAAAGCAGTTGCACTATTTTGCAGTCTCACCAGTCGTGCTTGAGGGTGCAGATTTCTCCGTATTCATAGGATATTTGTTTTTAAAGAAAACTTTATATCACTGACATAAATTGCTAGCAATAACATAAATAGAAGGGGACCGTCAAATGAAACACTGAGAAAACAAGATAGCTTTTCATTTGTAACTTGGTACTCTTGCCTGCTGAAGGCTCTCTAGCTGAGGCCTGCTGTCTTCTCAGCTGAAAAGGAGAATTAGGCAACGTTAGGAAGACATATTAGCACTGTTGAAAAAGACGTTGTTGGAAAAGAACTGAAAATGGAATAACTTCTTCCTGTGAGACTCAGTGTCATTTGATGCAATGTCTAAATGATAACTCCAGTCTGTGCATCACTTCTTCAGAACACAAGGGATTTGGAGGCACTGATGTTACATGCAAGCGTGTTTCATCTTGTTTCAGCTGTCAGCGCCACGGCTACCTCATACAAGGAGCTCAGAGGTGGCTGGTCTAATGTTTGTTATGTTTTTTTGTTTTCCTTCTCATAGTCTGGATGTTTTCTAAGAACTCTTGGGTAAATTTGAGAAACTCAAAATTACTACATCCTTGATAAGAAAATAGCTGTTAACCCAGTAAATCCCTTCCTGGGAATGTAGTGTAAGGAAATAATGCAAAAAAGGGAAAATAAAATCTATGGACCTATACATGTTTAGTTCAAGGTTTTATATGTACACACACACACACACACACACATATATGTATATTTGAGAAAAATTAAGAACAACCACCACAAAAGAAATGGTAAGCCATGGTGTTTTAGTCAGATAACCAGTTAAAACGATGGTCATGAAGACTTAAAAAGTAACAGGAAAAGTAAAAGGCAGGAGGAGAAGGATGAAAAAAGTAGACTATAAAATTGTATGTACACCATTAGTATGTGTTTTATTCGGTGGAATAAAGACCAGACTGTAACATGCAAAAAAAAATTTTTTATGGGGCAAGGATTTTTTTTCATGTACCAACTTTATTATTTCAACACATAATGTTTTGTATTTTTAAAAACTGAAAATATACATTGTGTGTTTTATTCCAACCTTTTTTCTAAGGATTTTTAAAATTTACATTGCCTTATGTTGACTGTAAATAATATAGTATGCTTGCTGTAAATTACAATGAAAGAGTAAGTAATCACCAAACAAGGTAGGTTTTTGGAATGAAATAAAGACCCTGATAGAAAAGAAAAGGGAAGGTGCTCCTTCAATGAGGTGGTCAGGGAAGTGTTATTCTACTGTCGAAAGAGAAGGAGGTGGTTTTGTAAAGAGCTGTGCTGTGCTGTCGCTTCAGTCGTCTCCGACTCTTTGCAACCCCATGGACTGTAGCCTGCCAGGCTCCTCTGTCCATGGGATTTCCCAGGCAAGAATACTGGAGTGGGTTGCCATTTCCTTCTCCAGGGGATCTTCCTGACCCAGGAATTGAACTCGAGTCTCTGCATTGGCAGGCAGATTCTTTACCACTGAGCCACCAGGGAAGCCCTAGGGAAGAACATTCCCGAAGCAACAGTGTATGTGAAGGTCCAGGATGTAAGCACAGCACTAGGTGTCTCAGGACCTGAGAAGGAAAAGGTGGAGGGTATTCAGCTCACAAAACTGAAGGATCAAGATGCAGGAACCATCTTTTAAAGAGCCATTGAAGTCCCTAAGAGCCTGTGGGAGTCAAAATGAGTAGGACACGACTTAGCAACTAGACAACAAGAATGTTGACAAGGACTGTGGTAGGGAGATATACTGTGGGCAAGAAGCTCAACTGTTCAGGGAATGAAGCAGAGTGACCGGACAGCTGAGAGATGACACCAACAAGGAAGATGGAATAGTTGCATCCACAGACTTCACCGTGGAGATAGTGTCTAAATGTGTTAGGGAGGAGAGCTCAGGTGATGAGTTCCTGGCGGGAGATGGACTTCGGATGCTTGTAGTCCAAGTGTGTTAATATGCAAACTCTGGGGTCTCACCCCAGACCCACGGAATCAGAATCTCTCTGGGATGGAAGTTATAATATTAACAGACACCTCCTGTGATGATGATATGCAGTCAGGCTGGGAATTCCCCCGCTCGAGATGGTATCTGGTGTCTCTTCCACCTATGAAACTGGTAGAATGATGAAAATTTGGATGAAGGTCCTCAGTTCAGTCACTCAGTCATGTCCAACTCTTTGCAACCCTGTGGACTGCAGCACACCAGGCTTCCCTGTCCATCACCAACTCCTGGAGCCTGCTTAAACTAATGTCCGTTGAGTTGATGTCATCCAACCAGCGAGCCTCAGAGAGGGGATGGATTCATGGAACATTTAAAGGATGACTCAAGGTGAGAGGAGAGGCAGAGTGAGTCTAAGGCAATCTGAAACCTATTTCTAAGACCTATGTAAAGACTCTTTTGATTGCTAAGTTGTTTGTTTCAAAGTGACTTAAAGGGAAAAGAATATATTGGCTTGATCAATGACCTTCCAGGGTTAAAGCCATACACCTGGATTCAGGTGCCCAAGTTATGCCATTTGAGATCTGACCTGCCTCCTTTTGGCTCTGCTTTCTGTTGACTCCCTTCCAGGCTCTACCAGTGTGGTAGCTGAGTTGGTTGCCATCAGCTTCAGCCTCAGCAGCAAGCCTGTAAACCTGGACAGCAAATGTCTACTCCAGTCTTCTTTTATAAAGTGTAAAGAAGAACATAGTTAACCATCAGTCAGAGCAGTTCAATTCCCATCTCCCATTCCCCACCAACACCTGGCAACTCAAGGGGTTTAGAAGCCTGAGGTCTGTAGCCTGGACATCCCTTGACCCTTGCAGGGTCTTCAGGTGACATTTGAGAGGGGCTTGTGTCCCATTGGTAAGATTTGGTGGCAGGCACACCATTTCAGCCCCCTTAAACTTGATTATTCCTTGTGATCACAGAACACAAAAGCTTATTACCTGAAGCCTGCGATTTTTAACGTAACATGAGAAGTAACAGAGTAGGGGGCAGCAAAGGTCTCATTAAATCCCAGTCACCGATACTTGAACTGCCACAAGGAGAAGCTTTATTTGTCTTTTTTAGTACCTGTCACCAGACACCAAAAAGAACTGCAGGCCCCAGCCCCTGCTTTGTGTACCATGCAGGCCCAAATCACTGAAGCCTGCAAAGAAAAGTGGCCTGCTGTGCTGCAGGGAAGTGCAAGATTTTTTTAATCAAAAGGAAAATAAAGTATTTGTCTCATAGTTTGGGCACATGAATAATACAGACAATTACATCGTGCACTTCTGTGTACCCTGCTCTCATCTTAAGAAATAAAAACTTAAGTGCCCGGAAGTAACCACTGCCTCGTCTTTGATGTCTCTCATCCTCATAACATGATGACTTTTACTACATATGTCTGTGAACAACACGCAGTGTTTGCTGGTTTTTCAGCTTCATCCAAACTGTCTCAATCTACCGCTATCCTGCTACCTAATTGCTCTTTTTCCTCTTTGTCCTTATGTTTGTACATGACCTTCTGAATTGTTTATTTTCACTGCTCTGCAGTATTCTGCTTACACTTGTCAAATATATTCATGATTCTCCTGTGCATGGACAGGAAAGTTATTTCCAACTTTTCAATATTATAAATAGGACTGCTGTGAGCATTCTTGCATGGGTCCTATGCAAATGTGCAAGAGTTTCTTCAGGGCTCATATGCAGGTGTAGAACCAGAAGAGTGAGGGTGTATATATATCTTCACTCCTGACAGATGTGACCAAAAGGCTTTTCAAGGTATTTGCTGCTGCTGCTGCTGCTGCTGCTAAGTCGCTTCCGTCGTGTCCGACTCTGTGCGACCCCATAGACGGCAGCCCACCAGGCTTCCCCGTCCCTGGGATTCTCCAGGCAAGAACACTGGAGTGGGTTGCCATTTCATTCTCCAATGCATGAAAGTGAAAAGTGAAACAGAAGTCGCTCAGTCATGTCTGACTCCTAGCGACCCTATGGACTGCAGCCTACTAGGCTCCTCCGCCCATGGGATTTTCCAGGCAAGAGTACTGGAGTGGGGTGCCATTGCCTTCTCCTTCCAAGGTGTTTAGGTCAACTTAAATTGCCCCAGCAGCATCTGAGCTGTCCCCCACCTCCGTATCCACTCTGAAACATGTATGGTCCAACTTTTATTTTTTAAGTTTCACCAGTCCAAAACAACATAGACTCTTCTTATTGTTTGAATTAGTATTTTCTTGATTACTGAGGTTAAGACATTTTATTCATGTAGAAGTCCAAAGTGTAAAGCTAAATTAGGTGGAGTTGTTCTCTTTGGAGGTGGGGTAATGGCTCATATTTAAGACAGCTAAGCTGTTGCATTTACTATTCTAGTACCTGTGGATACTTGTGTTTTTAAATACTGAGCATAATTTTAAGCAAATGAGTATGCATTAAATGTTTTTGCAGCATATTTTGGCTGGTATTTTGACTTTTTTTTAATTGACTGTGATTTTGGCATTATCCGTGACATATCCTTCCCATCCCTTTACATAAATTAGTTGGGAGTTGGCTTTAATAGCAGGTATGAAAGTCCATCCATGAAGCTGAGGGAGAGAAGACATCTGAGTCCTGAAGGCAAGGATTCTTGGATTCACCAGGCATGCTTCTGATTTAGCACCTTTGCTCTGACTGTCCCCTTTGCCTAGAATCCTCCTCACCCACAAAAGCATGTGACTCCTTCCCTCCCCACAATCAGATTGTCATCGGATCTCACCTTCTCAGTGAGGACTTACTTCCCTGACTTCGCAATGTATAGTATGTTCCAAACCATCAGCCACTCCTGTATCCCTCATGGTTCCACTCTGTATTTCCTGCTTGCTGGATGACTTTCTTTGTGAGTTACTTAAGTTATTGTTTGCTTTGACTGTTATTCTTCCTTTGTCTTTCATCTACCATCTGTAGAATGTAACTTTAGCAAGGGCAGGCATTTTGATCTGCATTGTTCACTGCTGTCTTCCTGGTACCCAGAAAGGTGTCTGGCACGTAGTAGGCACTTCATATAGATTTATGGAGTAATGGGATGGAGTAAGCAAGGAAAGTGAGCAGAGAAGAGCATTTCTGAGAGACAGTGCATGTGCTAGGATCTGAAGATGACTAGAAATGAGATGGAGAGCTGCAGCCTAAGTGTGACCGTGATTATGAATGGCTGCCCATCCAGGCTCCAGGTGCTGGAGGCAGATACAAGAGACCTAAGTAGAAGCCACAATCAGCAGTTTGAACTTGATCTTCAAGGCAGTCGGGAGCCTTTACATGACTTTTATCAAAGGAATAACAATCCTGTTTGCATTTTAGAAGATCGTGACTCTGACCCCAACAAGGAGAAATCATAGATGGGATTAAGGATCGGATTGGAGGCGGGTGGACCATCTCGGGGCGTCACAGTGATCTTGGTGAGGGAAGATGATGCCTCCTCAGGTAGCAGCAGGGAGCTGAAGAGATGTGGACAGTCTCAGAAGATACATGTCTACCGTCCTCTCCTCTGATCTCTGAAATTAGTGGAATCTGAGTAAGTCTATGCATCTGGACCTAACTAAGCCAGGAGGCCATGCTTCTACTCAGCATGCTCTTAAGTAATCAAACTGGAAAGTCTTCCAAAGTGTTCCACCCACATCTTCAACTTGCCTCTTGGTGAAAGAAATCTGGAGCACGGCCGCCTTTATTTGAGCGAGCAGTGAATAATGGAGCAGCACGCTGATTGAACTCGAAGTTTTTGGAAGGAAGGTAGCATTCCACATCCAAGCTCCCCTGGTCTCCAGATCTTTTGTGCAAGTAAATTAGTTTCATTTGTCTCAGGGCACCTTTTTCCAGGCCAACTTCTTCCAGCTTGCCTGCAAATGTTTCTCAGTGGTGTGTTTGAGGCTTGGCTGTGTATCCTTGTCTGGAACAAATCTTTTATTACGAGGAAATAGCTGGAAGATGATTCTGGACTCTTGGACTCTGTTCCCCTCTCAGCTGTTGACTGGGTATTTGATACCTTGGTAATTTTCAGCTTAACCTGTCCTCTCTCCTGCCTGCTTCTCATTACTAAACATTTCACGCTGGAAGCTGAATTTCATACCTACCAGCTCAGCAGTCTTGAGCGAGATGATTAAGATTAACACCTGTTTCTGTAAGACTCTCCCAAGATGTCATGGAGGCCCCATGTGTTGTTTTCTTTGCTCACCTCCTGGGTTTGCATGATTTTCCTTTGGGCCGGTGTCATGCCTTCCACTTCAGCCTAAAACCCTCCAGATGATAGGAGTATCATGTTGCTCGTTTCACATGGGAAAGCCACTGTCCACCCTCGTCTTGTTCAAATTGCATTCAAATCTAATTTCCATGGCCCATGTGAGTGGGAGCACCACAGCCCTGTGTCAGCTGTCAGAGTTTAGCAATACCATTTCCAAACATGGGCCAGTAGGCAGCCAGCAGGCACTAGACAGCTGAAAGCTGGCGGAAAAAAGCCTCAGACACCTATAGCAGTCCAAACAGTGACTCATCCTGCTATTGCCAGGATAAATATGGGAATAAAGGGTATTTTTCTCTAAGTAGGAAGAATTGTCAAAATGCTTATCACTTTATAAAGTATAACAGTTTGTGCCTGTTCATGTTTTGAAATGTTCTAACCCTCCACTAGCTTTTATTTTTCTTTGATGAGTGTAATAATGGCTTTCACCTATTTTCTTCTTTCTAGGAGGGCTGGAGAACTCAGGAGTTTCCAAGCTGAGTTGCCGCCCGAGCTCTGGATCCATTTGGCAGTGGTGGCCTGTGGCAATCGTCTGGAGGAGACGCTTGTCATGCTCAAATCTGCCGTGCTGTTTAGCCACAGGAAGATGCAATTTCACATCTTCACTGAGGAATCTCTGAAGCCTGAGTTTGATAAGCAGGTGATTGTGCAGAAATTGTGGCACGGTATTTACTGAGTGTAGACAGAGTGTCCTGGGGGACATGCATATCCTGTTTCCTAATGTATTTTACTGAAGACTCAGCTGTGTGCCCACGAACACTTGACTCTGAGCCTTAAAGTTGTCATCTATAATATAGGGATAATTACACCCCCTTAGAGAGAGACGGGGAGGATTATATGAGGATCAAATGAGATGACGCACTTGAAGGACTTGACCCAGAGCTCCACCCCTCCTGGTGTTACTGACACTGTTCTCAGTGGGAGTCACGTAGCTTATTTTTATTTGTGTATATATATTTTTTGAATGACAAATAATATGTGCTCAACAAAATAAATTCAAACAGGATGTTATAAATGTAAAAGGTAGAAGTCCTTGCTACCCTTCTTCCCCACGCAAGAAACTATCAGAGTCAACACTTTTGAGTAATTCTTCCATATTTTTTTCACATACAGGTGTGTGTATGTGTATTTATGTATCTGAGAGATTGAGTATGTATATGTGTATACATGTATATGTGTGTACTCTTCCTGTATTGAGGAACAAGTAACAGTTCCCTCCCAGTACAGGAGCGCTTTGGAAGTACCTATTTTCTCTGGGCTTGTTGCATGTGCGACTATAAAGCGAGTTTGTTTTCCTGGCGAGGCTTCTCTTGCAGTGAGTTCCTGAGTACTGGCAGAGAGAACAGCTGTTTTGTTTTGTATCTACCAACTTGTGTCACCGGGGCTACATCCTGCCATCCGAGTAGCCACACTGATGAGGAAGGCCAAAGCAGAAGGTTGGGTAACTCGAGACTAATAACCGAAATCTAGAGAATGTATTATGATTTTTAAAGAAAAAAAAAATCACTTTGACATCCTCTCCTAGAGAAGCCAGGGAAGAAACTGCCTTGGGACTTGAAATTGATTGGCAAATACCTTGAGAAAGGTCTGCATCAGGGGAAGGGGCAAGCAAAAACATTGAAACACATGTAGGTAGCTTCTCTGAAGCTGTGGTATAATGGGAATTATAATTAATAATAATAACAGTAATCATAATTTCAAAAATAGAATAGCCTTTATCAAGGGCTTATGATTTATGATTTACTGTTATTTAATCCTCATAGCAATCCTTTGAAAAAGTTAATAACCATATCCGTAGTTTGCTAACTAATAAAATACCCGTATTTTACTAACTGAGATCATTGAGGCTTAGAGAGTCTCAGTGATTAACTCATCTGATGTCAGTTCAAGGTTTCTGACCCAATATCCATAAACTTAACTCGACTAGTTCTCAAACTAGTAGACAGAAAACTCAGATTGAAAACTCAGCTCCACTATTCACCTGCTGCCTGATCTTGGACAAGTCTTGGGGGCTTTTTTTTGGGCTTCACTAGTCCATTCTAAAGGAGATCAGTCCTGGGTGTTCTTTGGAAGGAATGATGCTAAAACTGAAACTCCAGTACTTTGGCCACCTCATGTGAAGAATTGACTCATTGGAAAAGACTGATGCTGGGAGGGATTGGGGGCAGGAGGAGAAGGGGACGACAGAGGATGAGATGGCTGGATGGCATCACCGACTCGATGGACGTGAGTTTGAGTGAACTCTGAGAGCTGGTGATGGACAGGGAGGCCTGGCGTGCTGCAGTTCATGGTTTTGCAAAGAGTCGGACACGACTGGACTGAACTGAACTGAACTGAACTGAACTGAAGTTCCCCTCTGCAACTTGGGACCAGTGGGAGTGATAAAAAGAGATGCTTATCTGTACCCAAGATAGGCTAGGTCAGGCTGCACTAACGACTTCCAGAAAGCTCAGAGACTTTCCACACGCCTGCTAAATGTCTCAGAGGGCCTCTCCACACAGCCCTCTCAGCCTGGGACCAGAGTTAACAGAGACCATTCTTGCATGTAGCTGGCACCTGCTGGAACAATTGGCCTCTGCAGTTCTTGAGATGCCACTAAAGGAAAGACAGGGACTACCAGATCCCCACGGTGCCTTTCACTTCCTCTGCTTGACACTGACATTTCTGTTCCTATTTAACCGTCCAGCAGCGGCCGGTCACAAGACCCACCCAACTCCAAAGGGGCTGAGAAGTATGCTCTGTGCAGGAATGGAGCAAAAGTGGCTATGGGCCAACACTAGTCGGGTCACGTACAGTATCCATTGAACAAGTATTTATTGAGTACCTACTACATGCTAGAAGTCGGGGCATGAGAATGCAACAGAACAGAATGCAGACTTAAATTTTAAAAAGAGAAGGAAGATGTATATATATAATTACAGATGTGTAACAGGTTGTGTTTTCTGAAGGGCCCCCCCGATCCTGCCTCCTACTATTCACATCTGTATGTACTTTCCTCCTGCACTGTCCCAGGGCTGGCCTGCATGATCTGTAGCATAGGGAAGAAGTGACACTGTGTCACTTCTGAGATTAGATCTAAAAAAGCACTGCACCTTCCATCTTGGTTGCGCTCTTTCTCTCTTGGAGGCCAGCTCTCATGTCAGAGCAGCCCTTGCAGAAGACCATGCGTTAAGGCTTGAAGACTTCTTGCTGACATTCATGCCCATGAACTTGGAGACAGGACTTCTCACCCCATCCAGCCTTCAGATGACTCACCCTTAGGAGGGCTCCTCATCCAGAACACTCCAGCTCACAGATTCCTGACCCTAAGAAATGATGTGAGATAATGCATGTTTGTGGTTTTAAGCTACTAAGTTTTAGGGTCATTTGTTACAAGGCAAGAGCTAATACAGATATATCTACATACCTCTGTCCATGGAATTTTCCAGGCAAGAATACTGGAGTGGGTTGTCATTTCCTTTTCCAGGGATCTTCCCAACCCAAGGATTGGACCCGCTTCTCTTGCATCTCATGCACTGGCAGGCAGATTGTTTACCACTGTGCTACCTGGGGAACAAAAATCAGAAATGACTGACTGAGCATGAGCACCTAATATGTATGTGTATATAACATAGATTATGCCAGATGTCCTGCTATGTGACGAAAAAGGATACAGCTTCTGCCTGGCTGTCTCTTGGGATGCCTGGCCCTGGAACCTTGCCACCAGGCAGTGAGAAGTCCAAATTCACCCACAGGAAGAAGCCCACACAGAGAGAAGTCAGGTCCCCAGCCGGTAACTAACCTCCACTACCAGACATGTGAGAACAAGCCGTTAGATGATTCCAGCCCCCAGCCTCCAAGACTTGTAGTTGAGGCCTCAGACATTGTGAAGCAAAGTCAAGCTGTCCCGTCTGTGCCTTGTCTGATTTTTTTGATCCTTGGAATCTATGAGCATAATATATGGTTGTTTTGTACTACTAAGTTTTGGAGTAATTTGTTATGAGCCATAGTACCTGGGACGTTATAAATTAGGAGCTATTGTATGGGAAAATTTTGTAGCTACTTGTGCAGTTGTGTTATGTTTTGCATTGCTGAGATGACTTTATCCCTTTGACGGCTTATTTCCTCAGGTCTTTGTTAGACCAGTGAAGCCCAATTGCAAAGGAAATTATAATAGGGTGTTAAAAATCACAGCAGGGCATATGGCCCCGTTTTTGTTTTTTTTTTTCATGCTGAGATTATGGTGCCAGTTTAGATGTAAACCATTGGCTCTTTCATAAGTCACAGAATGTTTCTCAGCTTCAATTTCTTCATTTGTATCAAGCAAAAATCTCTCATAGATACACAGAAGGGACAGATGATTCTTGCTCTGCTTGTCGTGGAGTCTAAGTGTGAGGCCGTATCAGATTCTACAGATTCCTTGGAATGTTTCTGTCTGGTGGGTACTGTATTAGCCCTAAAACTGTAGATCAGCAGCAGTTGGCCTCTGCTCAGCCATGTGAGATGCAGGTGTGTAGGGGCAGGTTATCGCCTCCTTCTCAGGGTTGTCAGTCAGTTTCAACACTGAGGCATTGTGGGAATACCCAGAGTTGCTTGTGATAACTTTCTGGGAGGCTCAGGGACACATAGCTCAGCGTCAGAACGAAACAAAATGCTAATTGCCATCATGATCCCTCTGAAAACCACACTGTGGGCAAGTGCTGTTTTATTGAAGTGGTTTTTTTTTTTTAAGCTGTTTAAGAACTAGAGTTTTTTTTAAGCTGTAGACATTGGTGTTTACCACCTACATGGTTGATATTTAATATTTGAAAGTTTCATTTATTTTTGTCATCTAATATAAAAGTTGAAAATGTCAGCTGGTTGGTTTCTTAACCTCTTCAGGCAGTTCACAATCAAATATACAATTTAACTTTGCCCCAGACTCAGGACCAGAAAATAGTAGGACACAGAAGTGGGGACAGCCACCAGCCCATTCTGGTGGGGTGCGTGAGACACTGACGTTCTGTAATGGTAGATGTAGGACATCATGCAGTTGTCAAAACCCATAAAATTGGGTGATACAAAGAATGAATCAGGTAGACTATGGGCTTTACTTGATAATGTATTGGTACTGGGTCATCACTTGTAACAAATGTGCCACATTCATTCAAGATGTTAATGATGAGGAAACTGTGGGATGAGAAAGGAAGGAGAGAGGATATTTGGGAACTCTGTACTTCCTGGTCAATTTTTCTGTAAACATAAAGCTGCGCTGAAAAATAAAGTCTACTGATTAAAATAATTTTATTAGAAGATTAATATAAGCAGAGAAAGTAATATACACTCCCTATAAAAGTTTTAAAGACTACAGAAATATAAACATAGAAAATGACACCCCCACTTCCATAGGTACCCACTTTTAATAGTTCGGTGCACAAGTCTGTTCAGATTTTTCTCTACATGTAAAATACACACATGTATTTTCCCCTGTGTGATAGAACCATATTATAAATTTCTTTTTGGACTTTGCTTTTTCTAAAACCTAACTCTATATTGTAACTATTTTTTCATAACGGTGCATATGCATGCGTTCTAAGTCATTTCAGTTGTGTCCAACTCTTTGTGACCCCGTGGACTGTATGTAGCCTGCCAGGCTCCTCTGTCCTTGACATTCTCCAGGCAAGAATACTGCAGTGGGTTGCCACATCCTCCTCCAGGGAATCTTCCCAATCCAGGGATCAAACCCACGTCTCTTGCGTCTCCTGCACTGGCAGGCGAGTTCTTTACCACTCATGCCACCTGTTCTCATCCTTTACAATAGTCTACTGTGTAGTTCCATCATAATGCATTTTCCCAGTTCCTTATTATTGAGTATTTAATTTGTTCCCAAGGGGATTTTTTTTGTTTCGTTTTTTATTTTTTACTAAAAACTATGTTTTGGTGAAAGTCCTTGGACTTCTGTCTTGGGGGTTGTTATTACCACTTTCTAAATGGCCCTCTTGGAAGTTTTTTTATAATTTACCCTTCCAGCGTTTAGGTGCGAGTTTCCCATCATCCTTGCCAACTCTGGATGCTGTTTTTTAAAATCTTAACAGTGGTCTATTCAGTGAGCACGAGTTGTGGTGATAAAGTTAAACTTACTGTGCATGCTACCTGAATAACTTCTACATTGCCACTCAGAAGTTTTAGGCGTTTTCCGTATTTCTGGGATCTAATTACCCTCCCCTTCCCTGCTATCTTTTTCAGCTTCGACAGTGGCCTGACTCATATACAAAGAAGTTTGAGCACAGAATCTACCCCATCACATTTTCGGCTGGAAACCCTCAGGAATGGAAGAAATTATTCAAACCCTGCGCTGCCCAGAGACTCTTTCTTCCGGTAGGAACACCTGCTTTTAATAAGATGCTGCTTGGGAGAGAATTGCATTTGGAAACATCATGGAATTAACTAGCCTTTGTTTAGAAACATTTTAATTACAGTGGTTACAGTGGAAAATATGTTCCTCTTAGATTTTGTAGTTGATGCTCCTAATGATCAGGGTGTACAGAGAAGTTCCCTGTGGTTGAGAAATTGTCTTTCTCAAAGATTGAGGGACTGAGAGTATCCAGAGCATTCTTCACTATGAGTCTTTGTGACCATGGATCCACATTTACTAGCTCTGCGGACCTCACTAAATCTCTAAACTTCTCTAAGCCTCACTTCCCTCCATAAGCTTGGCACATAGTTGCTGCTCAATAAATGTTATTTTGGATTATCGTTATTTCTCTTATAATAAGAACTACTGCTGGATGTCACCATGTTGCTGCTGTCGCTTTAGTCACTAAGTCGTGTCTGACTCTTGCGACCCCATGGACTGTAGCTGCCAGGCTCCTCTGTTCATGGGATTTTCCAGGCAAGAATACTGGAATCGGTTGCCATTTCCCTCTCTAGGGGATCTTCCTGACTCAGGGATTGAACCCACGTCTATGACATTGGCAGGCAAATTCTTTACCACTGAGCCCCCAGGGAAGCCCAGCTATACCTTTGCTAGGGAATAATTCAGAGAAGGTCCAGAGTTCAAGTTCACTTTTCCATTTGGAGTGTTCAAGTTGAAAGTCTTTGTTTCCTTTTTTAAAAAATCCTAAATAGGAAAGCACCAAAGATATACTACAACTGACAATATCACTGAACAAAATGGCAGCTTTGACTTGTGAATTGCAGCCTTGACATTTGTGAAGGTCATGCTTTCAGTAAACACTTATTGAGCGCCCATTAGGTGCTAAGCTCTGGCTTAGTGATGTTGATATGGCAGTGAACAAGACACCCATGGTCTTTTTAATTTTTTTAAAATTTTTATTGAAGTATAGTTGATTTACAATGTTGTGTAACTTTCTGCTGTACAGCAAAGTAAGTCGGTTATAACTAACATATATCCAGTCTTTTTTAAGATTCTTTTCCCATACAGGTCATTATGAAGTATTTAGTAGTTCCCTGTGCTATACAGCAAATCCTTAATAGTTATTTATTGGTCTTGCCCCCCTTGGAGTTTGAGTCTAGCATGGAAATGAACAAGAACTTAGAAATGTGATCCATGCTGAGATGAACAGTCTCATGGATGTATGTAACATAGGGTTACACTCTGATCTGGGGAATATCTAGACGGTTCTGTTGAGAAATGGCTTTTATGCTGAAATGTGAAAGAAGGAGAAGTAGCAGGGGGTGGTCACTGGGTGACTAGAGTCTGAGAAGTAATGAGAGAAAAAGTTTCCAGGTAAATGGAATAGTAGGTGTACAGGCCCTACTACAAAAGTAGGAAGGCATGTGTTTGAGAAGATAGAAGATTCCAGTAACTGAAAACAGAGTGTGATGGAATAGAAGGGTTTGACAGGGTCTGGAGCTTGCAGACTCTATAAGCCATGTTGGAATGTCCGACCTTTGTGTTTAGGACAGTGAGATGCCACTGAACAATTCTTAGCTTGGCAGTGAGATGATCTGACTCGGGTATTGAAGAGGATTCAGGGATTTCCCTGGTGGTTCAGTGGCTAAGACTCCATGCTCCGGCGCAGGGGACTGAGTTCAATCCCTGGTCAGGGAACTAGATTCCACATGCCACAACTAAGATCTGGCACAGCCAAATAAATAAATACATATTTAGGGGGGAAAAAAAGGATTCACTGGTTCATTACAGTATGGATAGTGGAATTGCTGAGACCAAATAATACTGACTTCAGCTATGGCAGTTGGTTGCCTTCGAGATGGATGCAGACCATGCCTCCATCCCTATGAGTAGCTGGCTGTGAGAGTTGAAGTGGAGGTGATCAAGATTTCACCAAGGTTTCTGATCTGAACAGCTTTTAAAGTTGATCTGTTTGAAACTGCCACTGTTCAGCTATTTATGACCTACAAAAAAGGCTGTTTCTTTTAGTTCAACCTATACAATGTATGTGTGTGTATGTGTGAGCTCAGTTGTGTCCAACTCTCTGTGACTCCATGGATTGAAGCCTGCCGTTCCTCTGTCCATGGAATTTTCCAGGCAAGAATACTGGAGTGGGTTACCATTTCCTACTTCGGAGGATCTTCCTGACCCAGGGATCAAACACACACCTCTTGTGTCTCCTGCATTGGCAGGCAGACTCTTCACCATTTCGTCACCTGGGAGTGTATAATAGTAGTGCTGTTTAGAGATGGAAAAGGGGACTTGCCTGGCGATCCAGTGGTTAAGACTCTGCTTCCACCATAGAGGGCATGGGTTCAATCCCTGGTTGGGAACCTAAGATTCCATATGCTACATGGTGGGGCCAAAAAACCCCCAAAAATGTAAAAACAAAACTTAAGAGATGGAAAAGGCTATAAAGAAATATCATTACTTGTAAGGGAGAAGATGAGTTTAATCAGGGTCATATTTTGATTTTGAGGTACCTGGGAAACATCCACACAAGGAGGCCTTACCATCTGTTGGTCTGAAACCCCAAATGGCAAATGGCATTTTTAGTGTTTCCTACTCAGAACCCGTGAAAAAGAAATACAGCCTGGATGTACTATTGGTGGCGATTTGCTGCACAAGTTCACTGACTACTAAATGACCTGTTTTTTCACATGATGCAGCCTTTAGTACAGGTTGTGAGATGGGGTTCACTGCATGAAACAAAGTAAGAAGCGGCTCAGATGGTAAAGAATCCGCCCACAGCGTAGGAGACCCAGACGCGATCCCTGGGTGTGCAAGATCCCTTGGAGAAGGGAATGGCAACCTATTCTAGTATTCTTTTTTTTTTTTTTTCCATTCTAGTATTCTTGCCTGAAGAATCCCATGGACAGGGGAGCCTGGAGAGTTACAGTCCAGGGGTCCCAAAAAGTCGGAGACAACTGAGCGACTAACACTTTCACTTCACTTTCAAGAAGCAACTACCCTAAATCAGAACTAAAATCTCTGGGTTGGTGTTATGAAAACTACTTGAGAAGACAAGGAAAAAAAATCTCAAGCTTCTGCTTAACTGTTTTAAGGGGAAAATATTAGAAATCCCAAGTTATTATTGGAAAATTGTCTCCACAACCTACCAGAAAAATAGTAACAACCCAGTAGAAGACATTTGAATTTTCCCTGACCTTGAATTGTGACTTTACTGCCACTACTAAAAAAACAAACCTACCACATGATGGTTTTCATTCATTCCCCGCAGAACAAGTCTATTCCATTTTGAATGACAAATGAGTGCTGGAATTCCTTATCTGCTTTTGGTAATGGAAACTAGCCCTTCTTAAAAATAATAAAGAGAGATTGTGGTTGACAGGACATTTACTTTCCCTGAGTTGTATATCATAACAGAAGATTATAAACATGGCTTTTCTGGACATCAGAGAGATATATTGATCTTCGTGGTAATTTGAAATAAAGTCTAGGTGATGTTTTCCTTGAAATTTGTCTCTATAAAACCAAATCGGGGTTCTGCTCAGTCAGTGCAGAGGAGATGGAGATTCTAAAATGCAAACATTCTGGCCCTGGTCAGTCCAATGACTGAGAATCAGTCTTACCTCTTTTCTGAGGGGGTGTCGTCTGTAGATGAAACCTTTTCTCAGGTAAGTGAAAGTGAAAGTAGCTCAGTCGTGTCCGACTCTTTGCAACCCCATGGACTCTACAGTCCATGAAATTCTCCAGGCCAGAATACTGGAGTTGATAGTTTTTCCCTTCTCCAGGGGATCTTCCCAACCCAGGGATAAAACCCAGTTCTCCCACATTGTAGAAGGATTCTTTACCAGCTGAGCCACAGGGGAAGCCCAAGAGTACTGGAGTGGGTAGCCTATCCCTTCTCCAGTGGATCTTTCCAATCCAGGAATCGAACCAGGGTGTCCGGCATTACAGGCGGATTCTTTACCAACTGAGCTATCAGGGAAACCCTTTTCTCAGGTAAGATTTTACTAATCAGAGCATGAACCTTTGCAAGTCAAACCTATTAGATTCTCACGTACAATTAGTGGAATTCAGATCCCACCAATTCAAGATTTATGAAGTCCTAAATCAATCAATGGTCGTTAACTTTTCTGTTTCTGTGAACAGTGGATCTAAGGACCATTATTAGTGCAGGCCTACAGGTGACTTGATGAAGCTCCTTAGGCATGAAGCTCAAAGTATTTAAAACAATCTGCCAACCACAAATAAGTCAAATCTGTCCTTTCAAATAGATCCTGGAGGACTTTTCCCTTTTTGCATAGTAAAAGCCAAAAAAGCCTTTACTTTTGTAAGAACAACTGTTTTGTGAATTCACATCACCTTTTCTTTATTTAATAGGAATTAGTGAGATTTTATACTGAATCTCCACATTTTGTTACACAATGTGCCTGTTTGATTATAAAGACCTATCTCCTCAAATATGTTCTCCTCTGCAGATCCTGGGCTTCCCAGGTAGGACTAATAGGAAGAACCTGCCTGCCAATGCAGGAGACCTGAGACTCAAGTTTCAGTCCCTGTTAGTTATCCAGGCTCCTCTGTTCATGGAATTCTCCAGGCAAGAATACTGGACTGGGTTGCCATTTCTTTCTCCAGGGGATCTTCCCAACCCAGGAATGGAACTGGGTCTCCCACATTGCAGGCGGATTCTTAATCAGCTGAGCTACCAGGGAAGCCCATAAACTCTCACTAATTCCTATTAAAGAAAGAAAAGGTGATGTGAATTCACAAAACATAAATATGTCCTGAGAATTTTTTAACTGTATTTCCAACAAACTTACCCCATTCTTTAATATTTCAAAGTAATACCATGCCATATAAAAATCTTAATTACCTAGATTTTCTATATAACATCAAGAGCAACAACATATAACCTTCCCTTTTTGCACTTATAGTTTGTTAAAGAGGTCTTTATCTGGTTCCAGTATTTGGAAAACTTTATGCCCACTAGAACATTCTAATGCATCTGCCATATGTTGAGGGAAAAGAGAGGTTTACTTGGCTTATTAGAACTTTGTTTTATTAGAACCTTTTATAATTAAGGTAAGGTTTTTGTATTATCAATAATATGTTTCAGAATTAGCAATTAACATTGAGACTTCCTTGGAAAGAACCTTTTGTATTTCAACAAACATTGACAGGCAAATAGGAATATATTAAAAAGCCTTATTAAGAGGAACATCAGTTTGCATCATCATAAATGATGTCTGTATATTTCATCAAGCCCTAAGAGGCCTTATATTATCAGGATGAAGTTAACTACATAAAAGATCACATGAAAAAAACCCTAGACAGCAATCTTGTTGGACAAGTTTTCCACATTTACTCACACATTATTAAACATTTGACATTCACGATATTAGTTACAACTCTTGGTTACCTGTGAGAGAAACTCAATTTCAACTATGAATAGCTAAGCAGAGAAAGTGAAAGACGAGAATTAAAAAGTTGGCTTAAAGCTCTAGGACATGGAACCAACCTAGATGTCCATCAGCAGATGAATGGATAAGAAAGCTGTGGTACATATACACAATGGAATATTACTCATCCATTAAAAAGAATACATTTGAACCAGTTCTAATGAGGTGGATGAAACTGGAGCCTATTATACAGAATGAAGTAAGCCAGAAAGAAAAACACCAATACAGTATACTAACACATATATATGGAATTTAGAAAGATGGTAATGATAACCCTATATGTGAGACAGCAAAAGAGACACAGATGTATAGAACAGTCTTTTGGACTCTGTGGGAGAGGGTGAGGATGGGATGATTTGGGAGAATGGCATTGAAACTTGTAAATTATCACATGTGAAACAAATCGCCAGTCCAGGTTCAATGCATGATACAGGGTGCTCGGGGCTGATGCAATGGGATGACCCAGAGGGATGGGATGGGGAGGGAGGTAGGAGGGGGGTTCAGGATGGGGAACACATGTACACCCATGGTGGATTCATGTCAATGTATGGCAAAACCAATACAATATTGAAAGTTAAATAAATAGATAAATAAATAAAACTGAGATTAAAACAAAAAAGTTGACTTAAAACTCAACATTCAAAAAACTAAGATCATGGCATCTGGTCCCATAACTTCACGGCAAATAGATGGGAAAACAATGGAAACAGTGACAGACTTTATTTTCTTGGGCTCCAAAATCACTGCAGATGGTGACTGCAGCCATGAAATTAAAAGGTGTTTGCTCCTTGAAAGAAAAGCTATGACGAACCTCGACAGCATATTAAAAAGCAGAGACATTACTTTGCCAACAAAGGTCCATCTAGTCACTTCAGTTCAGTTCAGTCGCTCAGTCATGTCCGATTCTTTGTGACCCCATGAATCGCAGCACACCAGGCCGCCCTATACATCACCAACTTCCAGAATTTACCCAAACTCATGTCCATTGAGTTGGTGATGCCATCCAACCATCTGATCCTCTGTCGTCCCCTTCTTCTCCTGCCTTCAATCTTTGCCAGGGTTTTTTCAAATGAGTCAGTTCTTCGCATCAGGTGGCAAAAGTACTGGAGTTTCAGCTTCAGCATCAGTCCTTCCAATGAACACTCAAGACTGATCTCCTTTAGGGTGGACTGGTTGGATCTCCCTGCAGTACAAGGGACTCTCAAGAGTCTTCTCCAACACCACAGTTCAAAAACATCAATTCTTTGGGTCTCAGCTTTCTTTATAGTCCAACTCTCACATCCATACATGACTACTGGAAAAACCATAGCCTTGACTAGATGGACCTTTGTTGGTTAAGTAATGTCTCTCCTTTTTAATATGCTGTCTAGGTTGGTCATAACTTTCCTTCCAAATTCTGGAGCCCCCAAAAATAAAGTCAGCCACTTTTTCCACTGTTTCCCCATCAATTTGCCATGAAGTGATGGGACCGGATGCCATGATCTTCGTTTTCTGTTGAGCTTGAAGCCAACTTTTTCACTCTCCTCTTTTACTTTCATCAAGAGGCTCTTTAGTTCTTCTTCAATTACTGCCATAAGGGTGGTGTCATCTGCACATCTGAGGTTATTGATATCTCTCCCAGCAATCTTGATTCCAGCTTGTGTTTCTTCCAGCCCAGAGTTTCTCATGATGTAGTCTGCATAGAAGTTAAATAAGCAGGGTGACAATATACAGCCTTGACGTACTCCTTTTCCTATTTGGAACCAGTCTGTTGTTCCATGTCCAGTTCTAACTGTTGCTTCCTGACCTGCATATAGGTTTCTCAAGAGGCAGGTCAGGTGGTCTGGCATTCCCATCTCTTTCAGAATTTTCCACAGTTTATTGTGATCCACACAGTCAAAGGCTTTGGCATAGTCAATAAAGCAGAAATAAATGTCTTTCTGGAGCTCTCTTGCTTTTTCCATGATCCAGGAGATGTTGGCAATTTGATCTCTGGTTCCTCTGCCTTTTCTAAAACCAGCTTGAACAGCTGGAAGTTCACGGTTCACGTATTGCTGAATCCTGGCTTGGAGAATTTTGAGCATTACTTTACTAACGTGTGAGATGAGTGCAATTGTGCAGTAGTTCGAGCATTCTTTTGGCATTGCCTTTCTTTGCTGTCTAGTCAAGGCTATGGTTTTTCTAGTAGTCATGTATGGAAGTGAGAATTGGACTATAAAGAAAGCTGAGTGCCAAAGAATTGATGCTTTTGAACTGTGGTGTTGGAGAAGACTCTTGAGAGTCCCTTGGACTGTAAGAAAATCCAACCAGTCCATCCTAAAGGAAATCAATCCTGACTGTTCATTGGAAGGACTGATGCTGAAGCTGAAACTCCAATACTTTGGCCACCTAATACGAAGAACTGACTCATTTGAAAAGACCCTGATGCTGGGAAAGATTGAAGGCAGGAGGAGAAGGGGACGACAGAGGATCAGATGATTGGATGGCATCACCAACTCAATGGTCATGAGTTTGAGTAAACTCCGGGAGTTGGTGATAGACAGGGAAGCCTCACATGCTGTAGTCCATGGGGTCGCAAAGAGTCAGACATGACTGAGTGACTGAACTGAACTGAAGCAGAAAAGGCGGTTTATTCACTTATCTGACTGTGGAGTCCAGATCAGAGGACTGATCTCAAGCACAACTAGATCCAAAGGCTGCTGTAATGTCGCCAGGGCTCTGTCTCTCTTGTAGTCCTTTACTAGGCTCACTCCGTGAAAATGATGATTGCTTGAAAAGCAGCCTGAGAATCATGTTCTAGAAACTTAGCTGCTGCTGCTGCTGCTCAGTCGCTTGAGTCGTGTCCGACTCTGTGTGACCCCATAGACGGCAGCCCACCAGGCTCCCCTGTCCCTGGGATTCTCCAGGCAAGAACACTGGAGTGGGTTGCCATTTCCTTCTCCAATGCATGAAAGTGAAAAGTGAAAGTAAAGTAGCTCAGTTGTGTCTGACTCTTAGCGACGCTATGGACTGCAGCCTACCAGGCTCCTCCATCCATGGGATTTCCCAGGCAAGAGTACTGGAGTGGGGTGCCATTGCCTTCTCCACAGTGACAAAAGAGCCTGGCAGGGTGGTGACATCTGAAATGGCAGCTTCTGGCCCTGAGGCTTATGAGACCTTCCCTTCATTGGAAGGCAAAGTCTTAATCACTGGACCTTGCGAGGAATCCCAGAACATTATTTTTAAAACAACTATCTAGAATCTTTGGAAACTGTCCTAATGGCCTAAGCAAATGAAGAAACAGATTTCTTACTCGAGAAATCTACTAAAACTTAATAAGAAAGAGTGAGAATCTGTGCCAGTTGAGCCATGACCCACTCCCTCCCTCTCCCCTTCTAGCTCAGCATGGTGGAAACCCAACTCAGTTCTGTCAAGAACACAGGAATCCTTTCCTCCACAGCTCCCAGTTGAGGGGTTTGGTATTTTCTTGGGTGCAGGGGGTGGGGAGGTCATCAGCATTTCTCACCTCTACCAGCAGTGTCTTTCAGAAGCTTAAATTCCAGGCAAAAATGGCCAAGGTTTCAGAGGCTCCCTTCATTAAGAGAAAGCTTCATGAGAGCAAGAAGCTAAATAAACTATAGGCCAGTTAGTTTACAAGGGAGAACCAGGGGAAGAAGTATAAAAAGTGCCCTTCTGGTCAGAACAAAGTCCAAAGACCAGCTTCTAAAACTGTCCCCTCAGATGTGCCTGAATTTAATGGATCATCCTGTGGAGCAACTCATGCTCAGGCTATTGTCAAAAATAGAAGAGCAATCAGCTGGAATTAGTGAAAGCTAACAGCTGGGTCATCGATAAAACAAGAGAGTTCCAGAAAAACATCTATTTCTGCTTTATTGACTATGCCAACACCTTTGACTGTGTGGATCACAATAAACTGTGGAAAATTCTGAAAGAGATGGGAATACCAGACCACCTGACCTGCCTCTTGAGAAACCTATATGCAGGTCAGGAAGCAACAGTTAGAACTGGACATGGAACAACAGACTGGTTCCAAATAGGAAAAGGAGTACGTCAAGGCTGTATATTGTCACCCTGCTTATTTAACTTATATGCAGAGTACATCATGAGAAACGCTGGGCTGGAAGAAGCACAAGCTGGAATCAAGATTGCCTGGAGACATATCAATAACCTCAGATATGCAGATGATACCACCCTTATGGCAGAAAGTGAAGAGGAACTAAAGAGCCTCTTGATAAAAGTGAAAGAGGAGAGTGAAAAAGTAGGTTTAAAGCTCAACAGAGATCATTCTGTCGTTTTTGAGGTTGCATCCAAGTACTGCATTTCGGACTCTTATGTTGACCATGATGGCTACTCCATTTCTTCTGAGGGATTCCTGCCCACAGTAGTAGATATAATGGTCATCTGAGTTAAATTCACCCATTCCAGTCCATTTTAGTTCGCTGGTTCCTAAAATGTCGATGTTCACTCTTGCCATCTCTTGTTTGATCACTTCCAATTTGCCTTGATTCATGGACCTGACATTCCAGGTTCCTATGCAATATTGCTCTTTACAGCATCGGATCTCGCTTCTATCACCAGTCACATCCACAACTGGGTATTGTTTTTGCTTTGGCTCCATCCCTTCATTCTTTCTGGAGTTATTTCTCCACTGATCTCCAGTAGCATATTGGGCACCTAATGACCTGGGGATTTCCTCTTTCAGTATCCTATCATTTTGCCTTTTCCTACTGTTCATGGGGTTCTCAAGGCAAGAATACTGAAGTGGCTTGCCATTCCCTTCTCCAGTGGACCACATTCTGTCAGTCACAGTTATCCAAGTCTATGCCCCAACCAGTAATGCTGAAGAAACTGAAGTTGAATGGTTTTATGAAGACCTACAAGATCTTTTAGAACTAACACCCAAAAAAGATTTCCTTTTCATTATAGGGGACTGGAAAGCAAAAGTAGGAAGTCAAGAAACACCTGGAGTAACAGGCAAATTTGGCCTTGGAATGTGGAATGAAGCAGGGCAAAGACTAATAGAGCTTTGCCAAGAAAATGCACTGGTCATAGCAAACACCCACTTCCAACAACACAGGAGAAGACTCTACACATGGACATCACCAGATGGTCAACACCAAAATCAGATTGATTATATTCTTTGCAGCCAAAGATGGAGAAGCTCTATACAGTCAACAAAAACAAGACCGGGAGCTGACTGTGGCTCAGATCGTGAACTCCTTATTGCCAAATTCAGACTTAAATTGAAGAAAGTAGGGAAAACCGCTAGACCATTCAGGTATGACCTAAATCAAATCCCTTATGATTATACAGTGGAAGTGAGAAATAGATTTAAGGGTCTAGATCTGATAGATAGAGTGCCTGATGAACTATGGAATGAGGTTCGTGACATTGTACAGGAGACAGGGATCAAGACCATCCCCATGGAAAAGAAATGCAAAAAAGCAAAATGGCTGTCTGGGGAGGCCTTACAAATAGCTGTGAAAATAAGAGAGGTGAAAAGCAAAGGAGAAAAGGAAAGATATAAGCATGTGAATGCAGAGTTCCAAAGAATAGCAAGAAGAGATAAGAAAGCCTTCCTCGGTGATCAATGCAAAGAAATAGAGGAAAAGAACAGAATGGGAAAGACTAGAGATCTCTTCAAGAAAATTAGAGATTCCAAGGGAACATTTCATGCAAAGATGGGCTCAATAAAGGACAGAAATGGTCTGGGCCTAACAGAAGCAGAAGATATTAAGAAGAGGTGGCAAGAATACACGGAAGAACTGTACAAAAAAGATCTTCACGACCCAGATAATCATGATGATGTCATCACTCATCTAGAGCCAGACCTCTTGGAATGTGAAGTCAAGTGGGCCTTAGAAAGCATCACTATGAACAAAGCTAGTGGAGGTGATGGAATTCCAGTTGAGCTGTTTCAAATCCTGAAAGATGATGCTGTGAAAGTGCTGCACTCAATATGCCAGCAAGTTTGGAAAACTCAGCAGTGGCCACAGGACTGGAAAAGGTCGGTTTTCATTCCAATCCCAAAGAAAGGCAATGCCAAAGAATGCTCAAACTACCACACAATTGCACTCATCTCACATGCTAGTAAAGTAATGCTCAAAATTCTCCAAGCCAGGCTTCAGCAATACGTGAACCATGAACTCCCTGATGTTCAAGCTGGTTTTAGAAAAGGCTGAGGAACCAGAGATCAAATTGTCAACATCCGCTGGATCATGGAAAAAGCAAGAGAGTTCCAGAAAAACATCTATTTCTGCTTTATTCATTATGCCAAAGCCTTTGACTGTGTGGATCACAATAAACTGTGGAAAATTCTGAAAGAGATGGGAATACCAGACCACCTGACCTGCCTCTTGAGAAATCTGTATCCAGCCAGGAAGCAGCAGTTAGAACTGGACATGGAACAACAGACTGGTTCCAAATAGGAAAAGGAGTACATCAAGGCTGTATATTGTCACCCTGCTTATTTAACTTCTATGCAGAGTACACCATGAGAAACTGTGGACTGGAAGAAACACAAGCTGGAATCAAGATTGCCGGGAGAAATATCAATAACCTCAGATATGCAGATGACACCACCCTTATGGCAGAAAGTGAAGAGGAACTAAAAAGCCTCTTGATGAAAGTGAAAGAGGAGAGTGAAAATGTTGGCTTCAAGCTCAACACTCAGAAAACGAAGATCATGGCATCCGGTCCCATCACTTCATGGGAAATAGATGGCGAAACAGTAGAAACAGTGTCAGACTTTATTTTGGGGGGCTCCAAAATCACTGCAGATGGTGACTGCAGCCGTGAAATTAAAAGACGCTTACTCCTTGGAAGAAAAGTTATGACCAACCTAGATAGTATATTCAAAAGGAGAGACATTACTTTGCCGACTAAGGTCCGTCTAGTCAAGGCTATGGTTTTTCCTGTGGTCATGTATGGATGTGAGAGTTGGACTGTGAAGAAGGCTGAGCGCTGAAGAATTGATGCTTTTGAACTGTGGTGCTGGAGAAGACTCTTGAGAGTCCCTTGGACTGCAAGGAGATCCAGCCAGTCCATTCTGAAGGAGATCAACCCTGGGATTTCTTTGGAAGGAATGATGCTAAAGCTGAAGCTCCAGTACTTTGGCCACCTCATGCGAAGAGTTGACTCATTGGAAAAGACTCTGATGCTGGGAGGGATTGGGGGCAGGAGGAGAAGGGGATGACAGAGGATGAGGTGGCTGGATGGCATCACCTACTCAATGGACATGAGTTAGGGTAAACTCTGGGAGTTGGTGATGGACAGGTAAGCCTGGCATGCTGCGATTCATGGGGTCGCAAAGAGTGAGACACGACTGAGTGACTGAACTGAACTGAAGTGAACAGCTGGGTATAATACCAACACTGGTGAACAGCTTATGAGAAAGATTAGAGGAATAGTCAATCAAAAAGAGCCCTGATAAAAAGCACTGTCATCTTGGGTGACCGTGGGTATTTATAGGCTGCATTCTCTGAGTAAAAACTATAGATTTCACACACAAGATGAAGTGGACTACACTGAAATAGTCCAGTCAAGACACTAAACAAATAAACAACATCCACAAGCCCTGCACTTTTTGGAGTGGGGTATACTGTGGGCAGGGGAGAGTTATCCAAAGTTGATAAAACATCCTGAAACGTATTATCATCCTAAAATATATTAACATGCTAAAAATATCATCTAAATTTTTTTCAACAAAAAAATATAAGGCAGTCAAATAAAGAAGAAAGTGTGACTCATTCACAGGAAAAAAATGCAGGCAACAGAAACTGACTGGTGAGAAGAGCCAGCTGTCAGATTTAGTAGAAAAAGACTTCAGAGAAGCCATTACAAATATATTCAAGCTATAAAAGGAACCTGAGCTTAAAAAAGTAAAATAAGATAGGATGATGATGTTTTGTAAAATTGAGACTGTCAGTAAAGAAATTTAATTTTTTTAAAAAGAGCCACATAGAAGTTCTAGAGTTGAAAGGTAAAATAACTGGAGTGAAAAAAGCAGCTATTGATTTGAACTTAAAGTAGAAAGAATCAGTAAACTTGAAAATAATCAAATATTAAGATTATACAACCCGAAGAACAGGCAAAAATAACAAATAAAATTGAGCAGAGACTTGGAGATGTGATGTACCATTGGACCCACCAGGAAAGGAGAGAGAGAAAAGAATAGAAAAAATTTTTGAAAAAATAATGGTTGTAAACTTGTAAATTTGATGAATACAATTTACACATGGAAAATCAATTCCAAGTAAGATAAACTCAAAGAGATCCACACACAAATCTTGGTAAAAACCCTGAAAGACAAAAACAAAGTCTTATGAGCTGTAAAAGAAAAATACTTGTCACATGTTAGGCAACTCCAATAAGATTAATAGCCGACTTCTCATTAGAAATTGTGGGGACTTCCCTGCTAGTGCATCTGAGCCACCAGGGAAGCCCCAAGTATACTGGAATGGGTAGCCTATCTCTCCTGTAGGAGATCTTCCCAAACCAGAAATCAAACCCAGGTCTCTGGCATTGCAGGGCGATTCTTTACCAGTTGAGTTACCATCAATTCTTGGCTTGGGAAGATCCCCTGGAGAAGGGGATACCCACTCCAGTATTCTTGGGATTCCCTGGCGGCTCAAACGATAAAGAATCTGCCTGCAATGCAGGAGACCTGGCTTTGATCACTGGGTTGGGAAGATTCCCTGGAGGAGGGCATGGCATCCCACTCTGGTATTCTTGCCTGGAGAATCCCGCAGACAGAGGAGCCTGGTGGGCTATACAGCCCATAGGGTCGCACAGAGTCAAGACACAACCGAAACGACTTAGCACTCACGCACTGGGAACTGATTCCACAGGCCGCATGGTGTGGCCATAACGTGAAAAAACAAAAACTGTGGATACCCTGAGACCATGAGACAACATTTGAAGTGCCAAAAGATGGGGAGAACCTCAACCAAAAACTTTATATCCAGCAAAATAGTTTTTAAGTTGAAGGTGAAATAAAGTCACTCCCAAATAAACAAAATCTGACATAATTCATTTACAGCAGAACCACAAGAATAAAGGAAGTTCTTCAGTCTGAAAGCAAATGACTCCAGACAGTGATTAAAAAATCATGTTTAAAAAAGAGTATAATAAAGGCATTAATGCAAAAGAAAATATAAATGTGTATTTCTTACCGTTTATTCTCTTGATTGATTTTAAAAATGATTGTGTAAAACATTATGTTTATATTTTGGATTTGTACTGTTAAAATATATTTAATAATAATAGCACAAAGGAGGTTAGATGAAGAAAAATTATATAGAATAAGAAAATGACAGCAGATAGTAACTTGAATCCACAGGAACAAATGAAAAAAATTTAAAACGTCATATGAAAAAGTTAATATAACAAACTCCATAAATATATACTTGTTCTTCTTCCTCTCTCAGCTTCTTTAAAACACATAAAATTATATGAAGTAGCAATTATACTGTTGGGCTTATAACAGTATTGATGTAATATGTATAACAATGATGTTATAAAATGGAGAAGAGGAAATAGAGTTATATATGACCGACATTTGCATATCTCACTGGAACGTAGTGTAAATCTGAGGTGTATTCTGATAAGACATATATGATAATCTCTAGAGCAACCACCAAGGAAACATCTCAAAAAGCATGGTGAAAAGAAATGTATTAAAATGCTGCATTCAAAAATACTCAGTGCAAAAGAAAACAGTAAGACTAGGGTAATAAAAAAGACATGATACATATTGAAAACAAAAATAGAAGACATAAATTCAGCTCTGTCTATAATCACATTAAATAAAAATGGGTAGAAGTCCAATCAAAAGATAGAAATTGCCAGAGATAGATGATAAAGAATACAATCCAACTATGTTCTGTTTACAGGAGACATACCTCAGGTTCAAAATACAAATAAGTTGGAAAAGATACGTCAATCAAACAGCAACGACAAGGAAGCTGGACTGGCTATACTAGCATCAGATAAGGCAGAATTTAAAAAGCAACATTAGTAGAGAAAAACAGGCATATTTTGCCATGGTGCACGTGTTAATCCACTAAGAAAATATAACAGCTGTAAACATTTATGCACTGTTTTTGCATTTATGTCAAATGTAAAAGCCCCGAGTACTTGAAGCAAAAACTGACAGAATTAGAGGAAGAAATAGGCAATTCACCAATGATATTAGGAGGTTTCAATGCCCCACGTTCAATAATGGATTAAGCAGTAGACAGAACATCAACAAGACTTGAACAACATTATAAACCCGGTGCAGCCAGATAAATAAATATATATTAAAAAAAGGCGGAGAGATGGCTGTTTCATCTAATGCACAGAAACCAGCACAGAGAGTCAAAGAAAGTGAAGACACGGAGGCATATGCTCCAAACAAAAGGAAAAGATAAAACTCCAGAAACAGACCTTAATGAAATGGAGATAAGTAATTAACCTGATTTAAGAGTTCAATGTAGTAGTCATAAAGATGCTCACTAAGGTTGGAGAGCAATGCATGAACAAAGTGAGACTTTCAACAAAAAGGAAAAATATAAGAAAGTACCAAATGGAACTCACAGAGATGAAGAATACAATAACTGGGCTGAAAAAGTCAATGGAGGGGTTCAACAGCAGACTAGATTGAGTGAAACAAAACCTTGAATTTTCAGAACAGTAGTGAGAAAAAGAAGAATGTATTAGGTGTCAGTAAGGTGGAGGGTTGGGGGATGTTCACATCAAAGGATCAGGAATCAGAAGGGCTTCAAACTTGTCAGCAGCAGTGGAGAAAGTGCTAAAATATTAGAGCAATGCCTTTAAATTCAGAGGCAGTTTTATGTCTAACCTAGTTTCCCTACCAGACAAGCTACAAATCAGGCATGTGGGTAGAATCAAGACATTTTTAGATGCGCATAGTTTCAAAATATTTACTCCCATCAGTCTTCTCTCTGAATAATGTGCTCCACCAAAACGAAGGAGTACATTCAGAAAGATAAAGATGCGAGATCCAGGAAGCAGACAATCCCACACAAAGGAGGCATGAGAGGAGTCTCGGGGAAGGGAGATGCAGAGCATCCTGATCAGAGCGAATCAGGAAGCTGTGGAAGAAACTTTGCCTAAAGTATAGACAACTAAGCAAATTCACAACAGGAAAAAAAAAAACCACAGTTATTAATTTCAGGGGAAAAAAAGTTATTCAGAAGGGGAAAGTCACATGGTTTGCTCCATGGCTTAATTGGAAATCATGTTAAATAATCATCATAAGATAACACTGTGTGTTGATCAAAATGATATTTTGATGTTGCTAGATTGGGAGATGAGGTGTGTATGTGAGCAGTGTTATGGAGTTGATAGTTTTTGTGCAAAGGACCTGAATTCTCTTCTAAGGTAGGAAGTCAGTAGATGAGACGTATCTGACATAGTAAGAAATATCTTCCTAGAGCTCCTAAGTGAAGTGAAGTTGCTCAGTCGTGTCTGACTCTTTGCGATCCCATGGACTGTAGCCTACCAGGCTCCTCTGTCCATGGGATTTTCCAGGCAATAGTCCTGGAGTGGATTGCCATTTCCCTCTCCAGGGGATCTTCCCAACCCAGGGCTCGAACCCAGCTGAGCCACCCTAAGTCCCTTGGAATTTCCTGGGTAATAGGCATGTCTTTTGTCCTAATGAAATGATTTGGTGGGCTTCTGGATACGGGCTGATGACTAAAAAGGACAAGCCGTGATTAGAAGCTTGGAGCTTCCAACCCTAACCCCTTTCTCTAGGAAAGGGAAAGGGCGATTGGAGATTGAGTTAATCATTGATCATGCCCGCGTGATGAAGCCCTCATAAAAATATGTAAACAAGGAGGTTCAGGGAGATTTTGGGTTGATGAAGACATCCGTGTTCTGGGACAGTGGTGCAAACTTCATGGAGACAGAAGCTCCTGGGCTCAGGACCTTTCTGGACCTCACCTTATGTACCTTTTCTTCTGGCTGCTCATCTGTATCCTTTTTTATATTCTGTATAACAAGCCATAAAAATAAGTGTTTCCCTGAATTCTGTGAGCCATTATACCAAATCATCAGCGTTGAGGAGGGGATCATGGGAACCTCCAATTTGTAGTCAAGTCAGACAGAAGTGTAGGCAACCTGGGGACCACTTACTTATGATTAGCATCTGAAGGGGGAGGGCAGTCTTGTGGGACTGGACCCTTAACCTTTGGTAACTAACTGTGGTAGTTCTTACTAATTCAGATAGTATCATAATTGAATTGTAGGACACTCAGTTGGTGTCCAAAGGACGTGCTGGGAAATTAGTTGGTGTGGAGAAAAGCCCCGTACATTTGGTGTCAGAAGTGCTGTAAATTCAAAGAATTAAGTTTTTTTCTTTTAGTGTGTTATTTAGAGACGTGAAGGTACATACTCCAAGAACTGGAATTGGTGGTTTGCTGTGAGAGGGAGGCGATGTGGGAGGATAAATATTTTTTATTTATTTGTCCATATGTCTGTTTGTCTATATTTAATTACTTACCAAGCCGTCATTAAGTGCTCAACCCCTGTGATTCTAGTAGAAATGGATCCACTACTGAATTCCCTGCTGGTTCAATGGTTAGGACTCTGTGCTTTCACTGCTGAGGGCTCTGGTCGGGGAACTAAGAAAATTACCCACTAGTAACTCTTTTTTGTGTGGGGTTTTTTGGGGGGCATGCTGCCTGGTGTATGGCATCTTAATTCCCTGACCAGGAGGTCAAACCCATGCCCCCTGCAATGGGAGCTTGAAGTTTTAACCACTGGACTGCCAGGAAAGTCCCCCACTAGTAATTCCTGAAATCAATTTTGTAGATAATAATCAGCTGTTTTAAAAATTAAATAAGTAGAGTAGAATTGAATAAGGGACATGCATTACTATGGTAAGACAAATAATATTTTTGAAAATGTTTCTGTTTTATGTATTTATATGTACACATTCTAGTATTGTGATACTATTGTGATATAGATGCCTTTCTTACTGTGGGGTACAATTGAAAACACTTTGAGAAATGAGGCTTTAAGATAGGTCTTCAGGATGTGCCACTGAAAGGAGGGGACTCTATAGGTGGTCCACGCAGTGACACAAAGACCACACAGTGACTGTTATACAAACACATGATAAGAGCCTCGGATTGATGATTTTGTCAGCTCTTCTCAGTTCTTTGAGGAATGTACTGATTTGTAACATTTTTTCTAAGGAGAAAACTGAAGTTAAGGGAAGTTTACCTTATTTTTTTCCTGGGGTATATCTTAGAGCCTGGATTGAAGCCCAAGTTTATCCCATAGTATAGTCATTCTGTCCAACTTCCTGCAATTTCTAAATGCCAAATTTTTCTTCTGTATTTATAGAAAAGATTCCCAGGATATCCCAAACTACCTCCTTTGGAAGATTCCCATGAATTTTCCATCATCATCTGTTAACTGGGTATAAAAATAGTACACATGTCTTTGTTCAGACTCACTTGTTCAGTAAGGCTATTGTATTTAAAATTGCTCCCCTCCCTCACTATATTTTTCCTTCTCTGCTCCTGTCTTCAAAGTTTCATCTATACTTTACTTACTTGTTTTATTTTTTGCTTCCTCTCACTGGCATCTAAGTCCTACCAGGGGAAAAGTCTTTGATCTCCAACACATAGTGTACTGCACATATTAACAGAAGGTACTCAGTAAAACTGTTTGGATGGTATGGATGAGAAGGAAGGTAGGTAGGAAAGCAGGAAGGAAGGATAGAGGAAAGGGAGGGAAGGAGGGAAGCTGGATGATTGGATGCATGAATGAGTGGACAGGGCTTTACCAAGTTCATCAAAGGGTCCTAGAGAGGATTTGAAGATTCAGTGCTTATAAAGTGCCCAGAGTTGAATCCCGTAAATATTCAGTAAATGTTAATGGAATTTCATTCTCATATACAAGGAAAAGGAAAATATCCTTTGAAAACCAGTCCAATTCAAGTGAAGAACTATAGTTGCTTGCAACCCAATGATCCTATTTCCAGCAATTTCCTAGCAGAGGGGACTGTCTCTGAGAAAGCACCATCTGACTCAGAAACTGGACTCTGCTTTAAAGGACAGTTGCCATGGCTAACAGGATGTCTGCAGCCAGCAAGAGAAGATAGTATGTACTTGCTGGCTGGGATTGCAACACCTGATAAGAGGAGGAAGCAAGCCAAAGGGATGATGGGAACAGATGAAAGATCTGAGAGCCAGTATCTCAGAGCACGCCAGAGAAACCAGACACCTTCAGGAATGCAAGGCCTGTGCAAAACGGCCTGCATGCAGTTAGAACAGTTGGCCCCACAGCTGAGATGATGAAATCGAAGACCAAACACAAGCTTGACAAGCCAGAATTTTAGGAGAACTATCCTGAACAAAGCCATCATTGATTTGCTCAACTCAGAGGCAATCTGAATCTTGTTTGCATAGTAATCAAAGATTAAACTGATTGGAAGAGTCTACTTCATTGATGGGAATGTCAAGTCAGTTTATTTCTCTCCCTCGATTCTTATCTCCTTGTAGCAAACATGTGAAACAACAGACTAGCTGCAGCTCAAGCAGGCAGAATTTTGTTAAGCAGCAGATAGTACACCCGTGAGACATGAGAGTGGGCTGACCCCAAAGGAAACAGGCTGATCCCAAAGGAGTGGCCTCCACCTCTGTTAGCTTTCCTCTTTCATACTTTCTGTCACCTCCCCCTGGAGCCTGATTGGTCCAGCCTTATGCTAAATAGGGCTTGTACCTGCCACCAATCAGGGAAGGGAATGCAAATAGACATATACTCAAGGCCAATTAAGGAAGGGGGCGTGTTTCCCCACTGTAGATTCTCGCTCTAGTTCTTGACTTCCTCTTTCCTGGGCTTTTTATTTGTTTGTTTGCCTTCTATGTGATTCTTCCAACCACCATCTTGGACCCCCTTTTTCTCACTAACTAACAGGAACATGTGTAAATGTAGCAAGGACACGGGTACAATCTGCTCTTTGTTAAAACTAAACAGAAATGAATATGCAAGTTATATATCATTCCACAAGAGGGCACAACAGAAGCAAAAATAAAAATTGCTATACTTTAATTTTCTCCTATATGCTTTATTTATTTATTTATTGGCATGACACCTTTAAACATTTTTGTCATTTTCAGACAAGCACAATGACCGCTTTGGTACATAAGTTATCGTGTTTTTTTTGTTTTGTTTTTTTCAGAATGAGGGCATTATAATGCTTTCTTTTTTTCCCCCCTTGGAGTACAGTTACTTTACAATGTTGTGTTAGTGTCTCCTGTGCAAGGAAGTGTATCCTATACACATACCCCTTCCCTCTTGGACCTACCTTCCACCACCACCATCCACCCCCACCATCACACCCATCTAAGTCATCACAGAGCACCCAGCTGATCTCCTGTGCATTTTAAGCTGGCAATTTAGTGATCCTCTTTTAAAATCTCAAAACAGTGTAAGTGGTGAATCACTAATTAATCGAGTGGATATTTATTTTTGTACAGATTTGCAATGAAACAGGACAAAAGAACACTATAGAGGAATGATACTTTCCAAGTGTTCATAATTCTCTCCCTTATCTTAAACTATTTTAACGGTATAAAGGATATTTGAGAACATATAGCATCAAACACAAAGTTCTTTGTTCTCTGCACATCTAAAACTAAGGGGAAATATCTCAAAGTAGATAATTACAAAGTATGTGTTGGTGGGAATATAAATTAGTGTAGCCACTGTGAAAAACAGTATAGAGGTCCCTTAAAAAACTAAAAACAGGGTTGCCATAAGATCCAGCAATCTGACTCCTGGGAATGTACATGGAGAAAATTCTAATTTGAAAAAATACATGCACCCTGATGTTTATAGCAGCACTGTTTACAAAAGCCAAGACATGGAAACAACTTCAGTGTACATCGACAAATGAGTGGATGAAGATATGGTACATATATACAATGGAATATTACTCAGTCATAAAAAAGAATGAAACAATGCCATCTACAGCAACATGGATAGACCTAGAGATTATCATACTATATGAAGTAAGTCAAAGACAAATATCATATGATGTCTCTTATATGTGAAATCTAAAATATGATACAAATGAAATGATTTACAAAATAGACAGACATAGGAAACAAACATATGGTTAGTTATCAAAAGGGAAAGAGGTGGGAAGGGATAAATTAGGAGGTTGAGGTTAGCAGATACAAACTACTGTATGCAAAGTAGATAAACAACAAGGTCCTACTCTCTAGCACAGGAACTGTGCTCAATATCTTGTAATAAACTATAATGGGAAAGAATGTCAAAAAGACTATGTGTGTATATATGTATTTGAATCACTCTGTGCTGTACACCAGTAAGACACAACATTGTAAATCAACCCTACTTTAATTTTAAAAACTCCAAAACTATGCATTTGTGTGTGTGTATATACATACACAAACATTATATATAAAAGCGTTCATTCAACAATACTTATCAAACACAAACTAATTTCAGATAGTAGTAAGCATAATGAGAAAAAATGAAAGCATTTTAGGAATGATGGGGAGTGGGGCTGTCTGAGGAGGTCGCAGTTGGGTTGAGATCTGAATTCCTGGCCTTGAAAAGGTCATGTGCATGCGTGCTCAGTTGCTTCAGTCGTGTCTGACTCTTTGCCACCCTGTAGACTGTAGCCCACCAGGGTCTTCTGTCCAGAGGATTCTCCAGGCAAGAATACTGGAGTGGGTTGCCATGCCCGCCTCCAGGAACCTTCCCAATCCAGGGACCAAACCCAAGTCCTCTGTGTCTCCTGCCTTGCAGGTGGATTCTTTATACTGAGCCACCAGGGGAGCCCTGGAAAGGTTATTTTTGTATATATATTTAAATATGTAGAAACTGCCTGGGGTGGGGTGAAGTTCATTGAACAGTTATGGTTAGTTAATTCTAAAAAAGAAGAAAGGGTATAAGAGCATGGAGTGATGGGATGCTGGGGAGAGGCAGAAAAAGAACTATTTGAATTTCTTATTTTGTGGATTTCTGAATTGTCCATACTTTTATAACATACAAGCATGAGTTTGTATAATTTATACAGTTTTTAAAATGGCAAACCAGTAAGAAAGAGAAAAAAATAATTTTCATAATGTATGGAAACTTTTTATTCACATTTGCAAGGATATACAGACATGTCAGAATCACAAAGGATCACAGAAGTTGCTGGCCTCTTTATGACCAGGTATTCTGGTTCTGGGTGTATTTAAAACAAACAATAAATGCTACAATTATAATAGAGAAAAGGATGATTGTACTGATCTATTTACTTGTCTCCCTGCTATCCGTGTCCCTTCCCTCCTGCATGCCACTCCTGGATTTTTTTAGTTTTTGAATGATATTCTCATGTGGATTCTCAGCCCAGAGTCCCTGTTTTATAGGATCAAGTCGGGGCAACCTCTCAGTGTGGTTTTTCAGGGCCCTTTGCATTCTGAACGAGTTCACTTCTTAACTTTTCAGCATTATTCCAAATCATGAATTCTTACCTTAGATTGCCACCTCTGTTTACTAGAGAATCTCTTAGAGGTTACCCAGCCATCAGTGGACATCTTTGTCATTACCTGTCTTTCTCCCTTTCACCCAAAATTATTTTCCCTGTGATAGCTTCAAGATAGGTCCGTGTAGATTTTTTGAAAAAGAATATGATAGAATGGTGGAAGAAAAAGGAATTAATTTTGATCAAGTTGCATATATATATTGAAATGTAAAATTTCCTTTTTGTTCTGATTTTGATTTGGAAACAAGAATTTTGGTTCCAGAGGAAAAAGTCCAAATAGCCCCAGAAATCCTCTTCTATCCAGTTTATCTTTTTGTAGAATGAGAAGGGCTTGGGGACTGCAAACATTTGCCCCAGAATCTAACCCCTTCCCAGGTAGCACTAGTGGTAAAGAATCTGCCTGCCAGTGCAGGAGACGTGAAAGGCTCCAGTTCGATCCCTAGGTCAGGAAGAACCCTGGAGAAGGAGATGGCAACCTACTCCACTATTCTTGCCTGGAGAATCCCATGGATAGAGGAGCCTGGCGGGCTACAGTCCATGGGGTCACAAAGAATCAGACACAACTGGGCAACTAAGCACACGACAAGGTATATATAATGTAAAATGTTTTAATTAACCATTTTTAAGGTACAGGTCTGTGGCATTCAGTACATTGTGCAAACCATCACCATCTCCAGAACTTTTTCATCTTCCCAGAGTTAAACAATGTCTCCATTTCTTGTGTGTTTCCATGGAGACCATCATTCGCTTAGTCATGATCTAACAGTGTATATGGAGACTGTGACTTTTAGACTGTACAAATGAATTGTTGCTATTTTAATTATATTCAAGTCTCTGTTTTTCATAAATGTAAATGTCTTCCATTGGTTAGCATAAAAGATGTGTTTCTTTTTTGCTTCTTGAGATGTCTTTTCCTCTTTTCTGTTTCCATCTTCTCCTTTAACTCTCTTTAACCCTATCCTGATTATCACTAACATCATTTACCAAAGATTCCCCCTTTGGAATTCAGCTCTGCTGAAATCTACATGGCTTTTTTTGCTTTTGCTTCTGTTCTGCCCTTTCCCTTTGTAACCAGCAATGGGGAGTCCCACTGCTTGCCACTCAAAAGCCAATAGGAAAGTTTGCTTTATTTTGGATGCCAGCAATGGTGGGCTGCGGGCAGGGGGAGACTTTTATAGACAGAGAGAGGGGGATGCAGAAACTGCACAGTCTGGTCTAACAGTCATCATGAAATTGGTGATCAGTGGTCTGACCAGTGTCACCTTGATTGTTAAGTACAGTTTAGCTTTAGTTCTGGGGTCTGTTTGTTCCCATTTCCTTGAGCCCATCTCTAAGAATTATGGCAGCTTCTGTCGTGGCTACAGTCTGGTCATGATGTAGTTAACTTCTACCACCTGGTGGAGGTTTCAGTGTCTGGAAGACGGCTCACAGGATATAGCTCAAAATATTATCTATAGGCCTTGAGAAGGAACTAAAGATCCTTAATTATGCTTAATGACGAAACAGTTATTTCAACTCATTGGACTGTTTTCCTTTGTTTCTGCATTTTCTCACTTCTTGGATTAAACTTATTCTTTAGCTAAACTCTTTTCACAGACAGAAGGCAGGCAGATGTCACGGGGGCAAGAACCATAGGTTCCTGCTCCATTTAGCCTCTTCCAGCTCCCTTTCTATTCCTTCAGTTCTTAGGGTCTTTTTAAAATCCTGGAGAGGTAAGGCAATGGGATATTATACATATTTAGCAATTTAGCTGCCCCATTAACAGAGACTTGGAGGGCGACACCCTGGACCACACCAGCAAAAGAATGATATTTAGCACAGTAGGTGTTACGTTGGTTTTCTTTTCAGGAACATGGTTCTTTTATTCTTCAGCTATTCACAGACCTTCTCATTTCTCAGGACCTCTCCTTTCTTCTGCCATCAGGCTTGAAGGATATTTAAAGTTACAATGGTTTTGAGACAGCTCAGTGATTGAAGTCATTACTTTGGGTAAATATTTATTGATGCCTAATATGTCTACTAGGTATTACACTAGGCCCACAAACTTTAGAAGTTCACTAGACCTAGAAGGTCCCTGCCCTCATGGAACTTCTATTCTAATTGGGGGAGGCAAGCAACAGATGAGAAAATAATTTGGTTCTGGACAGAGGTAGTATAGTGGTGTGATGGACAGGCTGGAAGGCAAGAGGATGGAGGCTTTTGGGTAAGCATTTCTGAGGAGGTCACACCTGAGCTTATACCTGCAGGCTGAGTTAGAGCTGGGCATTCAAAAATGGGTAAGTGGAAAGCTCTGCCTCACATGCGGCAGTCTGTTGGTAGCACTTTGCTCACAGGCTTGGGATGACATTTATCCTAAATCACAGGTGCTCCCTAGAACTTAATCTCCAGAGCCAAGGAAAGGGGGAGAAATGTGAAGTTACTGTTAACTGATTTATATCAACAGATATGATTTGGGGGCATCATTAATTTCACGCTAATCACAGTTTTGATACTTTAGGCAATTGTCTAAAACAAGAGCTCACAAACCTTGAAACTAACTAAAGCATCACAGCTGCACATGTATTTCATAAACTATAGATACACTGTTTTTCAGCAGATTTGAGCACCTTATCTTCTTCATTTTGGGTGCTTTGAATTTAGGGAATAAAGTGAGAGAGACCATTCCAAAAGATGATTCTTGAGAATTCCTTGGCTGTCCAGTGATTAGGGCTCTGTGGCCCAGGTTCAATCCCTGGTCAGGGATCTAAGATCCCACAAGCCATGCTGCATGGCCAAAAACAAACAAAGCAAACAAACCAAAAAACAAAAAAATCCTTTTCCAAAAGATAATTCCTTTGTTAAACGGGATAGTTTCTACTTTATGTTTTCTTTTTGAAAGTGGGGCACTTATGTGTTAGTTTCTAACTAAGCAAAGGTGTAAGTGTTTCTCTGACAGTGGAAACTCTGGCTATATATAGGCAGGAAGAGAAATGAAAGTTTGTTGGCTTCCCCTAAGTCTGTTTTGCTCCCTACCCTTTGACTTTGGCAGTGATTCAGCCATAATGAAAAGTTGAAGGTCTTGAAGCCAGAGTTGTGCTGGGAGGTGAAATTTCACCACTGATAGGAACTCGGTGCCCCACAGGGTCAGAGTATGTCTCTCTTTTAGGGACCATGGTTCATGTGTAACGGAAGTGCAGTGAAAAGTCTTGAAGAGGTTTAAAGATGAAAGTGGTATCATCTAATATTAGTTTTTAAAAAAGCCCTCTGGATCTTTTGTAATGATATGAGGCTCAATCCATCAGGAGCATATTCCACTCTAAATGAGTCTGCACCTAGGAGCCTAATAACAGAGCTCTCAGCTGTAGAAAGCAAATCCATGCTTAGAGAAATGGAAGTGAAGTGAAGTGAAGTTGCACAGTCGTGTCCGACTCTTTGTGACCCCATGGACTGGGGCCTACCAGGCTCCCATGGACTGTAGCCTACCAGGCTCTTCCCTCCATGGGATTCTCCAGGCAAGAGTACTAGAGTGGGTTTGCCATTTCCTTCTCCAGGGGATCTTCCCAACTCAGGAATCGAACTCGGGTCTCCCGCATTCCAGGCAGATGCTTTAACCTCTGAGCCACCAGGGAAGCAGTACACAAATCCACAGTCAGTGTGAGAGATTTCAGCACTCTTCCTTTTTGATAATTGTTTGTTAGTGTGAAAATTAATGATGGCTCCCAAATCATATCTGTTGATGTAAATGAACTTGCAGTAATTTCATATTTCTCCACTCTTTCTTTGTGTCTGAAGACAGAACTCCGTAGAGCTCCTGTGGTTATAATAAGTAAACAGAAAATCAGTTAGGACCTAGAAATCCTTGACAACACTATCAACCAGCTGACCTAATCGGTAGCTATAGAATTTATAGAATGCTCCACCCAACAACTGCAGGGTAAACATTCAGCATTCACCAAATGCTGGGCCATAAAACAAGTCTCAGTGAAAGGGAGAGGATTGAAATCCTGCAGCGTATGCTCCTTGAGTATACGGAAGTTAAATTAGGAACGAATAGTAAAAAGATATCTGGAAAATCCCAAATATTTGGAAATTAAGCAACCCCCACCCCTTGTAAATAACCCATGGGTCCAAGAAGAAATGACACTGGAGATTAAAAAATTGTTCTGGCTACTCTGTTAGGAATAGATTGGAGGAGGAATGCCAGTGAATGGACCTTTCCAGAATTCTAGCAGAGCTATAATGGTACCTTGGACTGAGGGTGAGGCAGCGGAAAGGGAGAGAGATGGGCAAATTCAGGTGTATTTTGGAGGAAGAGTGCGTGAGACTTGCTGAGGATTGGATGGGAGCGATGAGGGTAGGAGAGGAAGCATCAGACCTCAATTCCTGGTTCAAATTATTTCACATCTCCCCATTGCTCTCAGGGTCAAGTTCAAATTTGTCTGCATAGGGCCTGATCAGGCCCCTGCCCACTTGACCAGCCTAATCTCTCCCCTCCCCTGGCTCCTGGCTCTCCTGCTTTAAGCTTCAGGCCCATCAGCCAACTTGCCTATGTGTTATTCTCTGTTGGTTACTGGGACTTTTCACACGCTGTTCTATTTATCTTTAACACTCTTTGCCCTGTTTTTCACTACTAATTTCTTGGCTTAGATGTCACTTCTTCTGGGAAGCCTTCCCTGTTTTCACTCCAAACTGGTTTAGGGGGACCTTCTTAGTGCTTCTGTGCTACCCCTACCATTAGCACATCTTACTTTGCTTTATCTGCCTTCGCAACTAAACTTCCTTGAGAACAGATAATATGCCTCATTCTCTTACTACTACTGCTACTGCTGCTACTGCTACCACTATGCAGCCAGTTACTGGGCTGTGAGTCAAGGAACTAGCCCTCCTGAGAGTGAGACAGTAAGACTATCACATAGCATTTATCGAGTCCTCATTGTGTGTGTGCCAGGGGCTTCACATGCATTATCTCATTTAATCATCCCGACAGCACTCTAAAGTAAGTGACGATCCCACCTAAAAAATAAGGAACATAAGGCTTAGAAGGCTTGAACCAGCTTGCCCAAGACCCTAGTTAGTAGTAGAAACAGAATCTGAACACAAGTAATTAGATTTCAAAGCCAAAACTTTCAGCCGCAGAGTTGTGCTGTCAAAGTCAAAGTAAGGTTGGAGCAAATAATGAACTTGAATGAGAGCCAGTGGCCCCTGATAATCTTGCTGCCCATGGCCAGCCTTTGATCCTTACTTAGCACAGAGAGCCAGCAGGGTTCCCTGAGGCAGCTGCCCCGGTTGGGATGATGAATGGAACCAGAGCAGCTTTGTATACAAATAGCTATTATCTGTGCCTATGCCTCTTTTTGCCCTTCTCTTAGAAACCAAAGGCCTCATTTCTAGTGCTAATTTCCATAAGGGAATTAGAATGGCTGATTGTATACCCTTTCGGTAAGTATTCCTCTGCCCATTAAAACGTGGCCACAGTGATCCTCTTCAAATTAATACCACCAATAATTGCTGCAGAATTAGCCTCAGGAGATGCAATGTTATAGAAGGAGTTGGGTTTGTCTCCTGTTTTGTTTTGTTTTGTTTTGTTTCTCAGATAAAGAGTAAAGAGACCTTTGTGCTCTTGTTTTCAGTCAAGGTAATAAGTGGATTATATTAGAAAGGTTCAAAAACTTCCATTTTTTCTCTGCTAGACTTTGTATAAAAAATACTTTATGGTCAACACATGCTTTGAAGTACTGTGGCCACTGATGCAAATGGTAACTAATTACATTTGAAGTTTTTGAGAAATGGAGTATTCCCTGCCATATCAGTAAGCACGGATGTCAGAGTCATCAGCCATTCCAGCCCTCCAAATGTGAATTTCTGAGCCCTATGGGCATTCAGGAAGGAGAGTACCTGAGAGATCAGGCAGCCCTCAGCTTGCAGCCACTCCCTAAGGTGAGCACTGAGGATCTCAGAATGGGAAATACTCAGGACACTGGCCCCAGATAGCTGAGATGCATATGAAAGGAATGGTTTCAATGAGCCCAGACTCTTGCATCTTCCTATATATAGAAAACCGCTAAATTCCTTAATTTGAGATACCTGGTTTTCTTTAAATCACAAAAATTCTTCTGATATTCAAACTACATGGCCTACCCCACGCTCACCCGCCCCACCCCCACCCCCACCCCCCGCATCCTCCCACCTTATCTGAAGCAGTTCTCTCAGGGCTACTTGAGATGCTGCCTCCTAGGCTTCAGTCCTAGAAATTTCTGCCAAATAAAACATAACTATCAACTTTTAGGTTGCGACTTTTTTTTAAGTCAACATTTTCAAAGAAAAAGCACAGAAACTCCTTATAGTAGCAATGTGGCTATTTATTTATTTACTGACTTTTTATTTTGTATTGGGGTATAATTGATTGTTAATGCGATAATTTCGGGTGAACGGTGAAGGGACTCAGCCATACATATACATGTATGCTTTCTCCCCCCAAACTCCCTTCCATCCAGGCTGAGTGGCTATTTATTGAGAACTTACTGTGTACCAAGCTCCTTGTGTCTTTTACTCACTGGATGATTGTGACAATCCGGGGACAGGGGTGGTAGTGGTAGAGGTCTTGCTTTCCATTTTTTACAGATGGGGAGCTGGGGCCTGGAAAGACTGAGGAATTCATCCAGAGTTACAGGGCTCACGATGCCAGGATTTGAACTCAGGAATGCCAGACTCAAGATTCCTAAGGACTATCCGCCGTGCTGTCCCTGAGATGTATCATTAGTCTACTTTTAGATGTCTATTTTGAAATATGATCTGTATACCAAAAAGAGCCCACCAAAGTGTTGTATACTTGAATTAAGATGAGGATTTTTTTTCATTGTGACTTTGTTTGTGATAACAAAAGGTTGAGAAGAACTTAAATGTTCTGTTCAGATGATTAAAAAAATTATGGTAGATCCACACAATGGAACGCTATACATAAAAATAAGTAGATAAAATCTCTATGTACTGAATGGAAAGCCCTCCTACATGTATTGTTTTGGCTAATAAAAAAGCAAGCAACAATGTCACGTGGCAACCTGGATGGGTGGAGAGTTTGAGGAGGAGTGGAGACACGTACGTGTGTGGCTGAGTCCCTTCGCTGTTCACCTGCAACTGTCACAGCGTTGTTAATCGGCTATACCCCAATACAAAATAAAAAGTTTTTAAAAAAAGAAAGCAAGAAGACTGGGGACATTGTTTGTGCTATGCTACTATTTATAGTGTAAAAGGAAATTATATCTGCACAGCTATGTAATTTTTCAGTTGGTAGTATTTGTGTTGAAAAAGAAAAAACATGAAACTAATTTTAATAACATTTTAATTCAGTATATCCAAAATTTTATCATTTCAACCTATAATCATTATAAAATCATAATGAGATATTTGACATGCTTTTTAATGTCCTTAATATGTCTTTTAAATCTCTTGTATATCTATCACTGAATATCTCAGTTCACTTTTTTTTTAAACTCTCTAATTTATTTTATATAGTATTGTTACTAACAGAACTTTTCCTGGGATAAGTGCTGGGATTCCCAGCAATGATTAATGTATTTACCAAGTATTTAACAAGGTTACGTGTATTTGTTTAATTTGGATAATCTGTTGTGACATGGTAGATGATCATTGTTTTTTATTTCATTTTATTGACATGTAAATTCTATTCCTCTATGACATGAGGAAGGAAAGATAAATATTACAACTAACCATGTAAGTTTCTAAATTATTCAAAACTGAAATCTCCATGATGCCGGTGTCATATAGTGCCCATGTTCATCAATTTTAAATATTAGGATCTCAGTGGAATGTTGTTTTAACTTGCCGTAACAAAATACCATAACTGGGTGACTTGAACCACAGAAATGTATTTTCTTATGGTTCTAGAAGCTGGAAGTCTGAGACTAGGGTGAGAACCCTCTCTCTGGCATGCAGACTGCTGCCCTTCTCACTACGTTCTCACATGGCAGAAAGAGAGAGAGCGAGCGAGCGAGAGTGACATGAGTGCAAGAGCGAGTGAGCAAGAGAGAGACACAAGCTGTCTGATGTTTCTTTTAATGAGGACACGGATCCCGTCTTGCTGGAGAAGGAAATGGCAACCCACTCCAGTATTCTTGCATGGAGAATCCCATAGAGAAGCCTGGTGGGCTGCCGCCTGTGGGGTCACAGCGTCAGGCATGACTGAGCACGCACACGCGCATCCCATCTTGAAGGTTCTACCCTCAGGACCTCAAGTAACCGTAATTACCTCCCAAAGACCCCCGTCTCTAAATACCATCACATTGAGTGTTAAGGCTTCAACATATGCATTTTAGAAAGACTTTTTCAGGCCATAACAAGTGTTGTTATGGTTTTAGGATGATGATCCTTCTTTGGTTAAGCTACCTCTAAATTTGGGGGGACAATAACAAAACAAGGTAAATAACCCTATTACTATAATAACAATGACTTTGAAGTCTCAGACCCCAGGGCACAATTCTGGTAAGCGAGTAAGCATTTAGCAAAGGAGAACTTATTTACTTAAGGTGGCTGACTTGAATGATCTACAACAGAGGTTGACGAACCAGAGCCCTTGAGTCAAGAATGTCTTTTATGTTTCAAATTGTTGATGAAAGAAACATAAGAAGAAGGTTTTGTGACATCTAAAGATTATATGTAATTCGAATTTAAGTGTTCCCAAGTAAAGTATTACTGGAATCACCCATGCTCATTTGTTTATATATTGTCCGTGGCTGCTTTTATCCTATAGCAGAGTTGAGCAGCTGCAACAGAACCTAAAATATTATTCCCTAGCCATGTAGACAAAAGCACTTGCCAATCCCTGCAGACAAAGCTGGCCAATGACTTGCTTTGCCTATTTCCAAGTCTAAACCTTAGTTGAAAATATTATTTCAAAAAGATGCAGAGCCATACCCAGCAACAGTGAAAGAAGTGGATCCAGAGACAGAGTATTTACCCTAAAGCCTGGCATGAACTAGTCTAGTTGTCCAGCTTCGAGTGTGCTAATGCCTGCCCTAGATTTTCCAAGAAAAAAACTAAAAGAGAAAGACAGATGGCCCTGCTGGAGGATGGAAGAAGAAAGCCTGGAAGAAGAAGAGGAAGAAAGTAGTCATTTGATGATATTTTCACTCCCTGGGAAGTTTACTACTACTACTACTAAGTCGCTTCAGTCGTGTCCAACTCTGTGCGACCCCATAGACGGCAGCCCGCCAGGCTCCTCCATCCATGGGATTTTCCAGGCAAGAGTACTGGAGTGGGGTGCCATTGCCTTCTCCTGGGAAGTTTAACCCTTGTCAAATATAGTCAAGGGTCCTGGAACTGCACCAATCTGGGTCAAGATTGATCTTTCTTTGAGTGTCTACCCTTTGATTGACGCTTCTCCCTGAAGTCCAAGGAGAAGAAAGGAATGGGGGCTAAGAGTGATACCCTTTGTAGAATTAGTGTTAATCAATGAAATCAGTGTCAGTGTTGACCTCTCAGGCCACTTCCTTTGTTTCTGACTTGTCATGTTTTCCCTCCTCACCCAATACATACAAAGGTAATTTTAAAGGATGTGGACTCCCTTCTCTACGTGGACACCGATGTTCTCTTTCTGAGACCTGTTGATGACATCTGGAAGCTTCTGAGGCAGTTTAATTCAACGCAGCTTGCAGCCATGGCCCCCGAGCATGAAATCCCCAAGATTGGCTGGTATAGCCGCTTTGCCCGGCATCCTTTCTATGGCTCCGCGGGGGTTAACTCAGGAGTCATGCTAATGAATTTAACTCGGATAAGAAGTGCCCAGTTCAAGGTAAGAAAGTAGTTTATATTTCCTTTTTTAAACATCAAGGCTTTGTCTTCCCAGCGTGACGTTCTTGGAGTGTCAGTGTATTGACTTTAGAAGTAGATGGCTTGTAGAAGCCAGGGAAGAGAAAGGCATTTGGAAAGTTACAGAATATTTGTTGGTTTAGGAAAATCCCAGGTGATTATGGAATTTAACACTCTTCAACAGAGTTACTATTCTGGAACATTACGTTGCATTTCTGAATTCCATCTTTAAACCCTGTGTGTATCTCAGCCTTCAAAAACCTTGGAGAACTTCTTGGAATTACCCTAGGGATAAATTTACATAAATATACAGAGATAAATGAACAAGGCCTCAGCTTTTATCTTGGCAAAGAACTGGAAGAACCTAAGTGAACATCAGTAGAGAACAAGTCAAAAAAAAAATTACTCTACTACTAAAAAGGATTAGGTCAAATCTATAAGCAAGATAAGTAAGATTTCTAAAGAAATATTAAGTGAAAAAATTTAAATGCAACAAAACATGGTACCATAGGGTGTGACTCCTTTTATGCCTTAAAAATTTCCAGAAGAATACCTAAGAAACTGGCCATTAATTGTGGCTCCATCTAGAGAAAGTGGGAATGGGAATTGTAGGAAGCAGAAGGAAAAATATCTTTACTTTTTACATCTTTGGGTGCTGTCTGAATATTTAGTGTGAATATGTTGCTTTTATCTTAAAAATAAATAATTGTTGTGAGATAAGGAAAGGGTATTTTTCCTTAAGATACCTTAATTATGGTATCTGTATTTTGTTCCTTCACGTCAGAGGCAAGAATTTAGTGTAACAAAGAAAGGTTCGATCTGGGCCTGCTTTTCTGAGAAGCCACAGGCCCGCTTCTAGTTCTAGGTTCGTCTGCCATCCATGTGCACGCCTGCAGTCTCCAGTCCTAGTTTTGCTTTGTCCTATGCCTTGAAGCCAGCAGGACCCTTCCTCTGTTGATTTCATTTTCATTCTCGGGGGCAGAGAGTACAGGGGAGAACTCATCCCTGTACACCGATACTCAGCAGATCAGATGTATTTGCCATGCCGTAGCCACTGTGATGGTTTTGTCTTTTCCAGAACAGCATGATTTCAACTGGCTTGGCTTGGGAGGACATGCTGTACCCTCTCTATCAGAAGTACAAGAATGCCATCACGTGGGGAGACCAGGACTTATTAAATATTATTTTTTATTTCAACCCAGGTAGGTTCTCTTTCAAGAATGTGGTTCATGGAGGAGTTCGCCCACCTCAGCCCACAGAACACATTCCAGCCTGGGCTGTGTTGGTGGACCCTGAATTGTGCCTGTGTCCCCTGCAAAGGGGGCCTTTTCATCCGCCCTTGGGGTCTCACGTGGGCCGTCCTCTCACTGCCAACACAAAAGGTCAAATGTTGAAACCTCCAACACTGGGCTTCATTTTTCAAGAATTATCTTTTGGGTTTGCCATGACATTCTTTGAAGAAGTATAGGCAAAATAAGTGAATGGCACAGACCTAAATGAAAACATTATAGTCTAAGCGCAAGGCCCTCCAGAGCCTGAACAATTGCTAGATTGACGGGACTTGATTCTTGGGATCCTGACAGTGAAGGGACTTGTTCAGGGTTAAAACAATGTAGAAGAGGGACCACGAATACATATCCCTCTTTCTTTCCACCTGGGGCAAAGAAATTCTTCAAGTCAGTGATTTGGTGGACTTGGGGAAGGAAGAGGGAAGTAAGTTTCTGGTCTGTGTTTTTACATTGATGCCTAAAGCTAAACATTGCCTTTTCTTTCATTTTTACTACAGTCTTACTTAATGTGATTGAAATCAAAACCATATTTTCTCTTTGAGAAAGATCTCTGGGGGAAAAAAATCACTCCTTACCATAACCTACTTAGGACTCTCCTTGGTCTTTAAAAATCTTGAAATAGAGAATTTCCTGGTGGTCCAGTGGTTAAGACTTGGGCTTTCACCACCCTGAACCAGGGTTTGATCCCCAGTCGGAAACTAAGATCCCATAAGCCATGCAATGTGACCAAAAAAAAAAAAAAAAATCCTGAAATAGAGGCTCCTGTTTTCTAAGACTTCTGTCTCTGTATGTACCTATATTTGTTTTTTTTACAAAATTCTGAAATAAAGCCTAATCTCATATGTCTTTGAATCAAAAAGGAGTAAATCCTGGAAAAGAAAAAAAGCAGGTTGATACGTAATGGACTTCATTTCTGGGAAAGATTCCCGATACTAACTCTTGTGATGAAGGGGGTGTGTTGGCTGTTGGTTTGTGGCGTGTTTTAATCCATTTCACTCTGACGGCAACAGGGACTTTAAAGTCAGCCCCTCCTCCTTTTTCTTAAGCAGATTCCGTCTTTTTTTTCTAGGTGTGGTTATAGTGAGTAGGACTCTTAGCTACAAATAAAAGGCCCCTGGAATTAGTCTAAACACAAAGGATACGTTTTTAAATAAGCAAACTGGTGTCCTGTAGAAACCTAGAGCAGGAAGACCTGAAACAGGCAAGGAAGGGAAAAGGCTGAGCTGCCCAGGCTGGACTTCCCTTCTCCCACTGAGGCTGTGCCTTCCTCTCTTCGAAGGTTCTCAATCTGTGCTCACAGCACAATACCACAGTTTCACACTCCAGGTCCAGCCACAGGGAAAGACTGACTTCATCCCACTTCCAAATTCCTGGTGGGGAGGAAGCAGATATTGGCAGCATGTTGGCCAAGAGCCTGAAGCTAAGGAATAACGACTGATGTTGATTATTTACTGTGTGTCAGGTGTGGTTCTGAGCATTTTCTTATTTAATTTTCATAGGAACACTGATAGAATCCCCATTTTACAGACCAAGGTACCAAATGAGAGAGAGTTAAATAATTTGTGGCATAGCTAATGGTGCCAGAGCCGGGGTACAAGCCCAGGCCTTTCCAGCTCCAGCCCTGTGCCTTTGTAGGGGAGGGGAAGGTCCCCTAGTTGAGGGGGGTGTCTAAAGGGCTGTGCAGTTTTCCCCAAATGCGTCTCTCTCCTGCATTATTTTGTCCTTTATTTCAGTGGTCCCCAGTCTCCAGGATCTAATGCCTGATGTTTTCAGGTGGAGCTGATGTAATAATAATGGCAATAAAGTGCACAATAAATGTAATGTGCTTGAATCATCCCAAGACCGCACCCCAGCAAGCCTGGTCCATGGAAAAACTGTCTTCCACAAAATTGGTCTCTGGTGCCAAAAAGGTTGGGGACCACTACTTTATTGCATTTTCCCTCTCTGTTGTGTGGCTTAAAGTCTCTTCCATAGCCTATCTGTCCATATTCCCAAACTGAGGAATTCAAAAGATCTGCGCAGTTGCCTCCCCAGATAGCCTCTTAGCCTGTTGCAGAGTGTTTGAGGACATGATCAGTGAGTAAATAATACTCACAGGCGGTCACAAGCAACTCTGCCATTAGACCGAGACCCTTGTCTTTAATTAATCTGAAAACCAGCTGAATTTAATGGCGCCCCACTGCCCATCTTAGATCCATTGAGTACAAGGATTTTATAAAATAATTAGGAAGTTGTTCTGAATCCTGAGTCTGAGAGTAGCAAGTAAATAACTGAGTTTCCTAACTTTAGGTCATAAGTATTAGGTGTCTCTTTGAGCGTTCTTTGTATGGCCTGCCTTTGATCTTTCATGCTTTATTCAGATCCTTTATCAAACATGAGCTCTTTGACCTGAAATCCAGTGATATCCATCATATTAAAGGTTTTTCTTTGTTTATATTGATTGGGACCACTTTCTATAAACCAGAACAAACAGTATTTGAAGGGGAAAAAAAAAGGGTGTTACCTTTATCCCTGGAAAGGAGAGAGGAAGAGAAAATTGGCCATGACTCAGGAAATAAACATGCTTATTGTTATGATTCTCTGGGTTGCTATGGGTGAAGCAATACACAGAAAACCTGAGCCCATATCTAGAATATTTTCATATAGCTTTCTTATAGCTTCCTGTAGCCAATCATATCACGAAAACAGGTTTACAAGTCATTAGCTTAAAAATGTTGTGAAACTCTTGCTATAGTTAGATAGTAAATGCCTGTGGGTGTGTAATTGTCATGCTGAGTACTGGACTGACTCACGAGGTGACAGCTGAAGCCCATGGGAGACACACAGGTAACATCCCACAGGACTTTTCCTGGCAGTGAGCTGAGGCAGTTTCATCAAGAAATGGAAGACTGAACTCACATCTTTATAGGTGAATTTGAGTCAAGAGCAGAGTTCTGTAGAAAGGATAAATTTGACAAGAGCTCACAGAGAACTCTATTTAGAAAGATGTGCTTAGATTCAAATATACTTAGGTTTCAGGGAATAAAATTCTATTCAGACCAACTAAGTAGGGGTCCAGGTGCCAGTCCCATGAACACATGGGTCAAATCATACCAGACCTCATGAGAACCATCTCTGGGCAGCTGCTCAGGACCAAAGCTGATTTCTTCATCCCTCAGAGGCCTCAGGGTATCCGTCTTATTGCTTCTGCTCATCTGATTCCATTCCATCTCTCTAGCAGTATTCTTTGCTTGTACATGGCCCAACATCAGGTCAACAGAACCTTACAAGTCCATACCAATGATGATAGGTTTTTTTTTTTTTTTTAATGTCTTAGATTCTTGAAGGAGAGAAAGATAGAGAGGGAGATTGTTCTGGTCCAGCCTATCAACTGATTCCCAGCCAGCTCTAAACCGGTTTTATTTTTTTGGGTGAGACTGCCCTTGTTCCAGTCATGAGGGGCCAGAGGAACAAGATCACGTGCCTTTTTCCTCTCTCAAACATGACTACCTGGATCTGTCCCTTCTTCAGAAACAGTTTCTAGAAAAGTGCATGTGGGCAGGAAAGGAAATGAAACCAGCTAAGTACAGATGACAAGGCAGGACATCCAACCGCAGTAGAAGTGGTCGAGTTCTGTCCAGGAAGAGAGAGAGGAGCTGAAACACGAGGGGAATACACACGTAGACCGTCCCTGAATTGAGTCTGATACAAAGGAGTCAGGAGGATCTTCTGGGGCCACAGGGAGCAAGACACACAGTCACATGGAACAAGCTTCTTCAAAGGCCCAGTCAGGCCTTGCTCTCTCATCCTGTCTGGGTCACTGGAGTTTTGCACCTGGTGGACAACCCCACTATTTACTCACTCACCCAAAACACCCAGCAGCTGGCAGTTATGAGTGTGTTTTGGAGTGGACAGGCCCAGTAATTTGGCTTTAAACCTGTCCTGGAAACTGATAACAGATCATTGTCTGGGAAGTTCATGAACTCTGATCTGAAGTGCAAGAATGAAGATTGTTGGGTCCTTGTGAGAGAGAGTTGTGTCTACTTTGTCTTCATCAAGTGATTGCCGTGCGAGTCTTAGCACCTTAAATGGCGCTTTGAAGACCAAATGGAGTTGGTCTTCAGAGGTGTATTGACTGGTTGGAGGAATGGGATTAATAGACTGAAGTGAAAAGGGGAAGGAAATCAAAGAGAAAGAGGACAGTCAGGAATGTGAGAGGAAGGGGTGGTGAGGAGAGAAAGGAGAGGAAGAAAGCAGAGAAAGAGGAGAGATACAGAGGCTGGAGGAAGGTATACGCTTTTGTTGTCCCATTCAGCAGCTATCTTTTGAGCACCTACCGGGTGCCAGCCCCAGGGCCAGGCGGTGGGCATATGGCACCAAACAGAGGAGACAGAGTTCCTCCTTTTACCAAACCTACCTTTTATTGGGAGAGATCGACTTGCAGAGACTAGAAACGAGTCATTCAGAATCACCAGTTGTGATCAATACTGTGAAGGAAACAAGTGTGGGGTTGAGCGAGCCACTGTCAGGGCTGGGGAGAAAGGGTTGCTTCTTCAGATCGTGTGATCAAAGGTGACTTCATGGAGGAACGAATTGCCCTTTTCTCGAACAAGGTGCATTTTGGAAGAAGAAAGAAGAGGAGGCTGGGAAAGCTTAGTTTCAGAATAAGACTTTAAAAAACAAGACAACAAACAAATTGCTCTGAGGAGTGCAAACAGCCTCCGATCTGTTGACAGAATATAGTAAGTAAGTAGCAAGCTTATTTCACCGGGAAGTTAAAAATGATCAGAAGCTTTTCAATCATCTTAGAGACTCCAAGAGTGGGAAATGATCAGATTTTAAGGAGCGATCAATTCATATGTCCTTTACAAATAGTTAGAAGGCTGTGGAAATAAATATAGACTCCTGAAGGGATCACTAAGGGATTTTAATCTCATAAATAATCAATTAATGACCTGCTTTATCTATATAAAATGGAGAGGAAAAATAGCAAAGACCCAGAGAGATTGGCTGGAAAATTTTTTTTTTTTAATAAATTGCAGGAGTTTAAAGCATTGGGGATTTGGAATTTAAAAACCATTCACTGTATTATTTCCTCAACAGTGGAAAAAAATAACTTGCACATTTCATGGTGCTGTCATTTTTTAAACATTAGGTTTTGACAGCTGTGATAATCTTGCTTAAACTAGATTCATTTTGGAATAGTTATTGATTATGTGCCAAATTACCATGAGTAATCTATACGACATGTTCATCAGCTGGTCTTAGAAGTTCACCATCTTCAACCCACCCCAGGATGCTGGTGTAGCCCCTCTCCTCCTCCTTCAGCTACTTGGAGGTTTCACAGTGTAACCCACATCAAATGTATCTGTGAATAAAAAAGCACATCTTTTTTTTTTTTAACATTTTATTTTATATTGGGATATAGCTGCTTATGGGCTTCTCAGGTGATGCTAATGGTAAAGAATCCACCTGCCAATGCAGGAGACATAAGAAACATTGGTTCGACCCCTGGGTCGGGAACATCCCTGGAGGAGGTCATGGCAACCCACTGCAGTACTCTTGCCTGGAGAATCCCACAGACAGAGGACCCCAGTGGTCTACAGTCCATAGAGTCACAAAAGAGTCAGAACTGACTTTGCACACATAGCTGATTAACAATGTTGTGATTGTTTCAGATGAGCAGCTAAGGCACTCAGCCATCCTTACACATGTATCCATTCTCCCCCAAACTCCCCTCCCACCCAGGCTGCACATCTGTTATTTTTGCCTGTGCACTCCTGATTGCCCCAGTTTTCTCAGGGGAATTTCTCAGGGAACTCTTCCCCATCCCATGCAGTCTTAGAGCCCTGCCCGCCCCTGACTTGCACTAAACCATCAGACCATCTCCTGGGAACCCGAGTCTGGGAATCCAAGAGCAGAAAGTAGGCAAGGCTGGTTCATCCTGACAGCAGTGCTGAGAAGCTGACATTCATTAGTCCCGCATCCAGGGAGCTGCCCCACGCACTGCCCTGGTTCAGCTCTCTCTCTGATTTGATGAGCTGTGCTGTGTGTGCTTAGTTGCTCAATCGTGTCTGCCCTTTGCAAGCCCATGGTCTGTAGCCCCCCAGGCTCCTCTGTCCGTGGTGATTTTCCAGGCAAGAATACTGGAGTGGGTTGCCACACCCTCTTCCAGGGGATCTTCCCAAGCCAGGGATCGAACCCAGGTCTCCTGCATTGCAAGTGGATTCTTTACCATCTGAGACACCAGGGAAACTCAATTTTTTTTTTTTTTTAATGAGCTATCTCCTCTCTTTCCAAAGGAAAAAAACTATTTTGCCTCACAAGTTGGAATTATAGCTGGTTACTTGCAACCTAATACATAGATTTATATTTCTTGACTATCTTAGGTTAAAGAAGTCTGTTTATATGACAACTTTCCTACCATTAGCCTACCCTTTTGCAGAAATCGAGTTGCTCTGAAAAATTACATGCCTTATCTTTTCTAAAACACACTCTGATTTCCCAACTCTTCACCATCATCAGGCTATTTTCTCCTCCTCAAAAGCTCTTCCAGGCTTCTATTTCTGTCTAATCCTATCCTTACTATATGTCTGAGTTTAAATAAAGCTTTACTGAAATGCCTTCCTTTCTATGAACTCTGATAAAACATGTTCATTTCTATACTATCTCCCTTACAAGAGAATAGATTCTCCAAGGGCAGAGGCAGCGCCTTATCACCCAGTGACACCAGTGCCTTGCATTGTGATGAACAAATACTTGTTTCAATTCTATTCTCAATGTGTTTTGCGTTTCTTTCCCTGGAACATTCTAAAGGCAAGGTAAACAGGTTAATTGAATTCTGCCTGGGCCAAATTTCACATGTGGCTTTCAATAGCTGGGATTCTTAGCTGGTCTTTAGATCTACACAACCCTAAACTTGTAAGCAAATATTCTTCGTATATTTTTCCAAAGGCAGAATCTAAAGCCTTCATGAGATTCCCAGAGAGGTCTGTGACTCCTAAAAGGTTAAGAAAGCCTGGCCACCTGCAGGTCTAGAGGCAATTGCTGAAAAACATTTGCCACCCACGTACTATGTGTCAGGAACTATGCTAGGCTCGTTCCGTGTAAGTTATCTTGTTTCATCCTTCTAGCAGCCTAATGAGGTAGTACTTGTTATAGCAACAACAGTGTTAATAGTAATGATTGCAGTTTACATGTACGGTGTGCCTCCTATGTGCTGAGCGCTGTTGCAAGTACTTCTAGACATGAACTCATTTAATACGCCCTCAAATCCTACAAGTGATATTTACAATTCTTCCCCCTTTTACAGATGATGAAGCTGAGGCCCAGAAAAAAATGTGTGATTTGCTTGAGTTCATGCAACTCATGCCAGAGTGCGGTATTCAGTCTTAACAGATTGACTCCAGAACTTGCTCTCAGCCTCTCTGCTTTTAGGTTGTTAGTGACACATGGTAAGGGCTTCTCTGGTGGCTCAGTGGCAAAGAATCTGCCTGTCAATGCAGGAGGCGAGGGTTCAATCCCTGGGTGGGGACGATCCCCTGCGGAAGGATATGGCAGCCCACTCTAGTTTTCTTGTCTGGGAAATCCCACGGACAGAGGAGTTTGGAGGGCTACAGTCTCTGGGGTTGCAAAAGAGTCAGACATGACTAAACAACAACAAGTGCTCCTAAACTGAAGTCAAGCTTCTCAGCAAATCACCCAAGGTTTTAGAGCTAGAAGATGGTAGAAGTCCGTTTTGAACCTACTGAATGTATGAATCTGTCTCGCTTCAAATCCTTTTGGAAGTTTCAGAAGGGTAGACATTAAATTAAATGTATTAGAGTAAATGTTTAATATTTAAGTAAATATTAAACTAAATGTTTAATAGAATTCGCCTGTGAAGCCATCTAGTCCTGGACTTTGTTGGAAGATTGTTAATCACAGTTTCCATTTCAGTACTTGCGATTGGTCTGTTCATATTTTTTATTTCTTTCTGGTTCAGTCCTAGAAGGTTGTACTTTTCTGAGAATTTCTCCATTTCTTCTAGGCTGTCCATTTTATTGACATATAGTTGCTCATAGTAGTTGCTTATGATCCTTTGTATTTCTGTGGTGCTCATTGCAACATCTCCTTTTTCATTTCTAATTTCATTGATTTGAATCCTCTCCCTTTTTTTCTTGATGAATCTGGCTTAGGGTTTATCAGTTTTGTTTTTATCTTCTCAGAGAACCAACTTTTAGTCTTGGTTTTTGCTATTGTTTTCTTCATCTCTGCTTCCATTTATGTCTGCTCTGATCTTTATGATTCCTTTCCTTCGACGAAGTTTTGGGCTTTGTTCTTCTTTCTCTAGTTGCTTTAGGTGTAAGATTAGGTCATTTATTTGAGACTTTTATTGTTTGTTGAGGTAAGATTGTATTACTATAAACTTCCCTCTTAGAACTGCTTTTGCTGTGTCCCATAGGTTTTGATTGTTGTGTTTTCGTTGTCATTTGTCTCTTGGTATTTTTTAAATTTCCTCCTTAATTTCTTCAGTGATTCACTGGTTATTTAGTAACATATTGTTTAGCCTCCGTGTGTGTTTTTCGCCTTTGAACAATGCCCTAAATGGGCTTGGTCTTGTAAGGCTGCAAAGAGAGGAAAAATTTGGGGATTTTTGTTTGTTTGTTTGGGAGGTTGTGTGTGTGTGAGTGTGTGTGTGTGTGTGTAGTAGTAGTAGTAGTAGTAGTAGTAGAGTCCTTTCACTACTTAGGAGGAGGCAAAAACATTCATCACCAACCTTAAACTCCATGAAGGCAGGACCTGTACATATAGCAAGCATTCAATAAATATGTGTTGATTCCATCAATTCATGTGTTTACCAAATCAGAGATAGGGTCTAGGGAAGTTTATGCAGCAGAGATTATTGGCAGGTGCTTAAGCAGGGGCTGCAAATCCAAAAGACCAGAGAGGTATCAGAAAGTGACTCTTTGGGTTAAAAGGGGCAGCTATTGTGCTGGCATCAGGCTGCAGTTCAAAAGCACAAAAGTACATTTAGATATTTTTACTCCCACCATCCTCACATCCAATCTCTGCACTGAAGTACAGGGAAGTCACACAGCTAATAAAGGAATTGGGATGCACATCCTGATAGTATGATTTCAGGATGAGCGCCACTCTTCCCCAGGTGTGGCTTATGTGTGTGCAAGCATGGAGGTGAATGCAAGTAAGAGGAGCATCATGGTGGAATGGAGTTATCCCAAGAAAAGGAAAATTTTACAGTGGTTTGTGAACAATTAGGGGTTAGAAGGTGCTTCGGTGTCACAGTGGTCTGTAACTTTTTCATTTTGTTTTGTTTTTTGGCTGCCCCATGCAGCTTGCAGGATCTTATGTTCCCCGACCAGGGATTAAACCTGCACCCTTGGCAGTGCAAGTTCCAAATCCTACACACTGGACTGCCAGGGAATTTCACAGTGGCCTGTAAATTCTGAGAGGTGGAAATACTACACACCATCTGGCAGAGGGGATGTATAGTGATGGTTTCATTCTTTGCTTTCCATGTTGAAGCTTTCTGTAAATAACCTCTAAGCAGCAGTCCTTTCCATAAGAAGGAAATACCAGCAACCTAACCAAGAACACATCTTTATAATGCTTTTCTGACATGGGTAATTGATTTGCTCCAAGCCTCCTGTGTTCTCACAAAGGTCTTTCTCATGATGAGTGACGCATGTTTGCAGAGAACTTTGATTCATTCTCCTCTAGGCCCAGCCCTTAAAGGCACAGGAAGGAGGAGCCAGGAAGCTTGAGGGTTATGAACTTTTTGCTAATTTTATAATCCTAGTCACCAAGAGGAAATTTACTGAATCCAACAGGATTAGAGCTGAGTTTCTTGACCTTGGCACTGCTACTGTGGTGGGGGCTGTGTTGTTCATTGAGGATGTTTACAGCATCCCTAGTCTCAACGCACTAGACACCAATAGCAGCCTCACCTGTGATGACCAGGGTCTCCCTCCAGCCACTGCCAGATGGAATAGCATCACCCCTGGCTAAGAACCTGTGACTTGGAGATGCAGACATGCAAGTACACAATGGACATGCTCACCCACAGTGTACACAGTCACCGGGACCTGGGGACTTCTTTTGGGGGGGTTGGGGAACTCTTTTTGGTTTGCTTTTTTGTTGGATGGGTTGGTTTTTGGTTTGCTATTGTAGTGTTTTGTTTGTTTGTTTTCCTTCATTTTGTTTCTATCAGTTGCTTGCTTTTTAATCTGAAGAGGAACCTTTGCCTCACTCTTGACTCTGATTTTTCAGGTTGGTCTATTTCACAAAACCTTTCCAAAGAGTTGATTATAACTGCTAATGCTATATAGGCCACAGCTGAGTGCTTGGCATGTTACACGCGCTTTTAAAAAACTGAATCATCAATAATGGGACGATCCTATTACATCCATCTTGTGGATGAGGAAACTGAAACACAGGGTGATTAAGTCACTGGACCTAGGTTGCACACACCTTCCCACTCTGCTTCTCTGCAATTGCTTCCATACATGCAGTGATCAGGATGGTAGTTCCACTGGCAGGGGAACTACCGTCCTGATCCGCAGAGTTGGGTTTCTGATCCGCAGAGTTGGGTTTCTGTCCCAGGCTGTCTGCTGCCGTTGTTTGCCTTCTTGTCCAAGGTGCTGTATTACCCTCCTCTTCAGGGTAAGGCCTCCAACATCACTAATGCATGATCCTTCAATTCCTAAACTCAGACTGTTAACAAACGTGGCAAAACCTGGGCTACGAGTCACCAATCACTCACGTGCCTTGAAATCCTGTGTGGTGTGCAGTTTATGGAAATGTTGGTTTCATCACTGGCACTGATCGTGTCTTTCTCTTGTCACCTCCAGAGTGTCTCTACGTGTTCCCCTGCCAGTGGAACTACCGTCCTGATCACTGCATGTATGGAAGCAATTGCAGAGAGGCAGAGCGGGAAGGTGTGTCTGTCCTGCATGGGAATCGAGGTGTCTACCATGACGAGAAGCAGCCAACTTTCAAAGCACTCTATGAGGCGATCCGAGATGTAAGTGTGTTCTTGTCCCCATTCAGCAGGCTTATCAGTGTGATGTAGAGCACACACTTTGGTCACCCATCCCTTTGAAGGTCAAATAATTCCTCAGAAGCATTGAATTACACCAGTTTTCCCCAATGTCAGTCACATTACGCCTCTTGCTACCTGATACTATACTTTATTCACTCTTGACTTACTATTTCCAAATAAGTCACTCATTTTTCCCTCTGAAATAAGTTCACTGAAGGTGGAAATGTCCTATCAGAAAGAGAAACCCTGTGCCATTTGCCATAATAAAGGATCATAGGTTAGGGTAAACATAATATTAATACAATAAAAATAAAATTATATTATTCAACTCAAGCTAAGCATGATGCCTGATCGCCAGCTCCAGCCTGTTGAACGAACAAAGTGTCAAGGTGGTCAGTTAGGCAAGGAGCCAAACTGAAGTAACAGTCAAGTCCTGCCTGCTATAACTCACATACTTTGGAAATGTAGCCTTCCACGTTGCCTTTCACCTTGAAGTTCCTGGGGGAAAACCAGCAACAGCTACTTTCAGAGATTTCTCTTTTGAAACTTTCATTCCCCAAAACAGGACTATAGGGGTCATCCAACTTGGGCCAATTATTGGGCCAAATCTGGTCTGTTTTTGTAAGACATGTGGGGTAAGAATGGTTTCTTAAAGAGTTGGGAAAAAATGAACAGAAGAATAGTTTGTGACATAAGAAAGTTTTATGAAATTCAGATTTCTTGATTCATAAATAGAGTCGTGTGGGGGCATAGTGACAGCCATTCATGTATGTATTGTCTGTGTCCATTTTTATGCTGCAGAAGCAGAGATGAGTCACTGTGATAGACTGTATGACCCACAGAATCTGAAATATTTACTGTCTAGCCCTTTACAGCAAAAAATTGCCAACCCCTGACATCCAGCCTATAGATTTTTATTAGAGGGTTTTTTCTTGAGTATCCAAGAACCATCATGATTCGTGAATGGGCTTTGGTAGGGGTGAAGTGGGAGTGAACACTGCAATATAGTAATATTTCATACATTTTTGCATGTATGAAAATATGCATTTTGCAAAGCTGCCAATAAGCAAGACATAAGAGAACACTGATTCAATCGTGGCAACCCACTCCAGTATTTTTGTTTGGAGAATCCCATCGACAGAGGAGCCTGGTGGGCTACAGTCCATGGGGTCACAAAGAGTTGGACGCAACGGAAGCCACTTAACATGCATGCACGCAGAGAGAATCCCAGAGAATTCCAATTCTAGAATCTCCAGAATTGTCTTCTGTGGAGGGAAAATATTTCATGTACCTATAAGCTAATACTTCTTTCTTCCCCAGGTTCCTGCTGATTTAATTACATAGAAAATGTGTTCTGTACTTAGTGATATCACATTTAGGCACTCAGACACTGACTCCAGGTGCAGACTCATTCAGGAGTACACATGGAAGTTAAAGAAAACTGCCACAGATGTGGACATCAGAACCATGGGCCTTCAGTTGTTCTGTGGTCTGTCAGCCCTGGTCTGGGATTGAGCAACTGTGCTTCTAGAATTACAATTTGTCTTGTTTGTTTTCTGGGTGGATCAGAAAATAGGTCAAATAAATGTTTCATAAAGGATCCTGGCTAATACACTAACTGATTTTCCTCAGTTGGGCCTGAAAAGACAATTCTCCTTCAATTCTCATTCATTTCAATCAGGACTGTCACTAACCCCATCCTGAACCTTGAGTAAATATGGACAGACTTCATCATAAAAGACATATTTCTTCACTCAACCACTGTGCCCTACAGTGCAACCTGATCAGGGCTTGGCTTTGGGCATCAGTAGACCTGGGTTCAGATCCCAATATTATCACTTTCTGGTGATTAGTTACTAGCTCTCTGTTCTTGCCTTTTGTTGTTATTGTTCATTCTGTAAGTCATGTCCAACTCTTTCTGACCCCATGGACTATAGTACTCTAGACTCTATGGGATTCTCCAGGCAAGAGTACTTGAGTGGGTTGTCATTTCCTTCTCCAGGGGAGTTTTCCTGGACCAAGGATCAAACCCACATCTCCTGTATTGGCAGGCAGATTCTTTACCACTCAGCCACCAGGGAAGCCTCTTCTTGCCTTACTGGGCCTCAGTTTCCTCATCTGTGAAATGGGGATAATATTTTCTAAAAGATGTTGTTGGAATTCAACATAATGATGGTGGTTACACTTTTTAGTACAGTCCCTGATGTAGAGTTGTGCTCAACAGTTAGTAGAAGTTGTTTGCATGATAACGGGTTCACACTTTTTTTTTCCTTACCTCTCACTCTGTTTTTTCCTTTCTTTCTTCTCTGAAAATATTCCCCTCTCCTCCCTCTTCCTTCTTTCCTTCCCTTCTCTTTCTTTCCCTCCTCCTCTCCCATCTCATCCCCTCTCCTTTTCTCCCCCCAACTCATATTCACACACCCTAACCCTGCGTGTATGTTTCTGTGAAGGGGAAGTATGATCTGTTTGCACTATGACCCAAGGAGAGTTATGTACCAAGCAGACATCCTGCCAGTAACTTTTTCAACAATCATCTGTGAAGAGCCTGTTTAATGTAGGAACAGTCTAGGTTCTAGGAAACTCAGAAATCAACAAGACCAAGACCAATAAAACCTGCTTCTCATGAAGCATATATTCTGGGTGGATAAAGCCAGAGAATATTTGTATAAACCAAGAAATAATAAAAGTCCTTTCAGACAGTGAGAGAGTAAAAGGTGACCAGAGGAGGGTAATGGCCATCCTGGATGGAGAGGAGGATTCACAAGCTCAGGTCCTCAGGGATGCCTCTGCCCAGCCTGAGCCTTGATCCCTGGAGGCAGCCCTGGGGAAATCTAGGGGGAGATCCTGCCAAGTAGGAGAAACAATGCGGAAAAGTCCCCGAGGCAGGAATAAGTTTGTGGGAAGAGGCTGCAGTAACCAGAGTGACCAGAAAAGGGGATGAGCATAGAGAGTTCCAGATCTCATTGAACCTTTGGGGAAAGAGAGGAGTTTGAATCTTATTCTAATTGCAGTGGGAAGCCCCTGCAAGAAAATGATGTGCTCTGATTTATGCTTTAAAAATACCTGCTTGGTAACTGGTGGAAGGGCTGCAACAGTGAAGACTCAAAGGCTACTTATGAGGCTGATTACCACCATCCAGGTGAGAGATGGGGCCGGCAGGTACTTGTGCGGTGTTAGGAGGATGGGAGGAAGGGGCCGGATTCCAGATTCATTGTGGAGACAGAGTTGATGGCACTTGCTGAGGGACTAGGTGAAGGATATGGGGAAAGAGAGGAATCAGAATGAATCCATTGTTTCGACCTATTCTTTTCCTGTAACCGGGGGAGACAGTAGTGGAAAGTTTTTGTTCATGCTCAATGTGTCTGACTCTTTGTGATGCCATGGACTGTAGCCCGACAGGCTCCTCTGTCCATGGGATTGTCCAGCAAGAATACTGGAGTGGGATGCCATTTCCTATTCCAGGGGATTCCCGACCCAGAGATCGAACCGGCTTCTGCGTCTCCTGCATTGCGTGCATCTGCAGGTGGATCCTGTACCACTGAGCCCTCTGGGAAACCCCAGAAGAAGTCTATCAGTGGTCTAAATTGTGCTGTGGAAGAAAAAGTGTTCCAAACATAGTCTCGGACAGAACCTTAACCTCCTTTTGGGAAGAAAATCACATTTCTGATAAACTTGCTTAAGCAATATTTCTGATGAACTTTAATGGATTAAAACTTGTTTTGGGAAACTATACACCCACCCACTCTGCTGTCAGGCAACAGTATTCTGACTTTTCATCATTCTTGTTTTCCTTTTTTTTTTCCTTTCTCTAGTCTTTTTGTTTAAAATGTCCTTGCCAACAGTGAATCTTTGACTTGACCTAACGGGAGGCCTTTTCCCTTTTGCTGAGATTGTAATAAAACTTTGACTCATGCTCATAATTAGGTAGTCTGAAAGATTTGTTTGGGAGAATACAGACATATTCCATAAGAAAGCAGGATAATCTTTTTAAAGTATGAAGTGAGATAAAACCAACAACAAATATTCAGTACCTAATTACTAAAATAAAGTTCACTGATGATACATTTCACTAGTAGTTGTTAAACTCTGGACTTGATAAGATCACTGTAGTTCCTTTATTAAGATTGCTATAAAGGCAAAGAAATACGAAGAATTCAGTGTTTTATTGTAGTAGATTTCAAGTATCTACTTGAATTTTTTCGATTTTATTGAAATATAGTTGATGACAATGTTGTGTTCTTTTGTACAGCAAAGTAATTCAGTTATACATATGTGGGGTTTTTTTTCTTATTCTTTTCCATTATGGTTTGTCACAGAATATTGAATATAGTTCCCTGTGCTGTATAGTTAAGATCTTGTTGTTTATACTCAAATCTTGATCTACTCAGCAAGAGCATGGTATATAGAATATCCTGTTCTGGGAAATACATTGGGATGGGCAGAAGGTTCCTTTGGGCTCTTCCATAAGATGGTACGGAAAAAGCCCAAACGAACTTTTTGTCCAACCCAATACTTGACTCTTAAAAGCTTTTAGAACACAAATAAGTCATCTTTTTTTGTTGTTTTTAAAGTAAAGACACTGAGCCCCCAAAATGGTAAATGATGGCTTGGGGTTGTACAGGAGTGAATTAGGGTTTGGACTTTGGTCCTTGGAGGTCCTTTCCACTGTATCTAAAAACATACCAACTGTGACTGCGTGTTTCCAGTAATTCCCTGTGTCATTTCCCAGTAAGTTATTTCCTTTTTAAATGGCATTTGAATAACTAAAATCAACTTTTCCTTTTTTTTTTTCCCCCACTCATCTTTCAGTTTCCCTTTCAAGACAATCTCTTTCAATCCATGTATTACCCTCTTCAGCTGAAGTTTTTGGAGACTGTGCACACTTTATGTGGACGAATTCCACAAGTTTTTCTGAAGCAAATTGAGAAAACAATGAAAAGGGCCTATGAGAAACACGTCATCATCCATGTTGGCCCCAACCAGATGCACTGAGGATTTCATGTTGTCAGAAGTCAATTAGGCATCTCATGAACGAGGAAATATTCATCTTCAGGCTGCCTGGATCTCTTTTATGTGACTATTTCATGGTGCTCTATGACAATTGAGTTTTAAAAGCCTTGTTAAATGTTGCTAAATTAGTTGCCCTTAAAAGGAAATATGCTTTAGGTTTTTCCGGAAATGCTATTTATCTCTCTGTTGTTTTTTTTTAATGGTATTATTGCTCACTTAACATTGTTGAAGCATGCTGAGCTCGCTGTGAAAAGGAACTCTCATGAGCCTTCCAGTTCCCAGGTGTTGGAGACGATGGCAGTGACATCTGTTGTGGTATATTTTATCCAATTTTCTTGAGACTCTTTCTATGCAATTGGTTCCCCCCACCCCTTGTTATAGAAGTAATACATGCTTATTATAAAGCAAACAAACTTTTAAAAATTTTAGAGGAATCTATAGGTCAGTGGACCAAAATCAAGAGGAGATTGCCCATAATCCTATCAACTAGGGAAAAGATTTTTTAGTGTAGTCTCATCTAGCCTTTTTTCCCTACTTCTGTATTTATTTGCCGCTTGTCTTTTTCCATCATAAAACGTATCTAAAACAGGTAGTCTAAGTAAAACTTGAACCCTATGCTGAGATTTTTATGTAGGAGACTAAAAATTTAGACAAAATGATTATATTTACAGTGCTTTATTTAAAATGTGTCTGGGACAAAGAAGCTCATCAAGATTAGGAGACCACTTGAAATGAGATTAAGGGAGTGCAAGCTGTGCACACACCCTAGTCTTGTCAGAGCTCCTACCCTTGAACCATTGTTATAAAGACAGTGAAAGTGAAGTTGCTCAGTTGTGTCTGACTCTTTGCGACCCCATGGACTGTAGCCACTAATCAGTTCTTTAAGGTTGAGGCACTTAGTTTTTCAGGCAGGAGCCAGCTATGTCCCCCTTTGCCAGGCAAAGCAATAAAGCTATCCTTTTCTACTTAAAAAATAATATGGCAGGAGCATTCAAATTTTAGCTAATTGGGCAGTGATAAAGGGTGAAGCATATCTGGGTTTTTTGTTTTTTAAGAAAAATTGTTTGTTGTGGTTCAGTCTCCAAGTTGTGTCCAACTCTTTGCGACCCCAAGGGCTGCAGCGTGCCAGGCTTCCCTGCCCTTCACTATCTCCCGGAGTTTGCTCAAACTCCTGTCCACTGAGTCAGTGATCCTATCCAGGCATCTTTTTGTCAGTCATAAGACATGTCTATTCAGCTTCTAAAAGGAGAAATTCAGTACTGCTGTTAACCCTAAGCAGTCTATTTAGCAGAGATGTGATTTTGTGTTTACCCAGAGACAAAAGCATTTCATCTCTTTGGTAGGTGTGGCCATGTCTCTTTAAACTCTTGGGCAATAGTTGGAAATTAAAGGCCAAGTTGGAATATGATATGTACAAATAAACAGTTCAGTGGATTCCATTGGCAAGAAAATTCATCTTCCTACCAGCCTTAGAAAGATCTCAGTTGTTTTTTTTTTTTCCCCTTCTCTAGGGTTATCTAGCTGTGAGCCAAGGAACCAGGCAGGTCTTATCACCTAGCTACAGTACAGGAAGTTCTATGTTCTTTACCCAAAGGGATCTAACTTAATCCCTAGTAGCTACTATTAGCATAAGGGCATTTTGCATAATGCTTTATTTATCTCTACCAACATGTGTATAATTGATCTCCTTGATGTTTGCAACAGCCTAATGAACTTGGTAGGGACCTGCATCATCTGCACTGGGTAAATAAGGAAATTGTAACACAAGGAAACCTCTCCGCTATCATTACTGTTCTGTAAGACGCATAGATATGTATCAGATACATCCTGTTTTACAGAGAAATTTTGAGGAACAAACATTTTTATTTTTCATCACAGACAGCTCTCTGAAGGTTTAAAAGGAAAATGTTTTGTTTTGGTAATGCAAATATAATAGATATCCTATATATGGAAAGGCAATAGGATATCAGAGGGCTTCCTCGGTGGCTCAGATGGTAAAGCGTCTGCCTGCAATGTGGGAGACCCGGGTTTGATGCCTGGATTGGGAAGATCCCCTGGAGAAGGAAATGGCAACCCACTCCAGTACACTTGCCTGGAAAATCCCATGGACGGAGGAGCCTGGTAGGCTACATTCCATGGGGTCACAAAGAGTCGGACAGGACTGAGTGATGGGTTCTATAACAGCAGAAAAAGTCTTACCATGAAAAAAACAAAAAGAAAAACCTCAGCACTACCAAAGAATATATCAAGATCAGTCTACATTAGTATGCAGCAGTGTACAGTAGTAACAAATTTAAATCTAAAATGGTTGAGTAATAACCCATACTTTCCTTTTGACAAGTTGGATGGCCTGTGGTTTGTTATTTATGTTAAGGGAAATTACCATTATGATGTGAAACTCTATCTTTGCTGTTGTATTTTGCTGTTTCCTCATTTCACCACTAAAGGTGACACCATTCATTATTTGATTTCTAAAGCCTGTGGTAGAATTTCTGGATTGTCTTTTGGATGGGGAAAATGAATCCTGTATACCCACAAATGGAGTTTTGGTGAAAGAGCCAGGATGTGAGATGATTCCCTGACTTCCATTTTCTTCCTGCTTGTTCAATATGGCCCATAATCCCCACCAATGCCATTCAGATTTGTTGGTGGCTCATAGACCTGAAGTAGTTTCTTTCATCTCTTGGCAAGCCCCACAAAAACATCTGCTTGTAAAGACCTGAAATACAGCAATGCATTTTCCTGTATGAGCCAGGCTTACCCACAACTTTCAATTATTGGTTCTAGTCTGAAGATACACAATAGGATTTCCAGCAAAGATCAGTGATAAGACTCTAGAACATTGTGCTACTGCTCCTGCTAAGTCGCTTCAGTCGTGTCCGACTCTGTGCGACCCCATAGACGGCAGCCCACCAGGCTCCCCCGTCCCTGGGATTCTCCAGGCAAGAACACTGGAGTGGGTTGCCATTTCCTTCTCCAGTGCATGAAAGTGACAAGTGAAAGTGAAGTCGCCCAGTCATGTCCGACTCTGTGCGACCCCATGGACTGCGGCCCACCAGGCTCCTCCGTCCATGGGATTTTCCAGGCAAGCGTAGTGGAGTGGGGTGCCATTGCCTTCTCCAAGAACATTCTAGAATGATGCATTATGAGACCATGAATTCTTAGAATTTGGTGTGGTTTTCTGCTTTGAAATTCCTTTGCTGTATTCTGAAAAATGTTAGATGAGTTTGGTGGAGAATTTAGAAAAACTGATCTTCCAATCCCCACTGCCTAAAAGTGCTAATTATTTTCTATAGTTAGCATATTACCCATGTGGCAGTATTTTCTCTACTTTTGATAATTTCCATAAAACTACCACATTAACACCTTTGAAATATGCTAACCACAGATTTTAATACAGCAGACTCCTGAAACTTGTGGTCTGAAGTCTGCCAAAAGGGAACACTGCCCCATCAATATTGCTCATCTGTGGGATGAGCTTGAAACTGGTTTTTTTCTACCCTCCTATCTTGTCCTGTCCTTTTCTGGTTTCCTTTAAAATTCTGCTTAACGCATGACTACAGAGTACCATTGGAGAATGCAAGAACACTTTCTAATAGCAAAATGTAATATTTTTGTGTGCATGGATATTGAGACTTTCAATAGCAAATCACTAGAAATTCTGACCGTATTTTTCTTTCTGAATTTTTCTTTTCCCAATATAAATCTCTGAAATTGTGACATACATTAGAAATTCCAATATTTGAAAAATTGGCTAGAAAATCTAAGTTTCCTTTCAAATTCCAAAACAACAATTTAGCATTTAGGATATATTGCTCCAAGCTTAACTATTTATTTGAAATGTCTATGCCATATTCAGTGCTTCCACTTCAAATGGTTGTGGCTTTTCCTGAATTTGTTGTCGACATGAATATTTATATGGACTTGTAGAGGTTTGTACTGTTTTCATTGCAGTTACGGTGTTTATATAACAAGCAAACCATACAAAACCTTATCCACAGTCACAGAATAATGATCTGATAATGGAGTAATCATTCCAACTCACCCTGAAGATGGCACTACATACAAACTTAGGCTTAGATATAATACTGCTTAATATTTATACAGAAAAGATAAATCTCATGTGTTGGATAAACCAACACGAACATGACTTCATTATTGAATTCAGAATTATGTTTAATGTCATAAGAGTACAAATCATGATATCCTCATTTATTAGTATGGGAAGCAATCGTTTTTATGTCTTTCCGTTTCTCTCCTGCTTTATCATTTTCCTCTTTTTCATTTTTGCCTTTCCCTTCCTGCCTTCGTTGTTAGCTTCTCAGTGGGACCAAGATGCTTGGCATCAGTGGCAGAGCCACGGCACTTGGGGATCCCTGTGCGGACAGAACTAAGTTCTAATCCTAAAATCAAATCTTTATGGTGACAGTTTTCCAAAAACTTAAAAAAAAAAATCACACAATATGTGTACACACACACACCTCACATGTTTTTTAAAGAAAGACCCAGCATTTGTTGTGCTCTGAGAATTGAAGAATCATTGATAGTGACACCTGAGGTGAAATCATTTCACAGTTGCTGCGCTGGCATTTATTGGGTTACCACCCCCCCCCAAAAAAAAACAACAACACCTGAATGAACTTTTTGGCCAACCCAATAAAGCTAATGAGATTTCTCTGGCAACTGCATAAATTTTCACGGGTCAAAACTGGAAATATTCTCTTGAGTCTTCAAGATAAAAGCACTTGTGTTTGTATCATCATATGCACGAACACGTAAGAATCCGATGCAATTTCTGCTTCATCAGTTTTACATGTTTGTGTTGTCACTGAAAAGTGCCCCCATTGTTTATTGCTCCCAAGGAGAACCTGAATGCATTTTTTATGTTGGAAAACTTATTTTTAGTGATTTTTCCTTGGGACAAAATGAGCATAATAAAGAACACTCCAAATAAAAAAGGAATTATTACAGCAAATTAAAAGGACTGGTACAATTTACTTACTATCTTGTCATTTTTAAATGCCATTTCCTGTTTTACTTTTTTTAATTAAAAACTTTTTTTAAAAGTCTTGTCTTTTGGTGTTATTTTGGAAGTGTGTTTCTTTTCTTTTGTAAGATAATATTAAATAGTAATACTTAAGTCCTTTCAGCCATTAAAGAAATTTGGTTTAGCATGTAGTTTGCCTTTTTTTAAAAAAAAATCATTAAAAATCTTCTTTGTTTATAAAATACCACACTGGAAGTTATGTTATTTGCATTTTAAAGATGCTTGGTGTTTGATATACAATGAAGAAAAATCAGAAAATGTTAAAATAGTTCTCATGTTCTTAAATTTTATTTTGCAAAAACTGAATCTGACTTACTAGTGAAGTGAAGTGGCTCAGTCGTGTCTGACTCTTTGCAACCCATGGACTGTAGCCCACCAGGCTCCTCCGAAGAACCCAGGTCTCCCACATTGCAGGCAGACGCTTTAACCACTAACTAGTAACATAATGAAAAAATAACGTACCAAGAGTTTCGAGTCTGTATAAAGCTTTTTTTTTCTCCCTAATCCTTCAGTTCAGTTCAGTTGCTCAGTCGTGTCCGACTCTTTATGACCCCGTGAATCCCAGCACGCCAGGCCTCCCTGTCCATTACCATCTCCCGGAGTTCACTCAGACTCACGTCCATCGAGTCCGTGATGCCATCTAGCCATCTCATCCTCTGTCATCCCCTTCTGCTCCTGCCCCCAATCCCTCCCAGCATCAGAGTCTTTTCCAATGAGTCAACTCATCGCATGAGGTGGCCAAAGTACTGGAGCTTCAGCTTTAGCATCATTCCCTCCAAAGAAATCCCAGGGTTGATCTCCTTCAGAATGGACTGGCTGGATCTCCTTGCAGTCCAAGGGACTCTCAAGAATCTTCTCCAACACCACAGTTCAAAAGCATCCATTCTTTGGCGCTCAGCCTTCTTCACAGTCCAACTCTCACATCCATACATGACCACAGGAAAAACCATAGCCTTGACTAGACAGACCTTAGTCGGCAAAGTAATGTCTCTGCTTTTGAATATACTATCTAGGTTGGTCATAACTTTTCTTTCAAGGAGTAAACGTCTTTTAATTTCATGGCTGCAATCACCATCTGCAGTGATTTTGGAGCCCAAAAAATAAAGTCTCACACTGTTTCTACTGTTTCCCCATCTATTTCCCGCGAAGTGATGAGACCGGATGCCATGATCTTTGTTTTCTGAATGTTGAATCCCTAATCCTTAGACTCTTAAAAGTCAGAAGGTATTTTGTTCATTTACTGAATTTCCTCCTTATATTTTAAAACATTTAAAAATGCTAAGGTATCTGGATATGATAAGGTTTTCTGGAATAACTAGGACCTCACATCAAATAATTATGTGAGATATGAGAGTCAGGCTCTATATTTAGACAGCATTGAGTTTAAATCCTAGTTCAGTCATTTTCTGACTGTGACTTAGCTTTGTTTTGTCCAAGTCACCTGGCATCCGGGATCCCAGTCCCTCAACCAGGGATTGAACCCGCGTCTGCTGCATTTAAAGCACAGAGTCCTAACCACAGGGCAGCCAGGGAGGTTCCCAGGCAAACTTTTTGACTGTCTTAGTGCTTTAAACTTCCCACACACTAGAACAGGGCCAGTGGTTCCTCACAGATTGTTGTGAGGAACAAACACAAACGCACGAAATGTCAAAATTCCAAAAATTCTTTGTTTGTGGCTCCCTTGCCTCCAGTAAACAAATGGCTGATGGATTTTTAAAGAATATCAGATTGAAAAAAATGGCATTTTAATGAATTAATCTGCCATGGGGTTAGATGTTTACTCACCAGAGGGTCCACATGCTGAAGTTCTGCCTTTCTTGTCTTTTTAGAGGAGTAAAGTGAAAGTGAAGTCGCTCAGTCGTGTCCAACTCTTCGCAACCCCATGGACTGCAGCCAACCAGGCTCCTCCGTCCATGGGATTTTCCAGGCAAGAGTACTGGAGTGGTGGAAAAGCTTAAATATCTGTGGCTTCGCCTGCAATGCAGGAGACCCTGGTTCAATTCCTGGATTGGGAAGATCTGCTAAAGAAGGGATAAGCTACCCACTCCAGTATTCTTGGGTTTCCCTGGCTCAGCTGGTAAAGAATCTGCCTGCAATGTAGGAGACCTGGGTTTGATCCCTGGGTTGGGAAGAACCCCTGGAGAAGGGAAAGGCTACCCACTCCAGTATTCTGGCCTGGAGAATTCCATGGACTACAGTCCATGGTGTCACAGAGTTGGACACGACTGAGCAACTTTCACTATCAGTGCTTTTACCATTCCCAAAGCTACCCTGTTTCTGTTCCTATCACACCCTTTAGCTCTTACATAACTCACAAGCAGCCTTCCTAACCTTGTTCATGATGCCATAATGTCCTGCATCCTTCTCCACCTTCATTAGTCCCTAAGTCTGTCAATGTCACCAACATCTACCCCCCTGCCCCCATACCTTATCCTAGAAACCTGCTCATTACTCTTGTTCCTTCCCTCTCTCTGATTTCATATCTCCCTCATCACTAAATCATCATGTCCCCATTGAAGCACCCTACTCGTGGTAACCAATTTTTGTGCGTCTCTTCCAATTGCAAGTGATAGCACGAACAACCTGCTGCTGCTGCTAAGTCGCTTCAGTCGTGTCCGACTCTGTGCAACCCCATAGACAGCAGCCCACCAGTCTCCACCATCCCTGGGATTCTCCAGGCAAGAACACTGGAGTGGGTTGCCATTTCCTTCTCCAATGCATGAAAGTGAAAAGTCAAAGTGAAGTCTCTCAGTCGTGTCCAACCCTCAGCGACCCCATGGACTACAGCCTACCAGGCTCCTCCATCCATGGGATTTTCCAGGCAAGAATACTGGAGTGGGGTGCCATTGCCTTCTCCGATGAACAGCCTAAACTAGTACAAAAGGAAGTGTATGCTTCTACCTCCAGAATAGTCACTGAGTCAACTTCCTCTCTTTTTATTGTTGTCTCTACTCAAACTGTAACTTCCTGGATTTCTGTTCTCTCTGACCTGGATTGTTGTCTTAATCCCTTTTCTTATTGCTCTGAATTCAGTCTGGAACTTTCCAAACCATAAACCACCCCCATCCTGTGAAAAGCTTCTCCGTGTTTTCCCTCTTCGCTCCTAGAATAACGTCCAAGCTCCTTTCCAAAGTTCTCAAAAAGTCTCTGCACATCTACCTCCTACCTATCTCCCTGGCTGCATTTGAGTTCTTTCTCACTCCACTAATTAACTCAGGTTTTCACTAATTTTTCACTAATGAACACTAAACGTGTTCACTAATGCACATTTGTTTTTCTGTTTCTTTAGGAAGCCAAACTCTTTCCCATCAAGGGGCTTTACACATGCTTGGAATCATTTACCCTAAAATTTCACCTGGCAAATTCTACTATCTTTCAGGTTCAGTTTAAATTTCCTTTCTTTGTGGAAGTTTCCTTGGATCCCCCACATAAAGGCCTTTCTCCCTCTTATATTCCCTCAAAGAATCCTGGACTTTTTCTTTGCAGTATGTATTACCACAGCAACAATACTTATTTGGGTAAAACTCTGAGTTAATTTTCTGTCTTCCTGCACTAGATACAAAGTTCTTTGAGGGTACAGTTCTTGCTGATCTTGTCCCCTGCTCTGCATTACCTACTTTAATGGCTAATGCATTTCTTGTGCTCCAAGAATATTAAATGAAAATAAGTGATTCTGCTGCACCATGAACTGGGGCCAGTTCCTATCAGTGAAGCTATAAAACATACTATATTTATTTTGAGTGTTGTTTTGAACAACTATGGCTATCTCTCCTACAAATGCTTAGGGTGTCGATTTGTAATAACCTGTCCTTTAAAGTCTCATTCACTGAAAGTATAGTGATGTATTTAATTCCTTGGAAATTTATTTACTTGTCCATAAAATGACATGATCAGGTCAGATGATGTTTGAGTGCCTTTCTACTTGAATGCTCTGTGTTTCCATAATCTCTCTTTTATGTCTCTGTTGTGGACATTTGTGGGATTTTGACTGCCTAGAAACAACCCCACTCCTGGTGCCAATTTCTGTATTGTTAAAAACTTTTTAAATTGCAAGTGACAGCAAATACAACTCAAACTGGTACAGGAGGAGAGAGCGAGAGGGAAAGCATTGGCTCATGTGAGTGAAAAACCCAGAAATAGCTCTGGATTCAAAGGCTTAAATGATGCCAAGGGAAGTGTGTGACTCTAACAATGCTTTTTTCATTAATATTTTATGGAAAACCATACATCCTTCTAGGATTCCAGCCATAAAATTTTCATGTCATTCCAATAGAATCATTTCAACTGTGGAAAAATACATGGGCTCTGTGTCCAACTGAAAAACAGTATTGTCAACATGGGTCAAAATATCAAGAAAATTGTTCTCTTGGTGTATATTTTAAAGTAACTGAGATGAAGGATGATGGTAAAGCGCTCTTGCCCAATGGTTAATGAGAATGCATCATCCTTCCTTCAAACCCCACCCTCCCTCATTGAGAACTGCCATTAAGCAAATAAAGCCTTCATGCCAGAAATGATTCGGCAATCCAATATGAATGAATGAGTTGGGGTGGGGGGTGGGAAGTGGAGAAAAGAGGATACAATCTCATTAACTGTTGGGCAAGAGTGCTTTACCACCATTCCTCACCTCCGAGGTCCCCATAGACTTGTGGAGGCGACCAGGCAACACATGAGTGTGTCTTCTTAGGCTGTGACTATAAGGAGACTCCTAGAAATACCTGTGCCTGTCTCTTTACTGAGCATTTAGATCTTATCCAAATAATAGCATCTCCTTTTTCAGGATATCTGCTTTGGCTCTAGTGAAAAAATGAGTCTAAATGTCACATTAGGAAGTTGAGTTCTCTTGTATCTAAATGACTATTATTAGAAATAATTGAAAAAAAAATAGAAGACAAGAGTTAAAAAAAAAAAAGGAATTTCCTGGCAGTCTAGTGGGTGGTTATTACTCCGTGCTTTCTCTGTGGAGGGCAAAGATTCTATCCCTCGTCAGGGAATGTGGCCAAAAGAAAAAAAAAAAAAGAAATGATTTCAAACAGACAGAGTTGAATAAAAGAATAAAAGGATGGATATCAACTTTGGTGTATTAAATGTTTAAAATGATAGCTATTTATGAGGTTCTTGGATTTTGCATAAATGGAACTGTGACTAATAATAATAATCGTGCATACTCAGTCATGTCCAACTCTTTTCGACTTCATGGACTATAGCCTGTCAGCCTCCTCTGTCCATGAGATTTTTCAGGCAAGAATACTGGAATGGGTTGCCATTTTTTTATCCAAGATATCTTTCCAACCCAGGGATCGAACCCACGTCTCCTGTGCTCTTGCAGTGGCAGTAGGAGTCTTTACCACTAGCGTCACCTGAGAAGCCCCAAATAGAATCATACATTATGTACTCTATTTTGCTTGGCCTTTTTCACTCAGCATAACTGAGATTCATCCATATTGTTGCATGTACTATTCATTCCTTTTTATTTTATCCTCCTATTGATGAGTTTCCTTGTCTCCAGTTTTTGACTATTACAAATAAAGCTGTTATGGACATGAACAAGTGAACAAGTCATGAACATGTCTTTGGACCTATTTTTCCGTTTCTGCCGGGTAAAATTTAGGACTAGAATGTCTGAGTTCCATGGTAAATGTATGTTTAACTTTTCAAGAAACTGCTAAACTGTTTTGCAAGTTGGTTGTGCTGCTTAACATTTTCACTAGCAGTTCCTGTTTCTCCAAGTTTCTTGCCGAGATTGTGTGGACAATCTAAGTTTAGCCAGTCTAGTGTGGTTTTATTTTTTGTCGTCTTTCTTGTTTGTTTGTTTTGGCTGTGCCACGAGGCATGTGGGATCTTAGTTCCCTGACCAGGGACTGAGCATTCCCCGTGCACTGAGAGTGCAGAGTCTTAGAAAACCAGTGAACCACCAGGGTAGTCCCTCATTTTAAGGTGCATTTTCCTACTGACCATAGAGTCACAAAGAGTTGGATATGACTGAAGTGATTTAGCACACATGCACGCAATGATGTTCAGCATCTTTTCATGTGTTTGTTTAACATTCAGATGTTTTCACTGGTAAAAAAAAAAAATCTGTTCAAACCTTTTGCCCTTTTAAAAAAATTTTGTTTTTTCATGTCTTGTTCTTAAGTTTGGGGAGTCTTTACATATTCTGGATTCAAATCTTTGATACACAGGTTCCAAATATTTTTTGTTAGCCTGTGTCATATCTTTTTACTTTCTCAATTTGTCTTTATAAGAGCAAAAGCCTTTATGTTGGTAAAGTTCAATTTCTCAACTTTTTCTTTTTGTTTTATGTTTTGTGTTGTGAAAAACGATTGCCTGTCTCAAGTTGCAAAGATTTTTCTCCTGTGTATTTTACCAGAAATTTTATAGTTTTAAGTCTTATACTGTTGTGGACTGAATACTTATGTCCTATTCCAAATTCATATGTTGAAATCCTAAACCCCATGTTAAGGTGTTAAAACTTTGGGAGGCAATTAGGTCATGAGGGTAGATTAATGCCTTTTTAAGGAGAAACACAAGAAACACAATTTCTCTCTCAGTCATGTGAGGATGCAGTATGTATTTTGAATTAAGTTTCAGGTATGGAGAGAGTTTACCCTCATCGATTTCCATATAGGCATCCAGTTGATTCAACAATTTACCCAAGTGACTTGTGTTTAGCTAAATATTAATGTTTGGATCAATATTGGAAAAGGACAATCAAAAGCTATAGGCCCTTGTATTCATTTATTCATTCAATAAATATCTATTGACTGTCTTATTAAGTGCCCTAGTAAGCGTTGGAGACACATGATTCATAAGATCCAACCCCAACCTACACATAGTTTACACTTTAGGTGAGAAGATAAATACAAAAATAATTGCAATTTCATATGAGAAATTATGTACCAAAGCTGTGTGTTTCATGCTACAAACAAAAAGTCACAGCCAGCTTTAAAAAAATAGAATATCAGAATGCATATTAAGATAGGTATTATTTTACAAAGTCATATGTTTTATTGATTTGATGTAATCATATTTTATGTTATATATCAGTGTATGTTTACTGGGTTGCAATAGAAAATGAATTTCTCCTTCTGATTTTGGTTAAAAAAATGTTTTCATGCTCCTACAACTCATTGGAAAAGACTCTGATGCTGGGAGGGATTGAGGGCAGGAGGAGAAGGGGACAACAGAGGATAAGATGGCTGGATGGCATCACTGACTCGATGGACGTGAGTCTGAGTGAACTCTGAGAGCTGGTGATGGACAGGGAGGCCTGGCGTGCTGTGATTCATGGGGTTGCAGAGAGTGGGACACCACTGAGCGACTGAACTGAACTGAACTGAACTGATGTTACAGGTATGTACAAAGTTTCATTTTCAAGTCTCAACTGAAACATTGTCTTCTCAGAGACTTCTAATCACCTCACTCAACATGGCTTCCCTACATGGCTTTCATACCATATTATCCTGTATATTTCCTTCTTAGAACTTACTACAACCTATAAATCCTGAGCCTTTACTTAGTTGTCTACTTCCTTCATGTTTCTCTGTCCCACTAGACAGTAAGATCCAAGGGGGCAAGGATCCTGTGTGCATGGCTCACCACTAACTCTATAGACCAGTTCCTGGCCTAAAATACTTAAAGAATTTCCTGGGCTCAGCTTTAGATTCTAAGTCTGTGACTTTGATGATGGAAGCTGACCCCTTCCCCACCTTCCTATTTCACATTTCTGAGTGATGACATTAACAAAATCCACACGCAAATAGGCCGTTGCAGAAGTGATACACCTTGTGTCAACCCAGAAGATAGATCCGATCAATGTGATTTAGAGTTGTTTGGAAAGTTTGTGGGCTTCACTAAGATGGAATAAAAGATGAAACTATACTCTTGGCAAAAAAAAAAAAGGAAAAAATGTTCCAACTAACAAATACATCTTGGAAATGAAAATCAAAACAACACAGAGGTTTTCTGCTTAGTCCTCAGACTGGTGAAAATTTCTGAGTCCACAAGTGCGTGGACAGTCACATACTTTCAGAAGGTGACAGTACTGTTTAAGGAGGTCCACTGGCAGTATGGCTTAAAAATATGCCTATCCAGCAATTACTCTTCGGAGAAATGGTCATGTAGGGGCTTGTGGTAGTAGCTGCAGCCACACAGCTAATAATAATAGTATAAAAACATAATAAAAGATTTGCCAGGTACTACCCTAGGATCACTTTTAATCCTCAGTCTTCTATGAGATGAATACTGCCTCTGTTTTTTAAAGGAGGACACTGAGATTTGAATTATGGAAGATCTTGTTTTTAATAGAGAAAAACTGGATAGCTGTATATGTGATTCATAGAGACTGCTTAAATAATAATATTCTATCTATACTTCAAAGTACTAAGCAAAGCAAGATTTTAAGTATCCCTAAAATAAAACAGAAAACCCCCAAGACATATTTTTGAGTAAAAAGTAAAACAACAACAACAAAAACAACAATTGTAGAAGAATATGTTACCTTTTAAGAGAAATTTAAGCCAAGAAGAACTACTTCAGTATATGTTTATGCAACAAACTATTTACTGAGATCCTATGGTGTATGGATGCTGCACAAGGCTTCAAGGCACCTTGGGAAAAACCAGTGAACAAAAGAGTTTTCTGTCTTTGGGGTGTTTGTGTTCCAGTGAGGCATAAAAATGTAATACACATAATTTTGAAAGGAAATGACATGATATGAGATGAGAAGAGCTGGAAGGAAAAGAAATAGAGTGGGGTAAGGGACAAAAGGAGATGGTTGGGAGTTCAGGGGAAGGTGGAAAGTGCAATGTCACTTAGTGACAAGGCCTAAGGAGGTCTTGTTGAGAAGATGGTCTTCAAGGGGATGAGAGGGCCACATGGATATCCCAGGGAAGAGGGATCTAGGCAGAGCTGGGCACCCTCCTAAGGAGTGTACTCACAGATTAAGAGTACATCATGGGTGTCCCTAGAGGTTCAGCGGTAAAGAATCACCTGCCAATGCAAGAGACACAAGTTCAATCCCTGATCTGGGAAGATCCCGTATGCTGAGCAGCTAAGCTCAAGTGTCACAATTATTGAGCCTGTGCCCTAGAGCCTGTGCTCTGCAACAAGAGAAACCCCTGCATTGAGAAACCTGCACACCACAACTAGAAAGTAGCCCCTGCTCACCACAACTAAGGAAAAGCCCGAGCAACAGTGAAGACCCAGCAAAGGCAAAAATAAAAAAATATAATTTTTTTTTCTTAAAGAGTACATCATGAAGGTCAGTGAGGGCAGAGGACTTGAAGAAGGGCTGGGAGGAGGGGTGACGGTAGGAGATGGGGCAGGGGAGTGGCAGATTGTGTTTTTAGGACCCATGGCAAGGACTGTGACTTTTACTCTGCTGCTGCTGCTGCTGCTAAGTTGCTTCAGTCGTGTCCAACTCTGTGCGACCCCATAGACAGCAGCCCATCAGGTTCCATCATCCCTGGGATTCTCCAGGCAAGAACACTGGAGTGGGTTGCCATTTCCTTCTCCAATGCATGAAAGTGAAAAGTGAAAGTGAAGTCGCTCAGTCGTGTCCGACTCTTAGCAACACCATGGACTGCAGCCTACCAGGCTCCTCCGTCCATGGGATTTTCCAGGCAAGAGTACTGGAGTAGGGTGCCATTGCCTTCTCCGGGCTTTTACTCTGAGTGGAATGTAACTAGTTGGGTGGAGCAAGATAGGCTCTTGTTATTAAAAACCCTGGCAATTTTGTTAAAAATGGGGCTCCCAGGTGGCTCATATGGTAAAGAATCTGCCTGCGAAGGAGACCCGAGTTCAGTCCCTGAGTCGGGAAGATTCCCTGGAAAAGGAAAGGGCAACCCACTCTAATATTCTTGCCTGGAGAATCCCATGGACAGAGGAGCCTGGTGGGCTACAGTCCACAGGGTTGCAGTCGGACATGACTGAGTGACTAACAATTTTGTGTTGAAAATAAATTGTTGGAAGATCCCTGATGACTCAGCGGTAAAGCACCTGCGTGCAATGCAGGAGACAGGAAGATCCCCTGGAGAAGGAAATGGCACCCGACTCCAGTATTCTTGCCTGGGAAATCCCATGGACAGGGGAGCCTGGCAGACTACAGACCGTGGGGTCACAAAAGAGTTAGACACAACTCAGTGACTGAACAACCAGGACAGAAGGCAGAAGAACAGCTGTAATACAACAGGTGAGACATGTAAACACATAATAAACATCTGAAAAGATTCACAAGAAACTCATGAAGCTCCACCTAGCTGTGGTGGGTATTGGGGTGGGGGAGAACATCTTAAGAGACTTTTTGCTCACCCTGTAGTCTTTGAATTGCTTGATAAAATACTATTTATCAGACATTTGAAAATTTTTAAATTACTACTATTATTATAAATACTAATGATATTTACCCTTCCTTCTGAAATAGGGGCTTCCCTGATAGCTCAGTAGGTAAAGAATTAGCCTGTAATGCAGGAGACCCTGGTTTGATTCCTGGGGTGGGAAGATCCCCTGGAGAAGGGAAAGGCTACCCACTCCACTATTCTGGTGGAGAATTCCATGGACTGTATATAGTCCATGGGGTCACAAAGAGTCGGACACAACAGAGCAACTTTCACTTTCACTTTTCTGGAATAATTCAATCTCCAACCAGTTAAGTGTGGCCAAGAAAAGTAGGTATCTTCCAGGGGCTGAGGGAAAGTAGCCTGGTGCAGGGTGTCAGAGCCCAAGGGAAGTGAGAAAGGAACCTGTTACAGGGACTGCTGATTGGTCGGTTGAGTACTAGGGATTGATAGAATAAATGAATGTACTGAGAGTGAAGAATGAGTTTGTCAAAAATCATTTTTGAGGCTATTATAAACCTTTAACGTGGGAAAAGCCCATGAAGTATCTCACTCAGGATTTGGCACGTAGTAGGCACCTGAATATTTGATTTTGATCTGTCCTGACATGGCTTCAGTATACAAACAAATGTCTGTGGAGTCAGTGAATTTCTTATGCATTGGGACAGTAAACCAGTATTAATTTAAAAGGTTAGCTTGGTGTAAATCTCTGAAGTTCAGAAAACACGGATTTGCAATTCTTGCCCTTGACCTTGTGTAGTTTAATTAAGTTCTTAACCTACAAAGAAAAAAAAAAGAATATACTGAGGAGAGTGGCAACCAGGTTTACTGTTGGACAGTGATGTGTATAGAAAAGGAGAAAACTAAAATGAATCCTCCAGTGTTAGATTGGAATTGGAAGCTGTGAACTCCTAGTTTTATAGATATTGATATAGAAATAAATATATGGATCTATCTGTGTGCCAAGAGGGCCCGGCAATGACATCCCAATGGCCATGAACACCCTAGCAGCCTCAACTAGATTCCTAAGTAGCATTCTCCACCAAAAGGAATTGGGACTTCTTGGAGAAATGCTTACTTCCAGGGCTGGGAAAGGGAGATGCAAGGTGAGCCTCGAATACCTTTTTGTACCAGAAAATAAAGAAGTGCTCCAAGAATGATGGAGACATGTCAAAAAGATGCAGGAGCCAGCTTGAAGAAGGTCTCATTGGCCAAGTCTAGACCAGTTTAGGTATCAATTAATGATAGGAGTGAACTAACCCACTGGATAAAATAGGAATCAGTGAGTCAAAATTATTACAACTAAAAAAATGAGTAAATGAGAGGAGATGACTCTTTGCTTATCATAGGAAGCCAACTGATAAATGTAAAAGAATGATGGAATTAGAAAACTACCATTTGGCAACCAGCATAGTGAATTTTTTTTTTTTTTTTCTTTTTGGTCTTGCCATCTGGCTTCGTAGAATCTTACTTCCCCGTCCAGGGACTGAACCCAGGCCTTCTGCAGTGAAAGCTCAGAGTCCTAACTACTGGACTACAAGGGAATTCTCCATCATAGTAGCAACTTAGCCTAAAAGCATGCACATAATAATTAGTTCAGTCAAGTAACATCAATGGAGGTGAAAACTTGAGAGTGAAAATCTGATGAGAAATGGGATATTTGCAAAGTTTCACAGTTCTCATAAAACAATTTAAATTACTATCATGGACTTAATAGTAGCCCCTCAAATTATATGTCCACATCCTAATCTCTGGAACCTGTTATTGTTACCTTCCTGTTAAAAGCAGTGTTTGTAGATGTAATTTAAGAATCTTGAGCTAAGAAGATCACCCAAGATTATCCAGATGGGCTCTTAATCCAATAACTAGTGTCCTTTTAAGAGTAAGGTCAAGAGAGATGTGATAGACACAAGAGGCAACATGACCACAGGGGCAGAGATGGGAGCGATACATGCAGTCACATGTCTAGGAATGCTGACAGTCGGCAGAAGCTGGGCGAGGCAAAAGAACTGACTCTTTTGTGGAGCCTGCAGAGGGATCGTGGGCCTTCTTACATCCTGATCTCAGACTCCTGGCCTCCAGAACTAAGAGTCCTGGATCCTATGGACTACCCTTGTTTTTGTTTAGTTGCTAAGACGTGTCCAACTCTGTGACCCCATGGACTGTAACCCACCAGGCTCCTCTGTCCATGGGATTTTCCAACCAAGAATACTGAAGTGGGCAGCCATTCCCTTCTCCAGGAGATCTTCTCTACCTAGAGATTGAACCAGCATCTTATCACTGGTAGGTGGATTCTTTACCACTGACCCACCAAGGAAGCCCAATGGAGTACCCTTCCCGCCTCATAAATTCCCATTTCATTCACACAGTTTGAAGTGCATCCCCAGGATTGCAGCAAACTTCATGAAGCCATCCACCCAGGCAGTACCTGCCAGTCTGTTCTCCTAACTCTGGTCTTCACCCGTGCATGGCTACCAGCTGCCACCCCACCATTGTGGCATCACAGAAAACAACCCTGGGTCTTTTAGAGCAGACTTTTTGTTGCACTTATTTCTAATTAAAAACACACACACACACACACACAATCTTTATATTTAAAATGGATAACCAGCAAGGACCTACTGTATAGAACATGGAACTCTGTATGGGAGGGGAGTTTGGGGGAGAATCGATACATGTATATGTATGGCTGAGTCACTCTGCTGTGCACCTGAAACAATCACATTATTAATCGTCTATATTTCTTTATAAGATAAAATGTTTTTTAAATTTAGATTTTGAAAGTCTCTGGGAAAAAGCTAACCTTGATGATATGTGAAGCTTTCTCTTATTTGTTTGGAAAACTGGATTCCTCCTTATTGTCCACCTTCCTCTACCTTCATTCTGGAACCCACTGCGATCTACAAATAAGGACTAAAAAGCATGAATAAAAGACCATGAGCATCAAAGAGCCTCCAAGTCTCTCTTTTGGCATTTTAATCCAGCCTGTTCTGTGCCCTTCAGCCTTTGTAGATGGTGTGTGGGATTTTCTATTCTTTTCCTCAATCTCCTCTTCTCACTTTCCACAGGATCATCTCAGAGGGATGGCCCAAACTCAAGTCATTCTCACTGGGGTTACACAAAGATCCTCGCACATGTTTTTCTGACACAGTCTCGGTTGCTTTCTCTTCCCCGTTCTTCTTTTGTCTCCATCTTCCACCTCCTCCTCTGTGTTGTCAGGCTTTTTCCCTCTTGTGTACCCCCAGAGGAACGGGCTAGTCTTCTTGCAGATTCACACTTATTGAAGGGACACCTCCTCCATTATACCCAGTCTCTGTGCGAGGAAGAGATTCCCCACGTTTTCTCTGCAACACAGAGGAAGCCCTCACGGACTGTTTGCCTGGTTAATACCATCCCCTTTGCCTGAAAGTCTCTTCTCTTGTGGTACAAATATTTTCCCATCTTTAAGTTAGTCTCTTCCAAAAGGTAACTTCTATCGTTCCCTGGAAGAGATGTTACAGGCCTCTGACCATTTGATTTGCGTATTTGCCTTCTACTTTGCATCAGAGTCTATTCTTCCGTCTTATTTCCCCTGGTCGTTTGCAACCTTCTTGAGTACAACACAGAGTCTCAGGCTCTGAAATCCATCCAGGTTTGAATCATGGGTCAGTCACTTGCCTGTGTAGTTGTATCACCTTGGACAAGTTAGTTCACATTTTTATACCTCAGTTTCTTTAGTGGGGGTCATAATCTCATTTATAGGATTTTTGTAAGGATTAAATTAAATATTTTTCTAAAGTGCTTAGAAGAATGCTAGACACATAGAGAATACTTAATGTTAACCTATTAATATTAATTACTAAGTATTATCAGTTACTATTAATATTCTCCTTTGTTGCATTAGTTATCTAGTACTATGTAATTAAATTCTCTCAGAATTTAGAAGCTGAGAACAATTATAAACATTTTTCATCTTTCACAGTTTCTGTGGATCAGGACTCGAGGCACAGCTTAGCTGGGTGGTTCTGGCTTGGGATCCTTCACAAGGCTGTGGTCCAGATCCCAGCTGGGGCTGCAGATTACCTGGGGTGGGAAGACTCAAGTTAAAGTCATCAGTGTTCTCCATTTGGGCATTTAAACAGGCTGCTCTGATGTTCTGGTGACGTGGCAGCTGGCTTCCTCTAGAGAGAACAGTTTATGACCTAGCCTCAGAAGTCAAATACCATCCCTTCCACCAAACTTATTGTTCACACAATAAGTTTGCTCTGATTCACCTGGGAGGGGACTACACTAGGACATGAATTCCAGGAGGCAAGGATCTTGGGGGCAATCGTAGAGGCTGGACATCACATTTTGTTTTGCTCTAAGTGGGTGAGTATCAATAGGAGGCTCTAGAAATCGCAGACAGTGAGATGAGCTCTGGCTAGAGAAAAGTTCCCAGGAAGAAGGAAGAAAGGAACCAAATAAAGTATTTCCTCAGCTTTATCCCTTGCCTCTCCGTCCACTGCACTCTCAGCTTTAGCCAGACTGAAACCACCTCACTCCTCCATCTCATTTCAAGGCCCGTGCACATCTACAGTTTTTCTCTTTGAACGCTTCTCCTCTCCACTTCACTTGGGCTACTTTCCTTTCAGAATTCAGCTCTCAGCTTAAACACAACCACTTCCTCTAGGGAAAGTTTTCCCTGATTCCCTTAGGCTGTGGCTGCTGTGTGTACTTTTATCTCCTTTCATGGACCTTATCCAGTTTTTATAAGTTGAGGCATCTCCAAGTGAGGGGAACAGCTGATGAAAAGGGACAGAGCAAGGTGTAAGAAATTAGCGTGGTATGTTCTCTAAAAGAAAGTTCCAGAAGAACTTTAGGTGATCATGGAATTTTCTTTCTCTGCTGTACAATGTAAAAGTCACTAGCCTCGTGGGGTTTCTGAACACAGGAAATGTGGCTAGCGAGACTGAGAAATTGAATTGTATTGAGGAACTCAGGAGTTGAATTTAAATTTTATTTAATTTAAATTTAAATACCTACACGTGGCTAGTGGTGACTGTATTGTTCCACACAGTTCTTACCAGAAGACCCCTGCTTAAAGACAGTCCAGGGTGGCAGAGAGAGAGGCTAAGCTTTGCTATGTAGAGGACGGGCCCCTTCAGACTGGAAGGGCTCCTCTGTCCTTGGAATTCTCCAGGCAAGAATACTGGAGTGGGTTGCCATTTTCTTCTCCAGGGGACAATAAACTAAATCCAATGTATTTAACAGGCTTTCCTGGTGGCTCAGCCATAAACAATCCACCTTCAATGCAGGAGATGTGAGTTCGATCCCTGGGTGGGGAAGGTCCCCTGGAGGAGGGCGTGCCAACCTACTCCAATATTCTTGGTGGGAAAATCTCATGGACAGAGGAACGTGGCGGGCTTTAGTTCAGAGTGTTGCAGAGTCAGACAAGACTGAAGCAACCAAACACAAACATGGGTGCATTTAAAGCACTGGCCCAGGGTGAAGACATCATTCTAATACATCTCCTACAAGGCTCTTTGTAACTGAGCAGGATACTTGGAACAGTGAAAGGATCTAAAGATACTAGGGACTAGTTCTCTGATGGCAAAATTGAAGAAATTATTTTTTTGTAGTGGGGCTTTTCCCTACGTCTACCACCTACGGTCAGGGTCAGAGCCACTATCTCTTAAGAGGGTCAACACCTGTGATGGTTGTGTCTAAATTTGCACTTTCTAACACCAGTCAAGAATTAGCTTTCTGTCCTCCCTGCCGCCCCCTCTCCCTTCCTTCCATGGGTTTGGGTTAGGCTTTGAGAAGCGATGGTGGAACAATTCAGTAACTTTTCTTGAAAAGCTCATAGACAAGGGAGAGTAATAAAGATGTTCACACACTAGCTGGTTGCCAGAGGTTCTAGGTTCTACTGTTTTGCTAGACTACGTCTCTACGCCTCAGCTATCCCGTTTGTAAGATGTCAGGGCTGGGAGAGGACTTCCGAGGCCTCCGCCCTAACTTCCTGGGCGCTTATGTAATGTAATCAAAACCATAATGATAATAAAAACAGCAGCCACATGAAGTTGAGTGCTTATGTTCCAGGCACCACATGCGCTCAATGCTTTATTGTGGCAGTTTCACGAACTTCCATTTTGTGGATGAGAAAACAGAAGCTATGTGAGTTTAAGCAACTAGGTCACACAAGTAGTATTAATAAATAGTTGCGTTGGACTTTAAATTCAGCTGGTTCCTTGCTTACTTAAACGTCTCATGCTTTTGCTGCGTTCACTCCTTCTTTTCAACGCTGGGCCACTGAAGTGCTTTGGGTTCAGGCAGGGAGTTAATTTTGTCACGATTACTAGTGATACTGTTTTTTTTAATGCGTGTTCTGTGTGTATACAGTCTCACTTAATTTTCACAGCAACCGTAAAGAGTAGTTCATACTACTCCCACCATTGTACAGATGGGGAAAGGGAGGCTCAGAGGGACTGATTAAATTGCTCAAGGTCACACAACTAGCAAACAGCAGGGATCCACAGTCAAACTGCGCCCACCCCGCCGCCTAGACCCCTCCGCCGCCTAGACCACTGCGCCTCCAGCTTGGTGCAGGGAGCTCCGGCCAACCCAAGGGGTAGGCGGGGCCGCCCTGCCGGGTCTGGGGGCCGGCCGCGGCCGCACGCCTCCGCCGCGCACGCGCTCTCGGGCTCCGGGTCCGGACGCGCCGCGGGCGCGAGGACGGCGGCGAGGAGCGTGCGCGCGGTGACGTGCCGGGCGCCATGTTGGAGGGCTGGTGGTAGCGGCTCGGGGAGGTGCTCGCTCTCTCGGTCTCGCTCTCTCGCTCGCTTCCCCCAGCTCCCTTCGGTGCCCCCCCCGAATCGCCTGCGTGCCGGAGTGTGTGCGAGGGAGGGGGAGGGCGTCGGGGGGGGTGGGGGGAGGCCTTCCGGTCCCCGGGAGACCCGCGGAAGGAGGCGGAGGCTGCGAGGGACTCCGGGAAGCCATGGACGTCGAGAGGCTGCAGGAGGCGCTGAAAGGTGGGGGTAGCTGCCCCCTCTCCCTTCCTCCTTACCCTCCGTGGCCGCCTCTCCGCTCCCTTCTGGGCGAGTGACTCCGCGGGGCCAGGCTGGGGGGAGGGCGCCCTTCCCCGGCTCCCATCCCCCCTCCCGCTTTCCCGGGGGCGGGGAGCCCCGTGGGCAGCTCCCTCCCGCCCCGCTCTGGGCTTTGTGTCGGCCGCCGGCGTCTGGGCTGGGGGAGGGGAGTCGGGAAGCTCTCGAGGGGGCCCCGGCCCCTCTCCCACTCCCCGTGAACGTTTCGTGGGCCCGCAGCCCCCTCGCAGGCAGGCTTCGTTCTCTATCATCCCCCTGCACACCGGACATCGTGGGGAGAGAAAAAGTGAAAGGTTTCGGGGCGGGGGTAAGGGGGCGGCAGAGCAACTTTCAAGTGTCTCTGGAGGCCCTTTTTTCAGAGCTTCTGGAGTCATCTTCCACGCGCCCCAATTCTGAAGTGGTCGCCTTCCCAGTTCCGAATTGCTCGCCATCCGAGCAACAGGCTTGAGAACTTAGAATACCGTGATTGCAGCGTTTTGAGAATTAGACTTTGATACCAAGGATCATTGGTTGATGACTGCAAGAGGGAGCTGGTGTTGCATATAACGCAGATTTATGAACTTCACGTAAACAGTTTGGGGGGAGTTGGGATCTGGGGTTTGTATTTTAACAGGTCTTTGAGATGAATCCCCCGGACTGCATTAAGGATGGTTGGTGGAGAAGTGCCCCCTTTAGGAAGGGTCTCGTTATCTGTGAAGAGTGACATTTGAAGTTGGAGAGTCAGGGTGATATTTATTTGAGAGGCTTTTTAAATTAAAAATAAAATTAGTTTCTTAATATGAGGAATGACTGGAGAGGAAAGTTTGTTTTTAAAGGGCATTGGAAATGGTTGGTGGACTTTGAAAAATACTAATAACTTTTGTTCTTCCCTTATCTAGATTTTGAGAAGAGGGGGAAAAAGGAAGTTTGTCCGGTCCTGGATCAGTTTCTTTGTCATGTAGCCAAGACTGGAGAAACAATGTGAGTTGAAAACGTAATCGTATTCATAAACCTGTGTGTCCTTAAGAATCGCTTAGGAAAGGGACAGAAGTGTATTTCAGAAGCATTGAATAATCTGTCTAAATTGTACAAGCCCCATATTTAAAGCATTTACTTAGTGTATATGCTTCATTCACTTCACACCATGCTCTGTAATGATTTTTTAAATTGTATTAAAATTTTTCTTTATGCTTTTGCACATTTAGAATGTATTCATCTAGAACAGCCAGAGAAAGGAAGAATGCATGTTCCATTGTGACTCTTTTTGTCCATAACAATTGGGCTTATTTCCAGAATTCTGTGGCTTTGATTCTATTTCAGCTTCTTCTTCTTTTTTTTTTTTTTTTTAGTGGTGGTATTTTCTCATATTGTCCTGTATCCAGCCTTTTGTTGTCATCTATATATGTGGGTGCTGGAAGTATCACTTCTGCTTATTCTCTTGGGCACTCAGGGTGATTATCTGACAAATTCCAGATGCTACAGTCTTGACTGTCCTGTAAACTTTCTAGGATCGCTAACTTGTTAGCATATGCTCAGCATTTTATTAGGCTTGATTCCAAATGTTGTGAATCTGAAACTTATACTGTGAAGTTAAGACTGTTTTCAAAGGAACATTTATGAATCTAAAACTTACACTGTGAAGTTAAGATTGTTTTCAAAGGAACATTGTTTTATTGTGTCTAGTGTGTTTTGCAGGAGTTGTTTTCATTGTTGGACTGTTCATTTGTAGAGAGCAGTGCAGATTTGTTGTAGTCGTGTCGTTGTATAGGGGTAGGGAGCAGGAAGGGGAGAGGTTTTGGAAGGTGTAGTGTTAAAAAGTGGGTTTTTTAAAAATTCTTTTTGAGGCCTAATAAAAAGCATGTAAGCTTCAGCAGTTATGTACATTACGTAATTATGTATCCTTTGTTTGGCTTTATTAGCAAATGTTCTTTTCTTACAAGATTTGCTTATGGTTGCAGCATAGTCTCCTGATAACTAGCCTGCTTTTAAAAGGGGCAGGGGGAACCTCTTTAGTGGTCATGCCAACAAACTGAAACTCCTTGGTGCTTATTAAAATTACCAGTCACCTTAGGAATTTGACTGATGCATTCAACCTGAAGTTTATACTTACTGCCTTAAAAAAGTGGAACCCTTCAGAATTAAAAAAAAAAAGTAATTTTTGCTTCTGAGTTATAGTCTCTTAGAACATCTTAATTTTTAAAAAATTGATGCTGAATAACTAATTTTTATTAATTGTTAGTTGGTCCTAACTTATACCTCTACAATATCAGGAGGAGAAGCATTTTACTTCAAAGTTTTAATAAACAAGATTGTTTGGAGTTAAATACTTAAACGTCTTTCTAGGTCTGTGCAGATTGCCTTCCCTTCTTGATATAGTGCATGGGCCGTAAATGTGTAAATAGTTGAAAGTTTCTTCAAGGAAGCTTTTTAATATCCTGTTTGACTGGATCACCAAGGGGCTTGGGAAATTTAACCTGATTTTTCTGGACAATTATTTATCTAATAGAGGACTTTAGAAGATCAACAGTTGTCCCATCCTTGTCCACACTCCTCTCCCTCCCTCCCCGCTAATCTCTAGGTCTTACTATAGGTCTTACTATTTTTGTATTAAAATGACTGGTGGTGTTAGATTCTTTATGGATTTTGGAAGATATTTTTAAATTTATGATTCAGTGTTTTTACATTTAGTTTTATTTAGCCTTTGGTTTTTTAATCAATCTGAGCGTGCCTTAACTTTTGATATGGAAATTTGCAGTTTCTGTCATCATTTATGGTTAAACTGAGCTTTGTCTAACTTCTAAGATTGTAAATAGAATGAAAATCTAAAGGATAGTAGTTCAGATCTTTCTGATGTTTTAGTATAGGTGGGTTTCTTAAGAATTCCTGGGTTTCTTCTCCTCATTTCTGATTTTAGAAAATAAGTTTATTCAGTAATGCCTTTTTTTTTTTAACCCTTCATTTATTGAAAACAACTTCATTTATTGAACTATATATTCTGGTAAATTTTGACATCTGCACTCATGAAACTATCACTGCACTCCAGATGGAGACTCTATAAACATTACTCCCTCTTGCCCTTTGTTACTTGTCTTCCATGTGTGTGCTCATCCCATCAGGTAGGTTAGTTAGCATGTTCTGAAATTGTATGTAAATAGAATCAGACAGTGTATTCTTTGTCTTTTAACAATTTTTTTTTTAATTGGAGGATAATTGCTTTATATCTGCCTTTTTTTACTCAGGGTAACTTAAGATGACTCCATGTCCAGAAATCAATAATTGATTCCTTTTTATTTTTGAGTAGTATTCTTTACATGGATATCCTACAGATTTTGGTTCATTCACTTGTTGATGGACATTTGCATTATTTCCAGGTTTAAAAAAAAAAAAAACTGAACATTTGTGTATGCGTCTTTGTATGCATTCTTTTCTCTTGGATAGCAATCCATCCACGAGTGGAATGGTTGGGTCATATGGTATGTGGATGTCTAACTTTAGAAACTGCCAAACTGTTTCCTAGAGTGATTGTACCAGTTTACTTTTCCACTACTAGTATGGGAGTTCAGATCAGTTTCTCCACATCCTTTCCAACACTTACTATGATCAGTCTTTCTCATGTCAGGTATTCTGATAGGTGCCTATTGTATAGTGATTGTAATTTGTATTTGCCTAATTACTGATGATGTTGAGCATCTTTTCACGTGTTTATTTGCTGTTTGTGTCTCTTTAGTAAGTTGATGCTTCACATCTTTGCCCATTTCAAAATGGAGTTCTTTGATTTCTTACTGGATTTTGAGAGTTCTTTATGTATATGGATACAAATTCTTCATCTAATGTGGTTTGCAAATACTCGACTGTGTGGCTTGTCTTTATTCTCTTAACAGTGTATTTCAAAGTGAAATTTTAATTTTAATTCCATTTTGATTTTTAAAAATTTCCTCTCTTGAAGGATTCTTACTGCATTATTTGTTGTGATCATTTGTTCTTCTCTGCTTTCTAGTTTAGTCATTGTTTCCTGAAGTAGTTTTTTCTGTTCTTGGTCTCTGCTGTGTTCTATTGCTTCATTTTCTGAGTTTCTCTGACTGACTGGCATCATGTTTCTCATGTTTTTAGCTCCTTTTGAAATAGTATAACGTTTTGATCAAGTCTTTCTAGCTCTGCTTCACTGTCTTAAGGGATGTTATTCTGCTCCTTATTCTCCTTTTCTCTTAACCACAGTTTCATATCTCATTTGACCTTGATATTTTTGTCTTGCATTTTTATATAAAAGTAGTTTTCCTGACCTTTGAGTAGGAGTCATGGTTCAGAGTAGTTGTTGTAACTTCACAGAGCTCTCTCATTGTTTTTGTGAAGTGTTAGAGCGTGGAGCTTGCTTTCTGAAATTTCTAGGTTTTGTTTTGCTTTTATTTGGAGCTTCTGTTTCCTTTATCTTGTCCCTTTCTCTTGTGTGTGGGGTCTCCTCTGGATGGGAGCTCTGGTGGGTCACTTTCAAGAGCTCATGGGAACAAGACTTTATCCTTTTCAGCTCTTGTTGGAGATTTTTCTATTCATTTATTACTGGAGTAATGCGTATCTCAGTTTCAGCTGTTCTCAGATTGACCTGCCATGATTTCTTGTGAACAACTGTTGGCTGTTTTGTGTTTCTCCTATTTGTAGCCCTTTCAGATACACTGACTTCTGTTTCTTCTTGTACAGATTCTTATAATGTACAGGTCTTCTGACTGTGAGTGTTTCCTTATTAACTTATTTTTGGGGGGTTGTGAGATAACCTTGTTCAGGTAGATTTGTTGCAAATGTTTTTGCTTATTGGTTTTGGGTTTTGCTGTCTACTTAACGTCTGACATAAGGGGTTTGGAGAGATGAAAAATTCTAGCACCTCTGCCATCCTTTTAGAATTAATGCTATTTAGGAGAACTTTGTAAGTCAGTCCCTGTTAAGTTGGTTTCTTTATCTATAAGATGGGGATAATAATAGTACCGCATAGCATGAGTACATCATACATGGAAAACTTGGAAAACCAAACACTACTTGGTAAAGTGTTAACATTATTTGTTTACTCAATAAATAGTAGTTGTTAATTGTGTTGATACTGCTTATATTGAGTCTGCTTTTTTCCCTCCTTGCAGTTTTAAGCTCTTTGTATTTATTAATTTTGACATATCACTGAGGAAATCACAGTTAAGTTACTTTAAAGTAGTAGTAATCAACAACTGAGATGTCCATTATTATAAATAAAATCTCCTTAAGTCCATGAAGCTGCTAAATCCTTCTCTGGCTTTCTTTAGGAGGGAATTTTGTCTAGCATAGTGTTGGACACTTGGAATGTTATTTCTAAAATGTCACTTTCACATACTACTTTTGGCATTTTTGCCGTATCCTAGCATCTGTATAATTATTTATTTTTAGGTTGGGTTACTTTTTTCTTCAGATTTTTTAAAGATGGAAAAATGACAGATAGAGGTTAAGCCCTCATTTTGCCCCTCCCCAGAAGTATAATTAATATGTTAATTTCATCCTATTAATCTAGTGAGAAATAAAGTCTGAAACTAGTGGTTTGTTGAATTAGTTACATCTTTCTGCATCTTTTTAAAATCTATAATAAAGTGTTGATTAGTATTGATTACCCATGTGCCATCTAAATTCCTGTCACGTATGTGCCATTATCCCAATGGTACACAGAGGAAGCACAGCAGATTTTCAGTAAATAAAGTTAAGTGGATGCCCTTTTGCATTTAAATATTTTAGTAACTGCAGTGATTAAGATGGGAACATGAAGAAAATTATAGTTTTCCTTTGTTTCATCAGATCCAACCTGCAGACCCACTGCACAGTGGAAGCTAGATGTGCCAGCTTTGTTTTCTGACTGGAATTAACTTCAACTCTTCAATCGTTTGGGTGTACAAATGAGTTCATATTTTCCATGTTTATTCCAAATTTTTACTAGGAGTTGGCTAGTCCCCTAATTTCATGAGAGTTAGCATGTGGTAATGTCATTCTTGGAAGGAGCATGGCTTGATTCTGAATTGAGGTTAGCAGCGTGTCTGTGTGAATTAGGACTGATCATTTGTGAACCTGTTTCCGCAGTTGAAAAATGGGGTTTATATCATGCAGTTGCCTCAGATATTGTGAGGATGTGAATAAATGAAAACATGGACCTATAGATAGTGAAATTGGGGAAAGAATAAAAATTACAGTTGTCTATGTGTTGAGTTTAAATAAGAGCATTTGGTTTATGAAACAAGTCTGAGGTACTTAATCTTGTGGCAAGAGCTCTGGTTTGAGAATCAGGAGAGCAACAGAGAGGCCTGGGTTTGAATTTCCTGCTCTGTCACTTAGTCTGTCACCAAGGCAGGCCGACTGACTGCTCAATGCCTTGTTTTCCTTACAGTAAATACAGGTAATGAAGTAAATCTCCCTCAAGGGATGTTGCGATTCACTGGGTTTATGCTTTACAGTGTTTAACATGGCCCCTGTTGCACAGTGACGACCCTCTCCTCCCTTCCACTACTGTTTCAGTTCCCAACAAGCTAAATACAGTGAGCCACATTTCCTTCAGACATTGAACGAGGAGCTTAGAAGAGGTGATTTCCAAATTTCCTTCCATTTCAGAAGCCTTGTAGGAGTTTATATCATGGCAGTAGTTACCAGGGTGGTATTGCAGTAACAGTGATTAAGGGTGCGGCATAATCTTAGTGATTGCTGTTAAATGTCTGCCAGTGCTGAAGATGTTAACTGTTGGGGGTATGTTGCATAGATCAGTAGTTTGGAGACAATTAAAAAAAAATGAGGATCACTTGTCTGTACTTGGATAAGAGACACCAGTCAGTGTTCTCACTAGCTCATGAGAGACACAGAGCGGTTCCCATAATGTCTTAGTGGCACTTAAAAGTTGCCTTTTATCTGCATCCAGAGATCTTCTTTGTGTCTGCTAATGAATGTGAATTCATAATGCTTATGGATTGTTGGGAAGCCTGTCACCAACTTCATGTGGTTTCAAAACATCATCTTAGTAAGGAGATAAGGAATTTATGGTCCAGTAAGAAGATAAGGAATTTATGATTCACAGCCTACAGTAATTTCCCTCTGTTTTGTGGACTATTGGTCTTTTACCTTTTTGATATGGAGTTTATTGGGGTGGAAGGGTGGGTGAGTGTTCATGTTTGTGTCTGCCTCCCTAAATCAGTTTTCAGTATCAATAGCAGAAAAATTTTAAAGTCACTTACCAAAACAGTATAGACAGTTGAAGAGGAGACTGTCAGCTGTTATTTAATTTAGTACTTAGGCCTGTGAAAGCTTTATATTTTAAAATACTTGGTGAATGTGAGAATGTTAGATCTTCATTTTTGCTAGGCCTTCAGATGTGTTCAGTTGCTCATTTTTGTTTTCTTTGGTTTCACCCATTTTATATATGTTATTTATATAAAAAGCAGTCCTTTTTATATATCAGGCTGTCTGGGTTTGACAGTCCTTATAACTACCCTCCTAACTCTGTTCCTACCAAAATAGATTGAATATGATTGAGAACATACATCATTGATTGTAAAGTGTATAAGAGCTAATTTGTCTCAATTAGTAAAAAAATAATAATAATAATAAAAAATAAATAATAGTAATAATGTACCATATAGTAAATAACATGTCATATATGTGGTAGTTCAGGTAGGGCTTTTTTTTTGTTGCAACGTACCAGTTTGACTTTGTGGCGAGGTGGGGGAGTGGATAGCTTTATTGAGACATCTGCTGTAGAGTAAAAGACACTTGGAGCTGTTTACGTCAAGGTATCTTTGTTGTCTCTGCTTAAATCTCCTTGACTCTAGGTTAGCAGGCTATTCTGGTTTCATTATAAGCTGTTTCAATGACCGTGATGGAGTAAATTAGTCACCTAAGCCCTCTTTTGCTCTGTTCCCCAGCTGAAAATATAATTAATTAAACACTTAGGTCACAGTTTTTATGAAACACCAGGCATTCAGCAACCACCAGGTCCAGTACCAAAATAAGGAACAATTGGGGCTTCCCTTGTAGCTCAGTTGGTAAAGAATCTACCTACAATGCAGGAGACCCAGGTTCGATTCCTGGGTTGGGATGATCCTCTGGAAAAAGAAATGGCAACCCACTCCAGTATTCTTGCCCGGAGAATCCCGTGGACTGTAGCCTGCCAGGCTCCTCTGTCTATGGGGTCGCAAGAGTTGGACACGACTTAGCGACTAAACCAGGCATTCAACAAATCATACCTTGTTTATATACTGTGATATAAAAAATATAAATGAGTAGTAAAAATGACACTTAATACCAGTTTTGATACCTACAAGTTTTTGTAGCTTACTGAAATGAAATCCTAGGAATGAAAACATACTGACTAGTAATATGATCTCAGTTCTCTAATCTCATCAAGCTTCTTTATACTTGGAACTGAGCTAACTGTTTTGCTTGTCAGAATTTGGCTTCAGCTATTATATTTTTCTTCCTTCCTATAGCCAAGTCTGACTTAGACTCTCAGATGTGCATACCTGTACTTGTACTGTCTCCTTATTTGTCTGAGCTACCTGCAGGAGGTGAGGCCTTTTTAGTATTTTGACTCTTTTAAGTCTGATTCTGCTAATGTTATTTTTTTATTGTATGTGGTGCTGGTTAGTACTCCTATCTAGTTAGAGTCTTTGATTGATTTTGAGGTGGTGAGTCAGAAATCTTGGTCCTAGAAGTTTCACATAAGAACTTCTATTTCAGGTTTGGGGTTTTTTTTTTTTGCTTCCTAAAAGGTATACCTTTAATGAACATTTATTTTGTGCCAGACACTATCAGATGTTTAAAGTGCTTGCCCTAATTTAATCTTCACCATTACTCTCTGAAGTAGGTATCTCCTTTTTAAAATAAGGATACCAAGGGTCGTAGAACTTAAATAGTTTTAGGATGGTCCAGCTGGTGAGTGACAGAATTGGGATTTAAACTCAGGCATTCTGATTTCAGACGGTCAAGAATTTGCCTGCAACACCTGAGAACTGGGTTTGATCCCTGGGTTGGGAAGATCCCCTGGAGGAGAGCATGGCAACCCACTCCAGTAGTCTTGCCTGGAGAGTCCCCATGGACAGAGGAGCCTGGTGGCCTGCAGTCCATGGGGTCTCAAAGAGTCAGACACAACTGAGGGGCTAAGCACAGCACAGCAGATTCTGACTTCAGATTCTCCTATAACCTGTACTTTATACCACTTGGCACTTGTTCAGCAATCTTCTCACATCTGAGAATCCTTACAAAACTACTTAGAATTTGAAGCTGCACATTTGGGAGGAATCTATTATCACTGTTATTTTTGTAATTTCTGAGGCTTTTATGCTGTTTACCCAAGCCAGACCCCACATACCCATCTAGCCGCCCTTTCTTGTGCTGTCTTGTGATATGATCGCCTAAGGCGCTGACACTACAGATAGTTTCCTGGGGAAGAGGATTGTGGCATGTATGGGGAAGGTGGTGGTGGAGGTTTGCTCATAAGTTGTGTCCAGCTCTTAGAACCTCAGGGACTAGAGGCTCCTCTGTCCATGGGATTTCTCAGGCAAGAATACTGGAGTGGGTTGCCATTTCCTTCTGCAAGAAAAACTATTAGGGGATATTGATTGAAAGAGTTAGTAAGGTAGGTGACTTGATGTACCCTAACATTGGTAATTTTGATCATTTTCCAGTGACGTCAAATGCTGAAACTTTTCAGTAATTGTAATTTTGCAGAGGTATAAATTTGAAGCATACAGGTAGTGAGACTGATGTACTTTTAGCTGGAATGTATACGCCTCTTTAATGTATGCATCTTGAATTTGTTGTTCTCAATCACCCAAAAATCTTAACCTTTGTAATATTGGGAGGTAGATGATACTATTTACAGGTGATGAAATGAGAAAATACTTACTATACAAGGATTTGAAGTTAGATTTAAGAGGTTTTATGCTTCCTTGGTAGCTCAGATGATAAAGAATCCACCTGAAATGCAAGAGACTCTGGTTTGATTCCTAGGTTGGGAAGATCCACTGGAAAAGGGATAGGCTACCCACTCCAGTATTCTTGAGCTTCCCTGGTGGCTCAGCTGGTAAAGAATCCACCTGGGAGACTTGGGTGTGACCCCTGGGTTGGGAAGATACCCTGGAGAAGGGACTGGCTACAGACTCCAGTATTCTGTCCTGGGGAATTCCATGGACTGTATAGTCCTTGGGGTCACAAAGTGTTAGATATGACTGAGCAATTTTCACTTTCACTTTTTTCAAGAGATTTTACAAGTGTATCTGTAATTTTTGCACTATTGTGTATTGTTGGGAAGAAGGGTGAGATAGCTTTTTGTTAACAAAATATTTCACTCAGAATTGTTTGTACTAAAGTGAACTTAATATTTCTGGAGATGGTTTTATTCTGGTCTTATTTTAAGGGTACTGTCCATGAGGATTCCAAGGTAGCTTTTGAGATTTTGGTCTTTTTTTCTCCAAGTGGTTCTTTAATTAGAGACTGGTCCACCTTTTCTAGGGCCTTTGCACATTAGAATATTTCTGCATAGAGTAATATTGAAGTGGGTAGAATATGGCCTGGTTTTCTGTTACCACCTGTGAAGACTGTTGGTGAACTCTGGGTTTTCCTGTTAATAGGCTGTTGTAAGACAATTTTGTCCTAACTGTTCATGTTAGAGGGTTCATGGGTATACCTTGTTAACCTTGTCATCCACTTTTCTGATAAATGTTGTCTGTGGCATTTGGTTTTGCTGTCTTAGTTGCTCTAGCATTTGGCAGAAGTGAATGCCACAACTAGAATTTGGCCCCTTTATTAATCTTTGTTCTTGTTTGGATTGGGCCACTTTAAAAAATTCCAAAATGTTAGGTGAGTATATGGACAAGTGGTATATATTAATACTTGTAGAACTTTCAGTGTTTCTAAAAGTATCTTAAATCTGAGGAATATCACATATATGCTTTTCAATTTTATATCTACATATTGGTTAACAAGTTTAGTTAGAATAACTGCATTTTGAGTTTAATGGGTCATTAATTTAATTATTGTATCTATAATAAGTTAGATTAAAAAATTCATGTGCAAAGATTATGGAAATTAATACTCCTTTGGAGAAGCCTGTCTAGTTTTAAAAGCTTTTTATTTTAAAAATGCTCACAGGAATAAAGAAAAATCAAACTATACTCTTAACCTATTTCATCTATATTCTTAATAAATTTATTTTAACGCATGTATGTATATATGTTCTTTAAAAAAACGTGATACCAAATTCTGCAGTTTGGTTTTTGTTACTTGCTGTATTTATATATCTTTTATCAAAACACATCACTGATTTTTTTTGGGTCGCATAGTATTCCATTCTTTGACTCTATTTAGGTCCTTTTTGATGGTCTTAAAGAATTGTTTACAGTTAAAACAATTCAAATGATGCTTAAGTGAGCATAATTATTGGCACAGATGCAACAACAGGGTTTATGGGTTGGAGTTTATGTGCATTATTGTCTTAATAGAGAATGCCAGCTGGCCTTCAAAAAAATTTTTTTTCATTCAAATCCCAAAGAAAGGCAGTGCCAAAGAATGCTCAAACTACTGCATAATTGCACTCATTTCACGTGCTAGTAAAGTAATGCTCAAAATTCTCCAAGCCAGGTTTCCATAGTACTTGAACTGTGAACTTCCAGATGTTCAAGCTGAATTTAGAAAAGGCAGAGGAACCAGAGATCAAATTGCCAATATCTGTTGGATCATAGAAAAAGCAAGAGAATACCAGAAAAACATCTATTTCTGCTTTATTGATTACACCAAAGCCTTTGACTGTGTAGCAAACTGTGGAAAATTCTTTAAAAGATGGGAATACCAAACCACCTGACTTGCCTCCTGAGAAATCTGTATGCAAGTCAAGAAGCAACAGTTAGAACTGGACATGGAACAACAGACTGGTTCCAAATCGGGAAAGGCTGTATATTGTCACCCTGCTTATTTAACTTACATGCAGAGTACATCATGAGAAATGCTGGGTTGGATGACGCACAAGCTGGATACAAGATTGCTGGAAGAAATGTCAGTAACTTCACATATGCAGATGACACCAGCCTTGTGCAGAAGCAAAGAAGAACTAAAGAGCCTCTTGATGAAAGTGAAAGAGAAGAGTGAAAAAGTTGGCTTAAAGCTCAACATTCAGGAAACGAAGATCGTGGCATCCGGTCCCATCACTTCATGGCAAATAGATGGGAAAACAATGGAAACAGTGTCAGACTTTATTTTTTTGGGCTCCAAAATCACTGCAGATGGTGACTGCAGCCATGAAATTAAAAGATGCTTGTTCCTTGGAAGAAAAGCTGTGACCAACCTAGACAGCATATTAAAAAGCAGAGACATTACTTTGCCAACAAAGGTCCGTCTAGTCAAAGCTGTGGTTTTTCCAGTAGTCATGGGTGGATGTGAGAGTTAGACTAAAGAAAGCTGAGTGCCGAAGAATTGATGCTTTTGAACTGTGGTGTTGGAGAAGACTCTTGAGAGTCCCTTGGACTGTAAGGAGATCCAACCAGTCCAACCTAAAGGAAATCGGTCCTGACTGTCTATTGGAAGTTGTCTACTGATGTTGAAGCTGAAACTCCAATACTTTGGCCACCTGATGCAAAGAAGTGACTCATTGGGAAAGACCCTGATGCTGGGAAAGATTGAAGGAAGGAGGAGAAGGTGACGACAGAGGATGAGGTTGGATGGCATCACCAGCTCTGTGGACATGAGTTTGGGTAAACTTCGGGAGTTGGTGACAGACAGGGAGGCCTGGCGTGCTGTAGTCCGTGGGGTCGCAAAGAGTCGGACACGACTGAGTGACTGAACTGAACTGTATACAAACAGTATATCAAAGTTACCTGTCTAGTGTCAGTACTGAGCATTATTAGACTTTCAAGTCTGAAAATCTGATAGATGAAAAATGTTTCCTCAATTTAATGCGCTTTCTTTTCTTTTACTCCAGGATCTTTCCATTTGTTATTGATTTTTGTTTTCTGTTTTCCTCATTTATTAAACTATGATTTGTCCCTTTGTTTTCAGTTTTTTTGCTAGATTTTTATTTTTAAAATAATAGAGTAACTTGATAAAGTTGCTTTTAAATAAGGTATGCTTCTATTAGGAATAATTTTAGTTTAAAACAGTCTCATGATGGTCTAAACTGTATAGGAAAAGGTGGTCTTTGTTTTAATGGGTAGATGGAATTGTTATTTCTGGCATGTATCTTTTTTTTCTCCCATTCCTGAGACAGGTAGTCTTATTTATTTATTTATCAGTAAAAGAAACTTCAGATACAAAGGTATGAACAGTGTCTTCTGCCATGTGGCCCTTGTTTACTTCTTTGTAAATAATCCTAAACAACCAGTTAGAAAAAGCTACATTCTGCCCTTAGGTTGACTGAATACTGACAGCATGCTGGGAACCTCAAAATGTCATGAAGTCCTAGTCAAGCAGAAGAAGTGAAAATACTCCCCACCCCAAAATGGACATATCTTAAAGATTGTTTCTTACTATCTTAAAATTAGTTTTGAATAAATACATACTTTTATTTAAATGTAAGTAAAATACTTACAGTATTTAAGTGAAAATAGTTGAAGATGTGTGAGATTTTTGAGATGTGGGATTTATCTCCAAGTTTGCATTTAATGATGTAATGTAGTTCACTTTCCTTTTTGATACTTCATAACTGTTCTCCGCCAGGGGTAACAACATCTGGAGACATTTTTGGCTGTTATAAATGGAGGGTACAGCAGGCATCAGGATACAGTGAGTGCTGAGTGCTCCAGTGCATGGGATAACACCCACAGCAAAGGGTTATCAAACCCAAAATATCAGTAGTGCTGAGGGTGAAAGATTTTGCTTCATAGGAAAAAGCATATATTAAGCTTTAAAAAGTCTCTGATAGTTTTGTTCTGTGACCTGTGAAATAAAAATACTGATGTGTATGATAAGACCATCAATGTCTTCAACCAAGGCTTCTTAGTTTTATCTTTTAGGATTCTGTTGATACCTGAGAAACTTAGAAAAGTCTAATTTTGAGAGAGAAATACACTTATCCAAGATTTGATAGTTTAATTATAAAGTGTTCTCTTTCCTGATTTTCAGTTAAGAAGAAAGTCCAAAATGCTTTGCCTTTTATCTAATCAGATATTGTCTAGAATTCTTTCTCCTTGCTGGTTATACTCACAACAGTCTTGACATCAGATTTGTTGGGGAGGTTTTCCCACCAAGCAATTCTGAGTCTCCTACAATTCAGTTGTTACGTGTTGTACTCAGAGTTAGCATCAAATCTCTCATGTTAAGGGCTTAGCCCCACAGTCCACCCCCAGACCAATCACAACTCCAGGTTGTTACACCTGTGTTTCTGAACAACCGGCTAAAAATCAGAGGTTTCTATAACCCCTTCCTCGGATTCTGTTAATTAGCTAGAGTGGCTCACAGAACTCAGGAAAACAGTTTACTATCTAGTTTACTGGTTTGGTAATATTACACAGGATATTAAAGGTTATGAATGAATAGCCAGATGAAGAGATACATGCAGTGAGGTCCAGAAAAGTTCTGAGCAGATGAGATGCCTGTGGAGTTTGGGGTGCACCACCCTTCCAGCATGTGGATACATTCTTGTTCACCAATCCAGACCAAGATTCACCAATTCAGCTTTCTGAACCCCATAGATTATAGATGTTTATTGAGGTTTTATCAACTGGGCAGGATTGATGATTAATTCCACTTTTAGCTCCTCTCCAGAGAATGACAGTGGGAAGTGGGACTGAAAGCTTCAAGCTTCTAGTCATGACTCGGTGTTTCTGGTGACCAGTGCCCATCCAGGAACTTACCAAGAGTCAGAGTCACCTCATGAGAATAAAAGACTTCCTCATCACCCAGGAAATTCCAAGGAATTTAGTAGCTCTGTGTGAGGAGCTGGGACCAGAGACTAAAGAATAGAACAAAAGATTCTCCTTAGAACCTTTATTTTCAAGGGTTTTAGGAGCTCTTAGGACCCAGGAGCAGAGACCAGTATGCATATTTCTTATTACTTCACAAATGCATCCATTAACTAGCTTCTTTGGACCATTCTTACATGTGTAGGGAAGAGAAAGAACCTTTATTTTCTCACTTTGTGGATGGAGTAACAGCTTGGTATCTTAATTAATTGCTCTGTACGTACCTAATCGGTATCAGCCCATGAACTGCTGACTGGTAGCGTGGCTGCTATGTGTACCTCACAGGGTCACGGGCCACTACACAACCGGCCAGCACACCAGAGGAGCATGAGTGATGACAGTGTTGACCGCTTCTCTCCCTCCAAAGGAGTCAGCTGCCCTAGCCACCCTTGCTTACTATCTGAAACGGAAGGATTAAATTGAGCCTGAGACAGGAGAGAGAGAGAGATTGGCTGCTTCTGTCATTTTTCAGATTTAGCTGTGTGTTTAAGTGGAAGCATTCTTCATTACACATGGTTTTCACAAACAGTCTGACAAGGTCATAGAAATGGGAAGTACAAATTAGAGAGGTCTTGGCTCAGATGGTAAAGCGTCTGTCTACAATGCGAAAGACCCGGTTTCGATCCCTGGGTCGGGAAGATCCCCTGGAGAAGGAAAAGGAAACCCACTCCAGTACTATTGCCTGGAAAATCCCATGGACAGAGGAACCTGGTAGGCTACAGTTCATGGGATCGCAAAGAGTCAGACACGACTGAGCAACTTCACTTTCACTTTCACCAAAACTGTTCGTGTTAATATTATTAATAATACTTCATTAAATTTGATACACATGGTAAGCTGGGCAGAACACCAGGTGTACAGATGGAGACCAGGACTGTTCTAACTAGGATATATGGTCACTCTGTTCTGTTGCGTTTGAAGCCTTCCTTGTATAGTATTACTAGTTTGTGTTATTCTTTCTTAAACTTTGATCCTGTTAGTTCCACTGATACTGTTTTTGTCTTTAAAATTGTTTTCTTGATCTGAGTTCTATTTACCTTCCCAATTTTGTCTCTTGCCACTGTACATAACTTTGCAAGTGATTTGCAGTTCACTGAGTATGCAGTGCTCTGATTGCTAGCATTACATTCTAACATCTTTCTGTCATCATCTTTGCCTCTGACATTTTCCTTCATGGGATAATGTCAACTTGTCCTTTAAGACTGTTCAGCCAGCTCCATTCAAGTACATACGGATCTACTGAAAAGCTGTCTTGAATCTCCTTTTCTCCATGGGAACTACCATATTTCTGACATGTATTGATCGTATTTTCTATTAGTTTGCTTCTGTTTGTGGTTCTGTAGGCTTTGATGGGGCTGAAATTGCCTTGCTCAAAATGTGGTGCAGTGTAGGAGCTGGATTAAATATGTGAATAGAAAAATTAAAAATTGTTTTCATCTATTAAATATTTTTAAAATATTTAGAAAACATTACTGGTATCAGCATTTTGAGTGTTGTGTGTGTGAAAATTCTGAGACTGCTTGCTTGCTTTCTTCCCTTTCAGTTTTTGTGTCCAGATTCTATTTATCCTTTGTCAGTTTTGTTTGTTTCTAAGTCCCCCTAGTTGTTTTGTTTTTGTTTTAGCTGGAGGATAATTGCTTTACAACGTTATGGTGGTCTCTGCCATACATCAATGTGAATCAGCCATAATTATATGTATATCCCCTCAATCTTGAGCCTCCCTCCCTTCCCCCACCCCACCTCTCCCTAAATGTTAAACAAGATAGTAATCTTGCTTTTCTAAAGTCTCCATTATACCACTTTCTACTCTGTATGGGAATTTTAATATATTACTTCTTCTACCAGGCTAGGCCCTTTGGGGCCATGATTTGTTTTTTGATCATTACATCCTTCAGTATCATCTTTCCTTCACAATAGTAGCTTTGCTGTTTTAGCTTGGGCTACTGTAGGAAAATACCATAGACTGGGTGACATTAAGAACAGAAATTGTTTTCTTACAGTTACGGAGGCTGGAAGTTTCAGATCACAGTGACAGCATGGTTGGGTTCTGGTGAGAACCTCTCATCCTGTCTTGCCCAAGGCCAGCTTCTTGCTGAGTCCTCGCAGAGATGCATTGGGACCCGGGGAGGGCGACTCTCCTGCCTGCCCTCCATAACTGCCCCCCTCATTTCTTCTAATAAAAGCTGTAGTCTCATTAGGAAGGTCTGACTCTCAGGACCTCGTTTATGCTTAATTGTCTCCCAAAGGTCTCATCCTCAAGTACCTTCACATTGTGGGCTAGAGGCTTCAATACAAGAAATTTGGGTGGACACACAGTCCATAAGGTTTGTCAACGCTTTGCATGTCTGTCTTTTTATATTTACTGATTACATTCAGGTATGGATTGTTTTATGCAGTTGTATTCTTAAAATTTTGATGTTAATTGAGTTTTATGAAGTAAATATTTTAGGGATACACTGCTAACAAGGAAGTGGGAAGAAAAAGGAGCTGGGATTTATTGAATGCGTACTATGTGAGAGTAAATGCATGTTATGTGACATTTTATGTAAAAAGTGCTGGTATGAACTTTTCTGAATGAAGAGGTTGCCTTGCTATGTACTTTTCTCCAAGTTAGTGTTTGTGTAATTTCTGTGTATCGGGTTTGCTTAAGTTCCTTCACATCTTTACTGAGATGTCAGCAAATAATTATTGAGCATATACCTGAGCTGGGTACCTTAGAATGCACTGGTGAGTACACAAACCATAGTCCCTTGTAATATTTATTATCTTAGTATTATATTCATTTAATATTTTTAAAAAACATTGTTTGGTTGTGCTGGGTCTTAGTTGTGGCATACGGGATCGAGTTCCCTGACCAGGGGACGAATCTGGGCCCTCTGCATTGGAAGCATGGAGTCCTAGCCACTGGACCACCAGGGTAGTCCCTCATTTAATGTTGTGCTCACTACTATTGTCTGTATTCGCCAGTATCAACTACGTTAAGTTCATCTTTAAAGTTAGGACTAGGGGAAGCTTATAAATGTAGTTCCTTAAGAGAGTAATTTTTTTCAGTTGACCCTTAAGTCAGCATATGCTATAAGCATATATGCTATAAGCTTAAGACAGAAGAGTTCAACCAAAAATAATTATTATGTTTGATACACATTTCTATTTTTAAATTTTGGAGAGGTGAAAACTTTGGGGTCAAATAATACTAGCTTCATAGTGTATGAAGTGCTGAAGAGCTTGATTAGATTAGGTGGGAATAAAATTGAAATTGCTTCAAGTTTTTGCTTTTTTAATTTTTTCTGCTATGTATCAACATACAAATTCCAGATAGTCCTCAAAATTTTGACATAATTATATAAATTTTTAAAAATAAAGGTTTAATCCTAGAATCTCTTTGCTACCTAGAAAGACATCTTAAAATTAAACTTCTGTAAATATTTCTCATCAGCATGTTTTTTCCCACATTTTAAATATCTCAGAAATTGATTGTTTCAAACATCAGTAGTATCCTAGATTTCTTAAAATAATAGAGTCTTACAGTTGCTTCTGATTTATATCCGAATAATACAGTGTTGTTAGCTCTTTGAAGGTTTAGAAAAAGCATATATTTAAGTGTTTTGGACCAGTAGTACAGACATTTTGGAAGAATTATTTTGAAAGAAAGGCTTCTAAGTTTACGTGTTAGTAGATTGATTTAAGTGTTGGCATGTTTCAAGTAAGAAAAGGTTTTAAACAGTTTAAGAGTAAATTGCTATTTTATTTGGTTGGTAGTCTTTAAAGTTCAGGTTGCTGTGAGGATTTGTGGATAAAATTATTTGCGATTGTTTTTAAAACTTTTATAATTGAACTGTATAAAAACCTTCAAATTATAGAAACATAAATGAAATGAAGTTTTCCAAATGTGCTAATTTTTTAAATTATTTGGTGTTAGTGTGAGGCATGGTTTTGAGAAATGTGGCCAAATATTTAAAATATGGTGGTGGTGTTTTTTTTAATTATAAAAGTAGGGAAGTGTACCTTATTTAAAACAATTTGAACATTGTAGTCTTTGATAAAAGAAGTGAAAAGTCACCCTCATTCTGTGCCCCTAAAGATGCTTACTATTTATATGCTCTCAGTAAAACAAAAAGGACAGAATTTAATAAGTAGTTTCCAAAAAAAGAAAAAGTCATCAGAAAAAACTAAAGTATACTTGAGCAGACCTTTGTATTCTGAGGAATTCAAATCAAAATTTTCAGGCATAACTTGAAAAAGAAATCCCAGTAGCCCTTTACAAATATAATTGGATCAACATTGCTTTTTAGTTTTCAGTTTGAATGTTTTATTTCTGAATTCCCAGAATGAGTTTCACCATTCATCATTTAATTTTTCTTAATTTGTAATTTCACTGACTGTAAGCAATTATACTTTTTATATTTTTAAAAGGTGAAAAGTTCACATTGAAAAAAAGCTTTGTAGATACGTTTAGCTGACATGTATGATCTTTGGTCTTTCAAATTCATAAATACATTTATAAATTCAGATCTGATTTCTTACGTAGGAGAATCAAGCTTCAGAGCATTTATGTATTTTGAAGTCCTACAATATTTATACTGGAAAAAGAGAAAATTCACCAAACCGTAGTCAGTGTTGAAGTTCTAATAAAGAAAAAAATAGCTATAAAATGATGTGTCATAAGGAGAGTATCATTGTGTATAAGACATACCAGATCTTTGACATTCTGGAGTTACACACAAATTTAAAACCCAAATTCTCTGAATCCTATGGGTATTCTGCTAGACTGAATGTTCAAATGGCTCATTTGGGAAAGCACAAGCAGGCTTAAATTAATTTACTAGCGTCACACCATTTAAATAATAAAATGTTAAATAAACTTGTAATTTGAAAATTTGGGAGAGGCTTTTTTTCCACATCTTAGATTTCTGCTTAAAACTGGAGTATTAAAGATTTAATTTTGAAGGAATCTTTAGCATTTTGAAAGCATCAGATTTATTTTAAACATTTTACTTGGCAGCAAGACAGGGTGATTTTGTTTTATGTAAGCCCAAAAGGAAATGAGAAGAGAAGGAAAGATTTATTGGAAGAATATTGAGGTAGCGCTTGGAATCAAAGCTTAAGCTGTATCTCCAAGCCAGTGTGATAGATAGGGTGCTTCAGGGTATCAGCACTAGAAGTTGCTGGACACTTATTTTTGTTTTAGTTTCCAGCCAAAGCAGTGATTTAGTTCTAATAAATTCCTGTTCCTCCCTGTTTTACTTTCCTGGGCTAGAACATCCAGTTGGCCTACCCCAGGATAAATTCTCTTTTAGAAAGGGATCAGGTGGTGTGGTCAGGGAAACAGCTGGAGGTCCATTCTTGTATTTGTATCTTGGTTTATGTTGTATATGTACCCATTGGTATATGCTGTAACCAGTATATACGTATCTGCAGTACCCCCAAATTCATCATACAGGTGAAGTGTGTGACAAATATGATCTCAGTTGTGAGGTTATAACTGACTTGTCAGCAGGAAATTCTTGACTTTTAAGGATTTAGGTAGAGTTTGCACTAACCCCTATTCTGTTATTGAGAAATTCAACATTCTTAACAACCTATCTGAATTGCTGGAATGCATAATTATACTTTAAAGCCATAGCTTTTGCTAAGCTAAGTTCGTGTCAAAGTGTTTTTATGATAAAGACAGTTCCCTCCCGAAAGAGAAATTGTGTTACATGTTTCTTAGCTTCCTAGGATTCCTAACCTGATCTTGTAAGGACATAAAACTAGAGATCATGGTCTGAGGCAAAATATAATAGTTATTTTAAGGGAGCAATAAATGTTTTGGGGGCAGTAGAGTTAGAGGTTGACTTCTGACAAGGAGAATTAGGAATGGCTTCATGGTGTGAGACTGGCTTAGTCCAGCTCGAAGGAACAGTGAGTGAAGGAGTAGTCAGGAAAAGTGCAGGGCTATGAAGGTAGACTTGGGATAGATCGGAGAAGGTGAAAGTCACTCACTTTCAAGTCATGTCTGACTCTCTGTGACACCATGGACTATACAGTCCATGGAATTCTCTAGGCCAGAATACTGGAGTGGGTAGCCTTTCCCTTCTCCAGGGGCTGTTCCCAATGCAGTGATCGAACCCAGGTCTCCCACATTGCAGGTGGATTCTTTACCAGCCGAGCCACAAGGGAAGCCCAAGAATACTGGAGTGGGTAGCCTGTCCCTTCTCCAGCAGATCGCCCCAACCCAGGAATTGAACCAGGGTCTCCTGTAGGCGGATTCTTTACCAACTCAGCTATCAGGGAAGCCCACAGATCAGAGTGTGTCTTGCTATTACATAGAATTTTGCATTTAGAAAGAGTTCACAAGTTACTGATGATCTGGGGGCAAGGGAGAGAGAGCTTTGCCTTGTGGAGCTGAAGTCTTAATTCAGGGAAGTTAGGGCAGTCACTTAGGAGGCTGTTATAGGAATTTAAGCTAGAGGAAATGAGAACTTGAAATACACTTTACTTTTCACTTTCATGCATTGGAGAAGGAAATGGCAACCCACTCCAGTGTTCTTGCCTGGAGAATCCCAGGGACGGGGGAACCTGGTGGGCTGCTGTCTGTGGGGTCGCACAGAGTCGGACACAACTGAAGCGACTTAGCAGCAGCAGCAGTCTGTCTAATCTATGCTGTTAGCAGTGATTGTCTTACGGTGTAAATATCTTCTTCCCATAATTAAAATCTTTATGCCTCTCCCCTTTCATTAGTGTTAGTCGCTTAGTCATGTCCGACTCTTTGCAACCCCGTGGCCTGTAGCCTGCCAGGCTCTTCTGTCTTTGGGATTTTTCAGGCAAGAATACTGGTGTGGGTTGCTATTTCCTCCTCCAGGGGATCTTCCCAACCCAGGGATCCAACCCAGGTCTCCTGCATTGCAGGCGGATGCTTTATTGTCTGAGCCACCAGGGAAGCCCAAGATAACTATAAAGACATTTAAAATGTATGTGATTATGTCTTTGCTTGTCCCCCAGTTTGCGCGCCCCCCCCCCCCCCAACTCCTCACAGTTCTGTGGTAGATCACACTTTCTCTCCTTAGTGCCTGTGCCCATATTGTTTCCTCTCCCTGGAATAAAGACCTTTCTCTTCCTTTCTGCTCATCTTTTAAGGGGTTGGAAAATTTTCCTTGACCCTGGGTTAGGTGTGTCTTCATCCATTACGGTACTTCATGATTGCTTCTATTGTTGTGTATTTGGTCATTTTACTATTTTTTGTTTATATTGTGAAGTCCCTGAAGGCAAGTACACTTTTTTAAAAATAATCTTTCCCCGCTACGGTGTAGCTTAGAGATGCATATTTGCATAGGTTTTTTTGTGTGTGTGTTTTGGTTTTGCTTATACTTTTCCTATTACTAGGTGTATTGACTTCTTAACAAAAGTATGGATTCTGAAGTCTAAATGCCTGTGTTGAAATTTTGACTCTACTACTTAACTAGCTATACAACAATGGGCAGGTTGTTTAACCACTTTATTTCTTAGTTGCTTTATTGATAATAAAATGAGTGAAATAATACTACCTAACTCATGGGGTTGTTGTGAGGATTGAGTAGTACAAAGTGCTTAGAACAGTGTCTGAATTAGTTGTTATGTGTTTGCTGCTATTATTATCATTACGCATTGAAGTTCAGATATAATTCTCTGCTCCTATTGCTAAAACAATTGTACATGTAATACTTCTCAAATCTGCTTGGAAAGTGGTATTTTTCTTCCTGATTTCTTTTTTTCCACTGTAGGTAGTTGTGAGTGTTATTTCAGAGTAGACTTCAGGATATTTTTACCAAGTAATTATCGAGCAATTACTTTTTGCTTTATGTATTATTGGTACTTGTGAGATATGCACTGGTGAACAAATATGTGAGATAGATATAATAACTATGTATTATGTTATTGGATTGTAAGGGCAGTAGACGAATAAGAAAAAGCAAGGGAAATGAGAGTTTAAGGGTAGGGAGGCAGTTGTAATTTTAAATAAAGTGGTCAGAGTCAGCCTCATTTTGAAGGTGATATTTGAGCAAGACAGGAAGTTGGTCATGCATATACTTAGTAGAAGAGCATTCCATGCTGAGGACTTTGGTGCAAAGGCCCTTAAGGAGGAGTGTGTTCTGCCTTTTCACAGACTTAATAAAGGAGGCCACTGACTGGAGTAGACTGATCAAGGAGAGTAGGTCAGAGGGGACTGGGGTCAAATCATTTAAGGCAGTGTGAACCATGGTAAGGAGTTTTTATCCTTTAGTCTGAGTGAAATCAGGAGCCAGTGTGGAGTTTTTTGAGTTGAGAAGTGACATTGTCAGACTTAAGCATTAAGAGAATTTCATGAACAACAGTGCTGAAAATAGGTTTTAGGTAAAACCCAGGTGTCTCAGTGAAAGAATCTGTCTGCTAATGCAAGAGACACAGGTTCGATGACTGGGTCTGGAAGATCCCCTGAAGAAGGAAATGGCAGCCCACTCCCGTATTCTTGCCTGGAAAATTCCATAGACAGAGGAGCCTGACTGGCCACTGTCCATGTGGTCACAAAGAGTCAGACACAGCTGAGCGCTCTCTGGCTACAAAGTAAGCTAGAAGCAGGGATTATTGAAGATAATAATATTTTTGAAGAGATGGATTAAGTCATAGCAGGAGGTCGTGAGAATTAGTCCCACTTTTAATACATTTTGAAGGTAAAACTGGGAGGATTTCCTGAAGATATGGTGTGGTGTGTAAGGGAAAGAATGGAATCAAAAATGACTCCGGTTTGCCTTAGCAGCTGAAAGGGTGGAATTTCCTCACACCTGAAATGGGAAAGGCTTTGGGAGGAGCAATTTGTGGGAAAGACCAGAAGTTCAGTTTTGGACCTGCGGAGTTCTCTTTTGTTGTATAGCAGGTGGTTGGATGTGTGAATGCACTGACAGATAGTATTTAAAATCTTCAGACAGGAGAAGATCACCAAGTGTAGACAGAAGTGATAAGCTGAGCTTTGAATCACTCCTGCATGGAGCAGTTTGTAAAACTAGAAAGGACCAATGAGTAGGAAAGATTAGCAAGTTAAAAGATAATGGAGTGAAGTGAAGTGAAAGTCACTCAGTTGTGTCCGACTCTTTGCGACCAATGGATTATAGAGTTCACGGAATACTCCAGGCCAGAATAGTGGAGTGGGTAGCCTTTCCCTTTTTCAGGAGATCTTCCCAACTCAGGGATTGAACCCAGGTCTCCTGCATTGCAAGCGGATTCTTTACCAGCTGGGCCATAAGGGAAGTTCTAAAAGACAGTATCGGAAAGTACGGAAGAATCGTCAACTGTGTGAAATACTCTGGATAGGCCAGTTAGGATGAGATGTGAGAAACTATCCTTGGCTTTAGCAGTATGGAGGTAGTTGATGACCTTGATAAGCACAGATTAGTTTTAGTGTTGTAGCCTGTCTGAAGTGGGTTTGAGGGATAATGGAAGGGAGACAACCCTTTCAAGGAGTTTTCCTTCAAAGGAGAGCAAATAAATGATGGAGGAGCTTGGAGGGTCAGTAGAGGAAGAAAAAAATTCTGAAGTGGGAGAAATGTTGATTTATTTGTATGGTAGTGGAAATGATCTATCAGAGATTAAAAAGTTGTTGTGGTTGATTAAAAGGAGGATTACATAGGCGATGCTCTTGAGTAGGTGCCCAAGTGGAGAGTCTGGCATGTGAATAGATGAGAGCGTGGACACTTTTGTTGTAACAGGTGGGAATTCCAGGTGTGGGTGGACCTTCTGGAAGTAGGTGGATGAATGTGGTGGACTCAGGAAATTCAAGGGGGTTAAGTTTGAGAGTGAGAGGGAACTCAGTGGGGGTTTGAGGAGAGAAAAGAAAGTGCAAGTGTAGTCGCCCAGTGCTGTATGACTCTTTGCAATCCCATGGACTGTAGTCCGCCAGGCTCCTCTGTCCTTGGAATTCTCCAGACAAGAATTCTGGACTGGATTGCCATTCTCTTCTCCAGGGGATCTTCCTAACACAGGGATCAAACCCTAGTCTCCCTCACTGCAGGCGCATTCTTTCCCGTCTGACCCACTAGAGGAGATACGAAATAGTTACCTGGAAGTGTCTGGGAGTGAATAAACTAGGAAAATAAAATACTAATCTGATAGCATTAATATTGTACTTGAAATAAGCTAGTATGGTGATGGCATTTTTCTTTTACTTTGTGTTAGTGCCCATGTGTGCTGCTGCATAGGCACAGATTTAGTGGGCTTTGCATTTTTTAAAGTTGATTTTGTGAGTACAGTGAAGCCAGAGAGGGGCTAGAGAATCAACTGTATGCTGGGGGCAGGTGGCTATTGCTTAATGATTAATTATTATTTAATCTGATAAAGTGGTGAGGGACAGTAAAAAGGTGGTTAGATCAATGAATTGGAGGTCTTGTAGAGTCAGAATTTCTACAGTAAGTGCAATATATTTAAATATCTTCTAGTTCATCCAGAACTATTAAAAATGAAGCTGGGTGATGTGTAGTTTTTTTTTTTCCCTGTATTTATTCATTTTCTAAAAGGAAATAATTTTGTGAATGGGTAAAGAAGGAATATTGTGTAAATTTTCTCCTTTCTGTAATAGAAGGAAATGGTTAAAGAGCCTCTAGGAGTGCTCTTAGGCTGGAGAGATTGCCTCTATTAAATATCTGTTGTGTGAGAGTACATAAGATCAGCCCAACTCTCTTAGGATCTAACAGACGCCTTTCTTGTTGCCTCAATCCTGTCTTATACCTGGAAAGCCCTCTCCATATTTCTACAGTATTGCTCAGATGTTCTCCACATCCAGTTTCTTGAGGATGAATAGCCGTTGAGTGCTCAGTAGGAGTCAACCACTTTGCTAAAATAAGCCCTCTCCTTACATTAATGCAGTGCTTACAGCAGTTCTGTGAAGTGAATAACTTATCTCCGTTTCAGATACAGGAAACAAAAGGAGGCTAGAGTTACTGCTCCTGTGTCGCACAAATGAAAAAGTAGCTGAACTAAAATTTGAACCCAGCTAAGCTTACTTTGCCAACTAAGGTCTGTCTAGTCAAGGCTATGGTTTTTCCAGTGGTCATGTATGGATGTGAGAGTTGGACTGTGAAGAAGGCTGAGCGCCGAAGAATTGATGCTTTTGAACTGTGGTGTTGGAGAAGACTCTTGAGAGTTCCTTGGACTGCAAAGAGATCCAACCAGTCCATTCTAAAGGAGATCAGCCCTGGGATTTCTTTGGAAGGAAGGATGCTAAAGCTGAAACTCCAGTACTTTGGCCACCTCATGTGAAGAGTTGACTCATTGGAAAAGACTCTGATGCTGAGAGGGATTGAGGGCAGGAGGAGAAGGGGACGACAGAGGATGAGATGGCTGGATGGCATCACTGACTCGATGGACGTGAGTCTGAGTGAACTCCGGGAGTTGGTGATGGACAGGGAGGCCTGGTGTGCTGCGATTCATGGGGTCGCAAAGAGTCGAACACGACTGAGTGACTGAACTGAACTGAAGCTTTCAGACTCCAGCACTAGCACTTAAAAAAAAATTTTTTTTTTAACCCTGTTGTTTTTACTTTCAGCGAAGTTTTACATGCACAAGATTTAGGGAGTTTATTTAGTACAACAAAGGGAACAAAAAAATCTTCTATGTGCTTTTCCTTTATTTCCTATTCCATAGAGGTAAAGGAAAAAGGCAATGGCACCCCACTCCAGTACTCTTGCCTGGAAAATCCCATGGATGGAGGAGCCTGGTAGGCTGCAGTCCATGGGGTCGCTAAGAGTCAGACATGACTGAGCGACTTCCCTTTCACTTTTCACTTTCATGCATTGGAGAAGGAAATGGCAACCCACTCCAGTGTTCTTGCCTGGAGAAGCCCAGGGATGGTGGAGCCTGGTGGGCTGCCGTCTGTGGGATCACAGAGTCAGACACGACTGAAGCGACTTAGCAGCTTTTCCTTTGTTTCCTATTCCATAGAGGTAACCACTTTAAAACCATTGCTTTTTTAGGAGGAGGAGCGATGACCTACCTGTTTCTGTTACAGTTTTAGATGGTTACTTTTTTCTTTAAATTTTTAGAGTAATTACTGATTTCATAATAATAACAGGATTTAGTTTCTTTTACCTGCTCCCTCTTACTCTGTTCATACCTACTTCTGACTTCCATTGCCCAATTTCTTTAGTATAAGTGTACTGAAATTTGGTTAGCCCAAAGTTTGTTACATACATTGTATTAGTGAATGCTATGTTTTTCCTTTACTTTTCTGTATGCTTATGGCTAATTCCATCTGTAAACGGAATAGCACAAGATAGACACATACCACACTAAAAAGCCAGTGTTACAAACACTGTTAGGACACTTTGAGCTTCACTTTCAAATTCTAAAAGGATTCTCGAAGGTGAAATGTGTGTACTCAAGTGTACAGTAATCTGCCACCACTGCCATGCCCGCTCATTTTATTTTTCAGTAACAAATTAAAAAGCCATTTATGTATGTTCATTCAGTCTCCTTAAAAAAGCTGAATATTTCTTCCTTTGCTTTGCACTGCATCAGTTGATCTCTGGTTCGAGGTAGAAGGGCTTTTTCCTGTTGTTGTTTTTTCCTCAGCTTTCTCAATGAACTTGAGGAAAAATATTCTAGATCACATCTCCATAGCACATTTTCCTGTATGATTAGAAGTGATTCATAAGATAGATATTAATGCTAATGAGTTCTTTTTAATGAATCGTGTATATTTTAGAATTTCTCCTCTGTCTCTTAAAATGTTTGGACACATGTTCATGCCATTTTATTCTTTAGATTTTTTGAGAAATTTGAGTTGCACCTCTGATTTTCTTGACCTTACTGTTTTTTAGGAGGAACCAGTATAATTCTCAACAGACGGGATTGTGTATTGCAGTGGTTTTCAGCTGGCACCAAACCTCCTGTCTCCCCTACCCCCCACCCCAGGGTTCATTTGGCAATTTCTAGAGACAGGTTTGGTTGTCACCATTTGTGCTGAGGATTACTGGCATCAAGGTGTATGGGTTGCAAATGTTGCCGAACATCCTACAATGGGCAGGACAGCCTACCACAGTGCAGAACTCTCAAGCCTAAAATATCTGGTGCTGAGACTGAAACATTCATTTGTCTGTATTAAGTTCCTTCTGTCTTTAAGTCCTAAACTTTTCCAGTTCCTTTATCCATACTTTACTCATGGTTTCAGGGTTCACCTTAAAGTCCCACTTTGTCCTGAAGTCTTTTCTTGATGGCTCTAAACCTATATTTCAACTCCTTTTTGTTGGTTCTGTTATACCGTCATTAAACTCTTTACATCTGATAGTTTATGCTGTCTTATTTCTATTTGTTTATTATCTGTAAATCTTGTTTTTCTTACTGTTTTAAGGATCATTGTCTTTCATTGTTTCTACTGCTTTTGAACTTGATGTTACATTGTCAGTTGGTAAAATAAAAAAAGGGCTCAGGCCTGCCTGTGCTCTGGGAAATGCGGTGAAAGAATGGACTCATCTCTCTTGATGGCACATTGGCTTTGATATCAGTGGATTATGGAGGAAGTGATGAATGTTGCAAGTAGTGTGACTGTCTAGTAGCAAGGAGAATAGATCCACCAGCCATTGAACTAGTGCAGCTCTTTTAAAAACCTAGTACCCCTGAGTTCCAAATTGGCTGTCTTTAGCTTGAATGATCCTGTTAGAGGAGATCTGTCTTTGGTTCATATTTGTTTAGTTCAGCTGTCTATGTGGAAGGGACGGTCCATGTTGATTTATTAATTTGAGAAATTTTTTCAAAAAAGAATCAACAGTTAGCTAAGAGTTAAGCATAAATCAAGCTAACCAAGATAGACTATTTCTTGAACTTTTTGTTTTAATTGGTAGGGAGAAATGGGTGAGTGGAGGAAAGTAACTTGAATCTTTAGACATGGTGGAATTGTTATGAATATACAAGTGGCCAAAGAAGAAACCCAAGTTTACGCTGAGGTATTATCTAAACGTTAGTGTTAGCTGTTGAAGCTTTCTTTTCCATCTGATTGGGTCCTTTGTGTGTACAGTTAGCATTCGTTATTTTAACACTCTTAATTTGAAAGCTTCACTTTTGGTGGCAAGTAACTTTACCTTCAGAATTTGTGTCATAATGTTGTTTGACATGGTACTTTGGAGCAGGTACCATTCCATCTGCAGATACGAGTTTCTGAGCAAGGAAATGTATAGCGTTTCAAAGATAATTTTAAAATAGAAAACATAAATATTTTAGAGTCACTTTAACATTTATATGAAAACAGCAAGTTTTATATTTGAACCATTTGGTAAAAAATGAAATACAAAAGTTATGTTACTTTTATACTTCTGTTTTTTTTATACTTGTGTTATTACACATAGTAATTTTACTTTTTCTATTAATACCATGAGAATAAGAAAAAGGCAATTTTAAAGGGGTGGAGTAGGTAGTGATTTTTAACTGGAGATACTTTTTGTCTCCCAGGAAGCACTTGGCAATGTTTATAGATACTTATTGCTGTCACAATTTGGGGGTCATTTTAAGGTTGGGTGCTCCTGACTTCTTGTGGGTAGAGATCAAGGATGCTGTTCACCATTCTACAGTTCACAGGACATCCCCCTTTGACAAAGAATTACCAGGCTTACAATGTCAGTGGCACCAAGACTGAGGAACTACAGGATAAGGGATTGGAAAGGACCTATTCAAACCCAAAAGAAAGGTCTTGTGGCCAGTAAACATACTGCTTCACTGGCAGTGAATGAAAGGCAAAGTATAGTGTGTTTCTACTATTAAATATATGAGTTCTGAAAGTGTGTATTGGAATGAAATAAGTGTTCCTATACTGGTATCACTGTAAAGTGGTACAACATTTCTGAGGGGCCTTTGAAAATATCAAAGTTCTTTGTATTTCATACTTTTGATTCATTGATTCCACTTACAGGAATCTACCCTAAGGTAATAAACAGATGCCATACAGAGTTTATTATTGGGATATTAAAACACAATTACTTTTAATTGTAATGAGCTGGAAGCAGACCTAAAATTTTTTCTTTAAGGTGGTTATTAAATAATGGTACTGTCAAATATGGTACATATTAAAAAATCTTACTTTCAGAGACAGCTTGCGTGGTGACTATACCACTATGAATGAGGTGGGGGATCAAAGGAATACTAATTTAGGATGCCCAACTTAGATTTAAAAAAATATATTAGAGAAAATATATTTTCTACTAAAATATGTGTACTACTAAAAATGTACTGTAGTAATGATTACTGGGCACATTATGGCAGATTTTCATTTTGTTTTGTAGATTTTTCCCCCATGACTATTCCTTGTCTAAATGGGGCTTCCCACGTGGCTCAGTGGTATCCACCTGCCAGTGCAGGAGACATGGGTTCAGTCCCTGGGTCGGGAAGATACCCTGGAGGAGGACATGGCCTCCCACTTCAGTTTTCCTGTGTAGCAGGAATCCCATGGACAGAGGGGTCTGGTGGGCTACAGTCCATAGGGTCGCAAAGCGTCAAGACATGGCTGAAAATGTACATGCACGTATTCTATGTATATAACCAGAAGGGGGTGGGACAGACATCTTTTTAATTTTTAATCTCTGGTACAGTTTTGTAGTAGGTCTGTCATTTCTCAGACTGTTAACTGAAAAATCTGTCCTTTGCCATATGCTAAGTTTCCATTTATGTTTGGGTCTATTTCTGGGCTCTCTGTTCCACTGACATTTTTAATGTTTACTCAATTAATTGATAAATATATTATAAAAGTATAATTATACAAAAGGAATGTTCTCTTGATTGGGGTTCCATGTAGAGATTTCTGACTTGGTAATTTATATTTTAAAGTTCTTAAAAATGTCAGGATTTTGTGTAAGCAATTACGTTACCTTTGCCCATCTTCCACTCATGTAATTCAGTATTCGGATTAAATTTACTTGTATTTGTCAGATAGTTATGATTAAATTCTTACCACACTTTGTCTGCTGATGAAATTCAGATTCAATTGACTTGTCTTTGTTTGCTCCAGTCAGATTGTTACAGCTGAATTCTTACGACACTTTTAAGTCTCCCAATTCAAAGCCCCGTCATCTTGGGTCAGTGATAAGTCTCATTAATTTGTTTGTTTTAGTTCATTCATTTTTTCCATATTTCCCTTTGTTTACAAATTGTACAGCATCTGCTTTCCCTTGGAGATAGTGTCAGGCTCTCCTGTGCTCTGTTGTGTTAGCTTCCCACACAGATTTTGCATGGAAAGCAGTGAGCTGAGTAATGTTAATAGAATTTGGAACTGTAAGAGGCAACAAATTAAGATGTAGCTACTGGCCACTAAAATGTTCCAGAATTATCTGGGAAATAAAGAGACGGATTTTCTACCCTTGGGCTCTGAAAAATAGCATTAACCTGAAAACTGTGAGGGAAACATATTTGTTCTAGTACTTACAAGTTCCTATAGAGGAAAAAGAAGAGTGCAGTGTTTGGCAGGAGAATACATGTTTCAGTGGTATGAGGTGTTTTCCTTCATAGAGGAGCAGCTGCATAAAGGGAGAAATGAAGGGGAAAGAGAACAAAGGAAGCAGAGGGAGGTGAACTTAATGGGTAATGTATTTCAGTAGATTCTTGAGTTAATTTGAGCAAAGTAGATTAAAATTCTGAGTATGTATTTTCGGAGGAAATTTTTATGTGGAGGAGTTGATTTCTAAAGTTGAAAACGTGTTTGTGTTTCATGAGCCATCTGTTTAGAATAATTTTATTTTCACTTGAAAACTAAATTTTTTTTTTTTTTTTGGTTTTTCTTTTCTAGTTTCTCGTTCTATGAGTACATTCATAAGAAAATTATTTTTGTTGCCAAATTTTTAGTTGACTTACTCATGGCTTGTTTTTGTGCTCAAATTACATAATTTTCAGGGAAGCATTTTCTGCTTTTGTTTTTATCGGTTGTGTTGCACCTTTCACATTTTATAGAAGCTTTTTTTTCCAATTATATATGGATAATTTGAGTTGTATCAGTTGGAGATGATGTATAGAGTAACTCTGCTTGTTACATGTGAAACTTAAAATACAAATTCAGTAATTCATTTCATTTTATGGAACTTAGTTACTGTCTACTCTAGTGACCTAGAGTCGTTGAAGCTCCCCATAGTTTGCTTTACCTGGTCTCCCATCATTTTTTTTCTTGCTCTTTCCATTAATGTGTTGTTGTTTAGATGTCATAGGTGGACTTTAAAGCAATTAATGGGAAGATGCGTTTTGTGTTTTTTTTCAAATGTACATGGAAATTCTAATTCATGAAACAGGTTATGACTTAGGGAATGATTATTAAAATCGTTAAAAGAATTCTTAAGAAATGAAGAGTATACGACTCTTATTTCAGTAACCTCCCCTAGTATGTATAGGGAATCTAGTGAAATTTAAAGATAAATTTTAGTAACCATTGGCCATTGGATAGTACTCAGAAAAGTTAATATTAGTCATGTCAGAAATTAAAATGTGCTGCATCTGCCTGTTAAACCTCAAATTCCCCTTCCCCCAAAAAATCTAGGGAAAGGAGGGAAAACTTAATCATGCATATAGCTTTAAATAATCACCCTGATCAAATTTTAAAACGGTTCAGTTCAGTCACTCAGTCATGTCCGACTCTTTGAGACCCCATGAACTGCAGCACGCCAGGCCTCCCTGTCCATCACCAACTCCCAGAGTTTACCCAAAGTCATGTTCATAGAGTCAGTGATGGCTATCCAATCATCTCACCCTCTGTCGTCCCCTTCTCCTACCTTCAGTCTTTCCCAGCATCAGGGTCTTTATTAGTGAGTCAGTTCTTCACATCAGGTGGCCAAAGTATTGGAGTTCCAGCTTCAGCATCAGTCCTTCCGATGAATATTCAGGACTGATTTCCTTTAGGATGGACTGGTTGGATCTCCTTGCAGTCCAAGAGACTCTGAAGGGTCTTCTCCAACACCACAGTTCAAAAGCATCAATTCTTTGGCTCTCAGCTTGCTTTATAGTCCAACTCTAACATCTATACATGACCACTGGAAAAACTATAGCTTTGACTAGGTGGACCTTTGCTGACAAAGTAATGTCTCTGCTTTTTAATATGCTGTCTAGGTTGGTCATAACTTTCCTGCCAAGGAGTAAATGTCTTAATTTCACAGCTGAAGTCACCATCTGCAATGATTTTGGAGCCCCCCAAAATAAAGCCTGCCACTGTTTACACTGTTTGCCCATCTGTTTGCCATGAAGTGATGGGACCTGATGCCATGATCTTAATTTTTTGAATGTTGAGTTTTAAGCCAACTTTTTCACTCTCATCTTTCAATTTCATCAAGAGGCTCTTTAGTTCCTCTTCACTTTCTGCCATAAGGGTGGTGTCATTTGCATATCTGAGGTTATTGATATTTCTCCCGGCAATCTTGATTCCAGCTTGTGCTTCCTCCAGCCCAGCGTTTCTCATGATGTACTCTGCATATAAGTTAAATAAGTAGGGTGATGATATACAGCCTTGACGTACTCCTTTTCCTATTTGGAACCAATCTGTTGTTCCATTTCCAGTTCTAACTGTTGCTTCTTGACCTGCATACAGATTTCTCAAGAGGCACATCAGGTGGTCTGATATTCCCATCTCTTCCAGAATTTTCCAGTTTATTGTGATCCACACAGTCAAAGACATTGGCATAGTCAGTAACGCAGAAATAGATGTTTTTCTGGAACTCTCTTGCTTTTTCCATGATCCAGCAGATGTTAGCAGTTTGGTCTCTGGTTCCTCTCCCTTTTATGAAACCAGCTTGAACATCTGGAATTTCACGGTTCACGTATTGCTGAAGCCTGGCCTGGAGAATTTTGAGCATTACTTTGCTAGCGTGTGAAATGAGTGTAGTTGTGCAGTGGTTTGAGCATTCTTTGGCATTGCCTAGTAAAAACACTAGTAGTGAATAAAATTTCCCTACCATATAATCCACCCATTTAACAGGAAGTTGTGAAGTCACACATCAGCTCTTTTTTAACTTGTTGAGTAACTGCCCAGCCAAGCTATTTTGCAAAATGGCTGTATACCATTTTACATTCCCGTCAGCAGTGTGTAGCTTTCCACCTGTCCTACATCCTCCCCAACACTTGTTATTGAACACATCTTTTTTAATATAACAATTTCTGTGGGTGTGGAGTGGTATCTTGTGGTTTTGATGTGCATTTCCTTAATGCACATCTTTTCATGCCCTTATTGGCAGTCTATCTCCTGAAACTGTACCCCTTAAACAGTAACGTGTCTTAAACAGTAACAGCCCTTCTGCAAGGCCTTGGCATATGGCTTTCTGCAATCTCTTTGACTATTCTAGATACCTCATAAAAGTGAAATCAGAACACTTCTTTTATGTCTGACTTATTTTGCTTAGTGAGATTTGTTCAGGATTAATCATCGTTTTCGTATGTGAAAGTTTCTCTTCCTCTTTAAGGCTGTATCCTAGTGTATGTGTGTGTGTGTGTGCACGTTGTGTTTATCTCTTCATCTGTTGAGATACATTTGAGTAGTTTCCAACATTGGTGTGAGTGAGTTTCATCTGACTTTCTGTTTTTGGATCTTTTGCATCTCTTTATATCTTTTGAAAATGGATTTGCTGGGTCATATAGTAACTGTTTGGTTCTTTTGAAGCATCTTTGGCACAGTGACTCCGCTGTTCTGCATTCCTACAGGCAGTATCGCAAGGTTTTCAGTTTCCCTACATACTGGCCAGGCAGCGTTTCTCTCTGCTGTGTGTTGGGGGGGGAGTGTCGGTTTGTTTTGTTTTGGTTTTTGTTGGATAGCCATCTAATTGATGTGGAGTTCTGTTTTATTGTGATGTCCTGGATATTAACACCTTATCAGAAAGATGATTTGCATATAGTTTCTCCCATTCTGTGGGTTGACTCTTCACTGTTTGCCGATAGTGTCCTTTGATACACAAGTTTTTTTTTATTTTAATGCAGTTCAGTTTATTTCTTTTGTTGCCTGTACTTATGTGGGAGGGTGTTACAATATCTTTCACATCAACAGTGGTAGGTTTTGAAATGTCTTGGGAATGTATCAGGAACCTTTCAAGCCCACAGTGAAGCTCACATTTTCTAGACTTTAAATTTTTTATTTTGAAGTTGAAATTTTATCAATGGTCACGACTATTTCAGTTGATTTTCTTGATTTTTTTTTGAGAACATGTCTACTGGTTTCTTTTGGTCTTGAATAAGCATTATTTGTTTGACATTCCTTTCAAGTAAAAAAGGCTTTCTATGTAAAATAGCTCACTCACCTGGCACCAGTATTTAACTTTTTGCTACTTGAGATATCTACAGTATTTTGCTCCTGCTGCTGCTGCTAAGTCACTTCAGTCGTGTCTGACTCTGTGCGACCCCATAGACGGCAGCCCACCAGGCTCCCCCGTCCCTGGGATTCTCCAGGCAAGAACACTGGAGTGGGTTGCCATTTCCTTCTCCAATGCATGAAAGTGAAAAGTGAAAGTGAAGTCGCTCAGTTGTGTGACCCCATGGACTGCAGCCTACCAGGCTCCTTTGTCCATGAGATTCTTTGGGCAAGAATACAGCAGTGGGTTGCCATGCCCTCCAGGGAAACTTGCTGACCGAGGGATCAAACCTGCATCTCTCTGTCTCTTGCATTGCCAGGCGGGTTCTAGTGCCACTGGATGTTAAAAAGACGTATGTGTGCTCAAAGATTAAGATTGAGATTTAAATAAGTTAGTAAATTTGCTTTGTTGAACTTTTCAGTAAAATAGTTTATTATTTTTCTTAATTGTGATTTTGTGTTGATAAAGAAGGTAACTACTACTACCAGAGCTTGGTACTGCTGCTTTAATTTGTGCTGAAGTGTCAGCCATTTTACCCCCTGCTGCTTTTGCACCTACTGTCATTGCAAATGTCAATTCAGTGAAAAAGTCAACTCTACTCTTATGAAAATAGCTTTGACCTCTTGGGGCCAGACTTTGAGAGCTGCTGGCTTAGTTTGTAGGGTTGCTGAACCGGGTGGAAGAGTGATTGCAAACTAGCAGTCTTAGCTTGCTTAAGTAGTCTCCTGTGTATGAGATCTATCTGCTGCCATTAATGGTTACAGTGTTTGGAGGAATCCTTGGCCTTCTTGACCCTTGTATCTCTTAGAATTTAGGTTATTCAGACAGATTTCGTCAGTAAATTTCCTTACGTTAGTGGTAAAATGTGAGGGGACAGGAATAAAAGGATGTTGATATTTTCATGAACAGATATGAAAGTTATATACAGATACTAATGAACTTTTTACTTTGCAAGGTATTTCTTGTATAGAATGTGCGGTATATGCCTCTTAAATGATAAAATAGTAAAAATTTCAGTTGAAAGCAAAAGAACTAGGAGAAATTGAAGTTTATTTTACTATTTAACAGATAACAAGACAAGAAAATTTACTAGTCTATATAAGCATTATAGGGGGCTTTCCAGGTAACTCAGTGAAATGTGGGTTCAATCCCTGAGTCGGAAAGATCCCTTCGAGGAAGAACTGGCAACCCACACCAGTATTCTTGTCTGGATAATCCTATGGATGGAAGATCCTGACAGGCTGCAGTCCATGGGGTCACAGAGTTGGACACAACTGAGCAACAAGCACACACACATAAGCATTATTTATACCTTGGATGGTAAGAGCTTAGGGTATGGGAGTCATTCTGATTTGTCCACTTAAAATTGTAAATGTAAGGTTGGGCCAGTTTCTAATAACTTACTTTAAGTGGGGACAGTAACACCTCCCTGGTTTGTTGTAAGAGATGGAGGCAGAGTAATGTTTTTAAAATGTGTAAAGTGGGACTTAGACAATAAGCTTTCAACTAGAAATACCAGTAGTTAATTTTCAAGATTTTAATCTGATTTAGGTTTTGTTTGGATCAGGAGTTTGGGAGAATTGGATGGAAGCATGTAGGAGCTTGTGAGTTAGATTGATCAGGCGTGGTGCAGGCTGCTGAACAAAGTCATTCTCACAACTACTTTTCCTGATCTTAATTTTGTTAGTGTTGTGATGTATTCTGTATTTGTACTTTTGTTCAAGAATTGTGACTCTACATGGTGTTATATATATATATTTTTTAATTTTTTACTTATAGGATACAGTGGTCCCAATTTAAAGGCTATTTTATTTTCAAACTGGAGAAGGTGATGGATGATTTCAGAACTTCAGCTCCTGAACCAAGAGGTCCTCCCAACCCTAATGTTGAATATATTCCCTTTGATGAAATGAAGGAAAGAATACTGAAAATTGTCACTGGATTTAATGGGTATGCATTTAATTCTACTTTAAAGGTTTAATTTTTAGCAGATCATTAAAGATTTTTCCTCAAAGTTTTGAAGTGTCTAGTTGTTTGATAACTGATTATTCATTTGAATAAGCTCTATGTCTCATGATATATATAGGTAGATAGATGTTATTCAGTTCCATTTTACAAGTATTTGAAATTCTGACTGCTTTTTTTTTTTTTTTTAACTTGAATCACCTTTATATGGTTCACTGGCATTTAGACTTGAAATATGTGTGACAGTGGAAACATCAAATATTTAAAATTTTTTCTATTCATTTTATATTTGATATTATAAATCTTTATACTTTGGAACCTGTCTGTTATTGAGGTAACATTTCTTTTAAAATGAAAAACAATTTATGAAAGGATTCTACTCATATTCTACTTTTTAATTAGAAATATTTTTGTAAGAGTCCCTGTTTTCCCTCCAGGAAGGAACCGTTTTAGCCTCTTATAAAACATTGCACTGAAAAGTTACTTTCCACTAAAAATGAAGCTGACTTTTAAATTGTGTGTCATATTCTGTTATTTTAAATACTTTGTTTTCAGGACTTTGTATTTTTAGGGCTCCCTTTATTGAAGGCAAGAAGTATTTTTGAAGTTGAATTGTTCAGTGTTTAAATTGGCATAATTTGGAGTGTGGAATGACAATACCCAGTTTAGTGAATTGTGGATATGTTAACCATGAGTTTATATTTAGGGACAGTTTTGATGAGATTTCATTTGTATTTTTAGGTAGCATGAATGGTCTCAATTTTTTCTTCAGATATTTAATCATATGGGATTTGCAACAAGATAGTGTAATTCACTTAACCCTTTATTTTATGTCATGTTTCCCTGCTTAGCAGTTTGACTTGAGGTATCAAATTCTTAAACTTTGGTTTGGGGTATGTTGCTGAAATATTGTGGGAGAAATTAAAGCTGCTCTTAGGGGTTTGGGATTGGAGGGAGACTTGTTTTCCCTGTAGACCCTGCTGTATTAGTGAAAATTATTTAACTGTATGCATCTATTTACTTACTAATTTTTTTAAAGCATATACCAAGATGAAGCCACATGCTGTGTATTGGAAGTATGTTACATAAGGCTTACTATTGAATATGGTTAAGAATACTTCTTGGGGATGTTTATAAATAGTGCAGAGGTTGATAGTACTTAGACATTATGGTAACTTATCTTTTATTTCAGTAAGTTATGGCTCATTTAAAATTAAGAGTTATGGTCAAACAGGTCAAATTATACCACTGCTTTGTGAATGTGAAGCTACTTGTGATTCTAAACTAAGAATACCATTTTCAATTCTTACACATTAAATTGGATGAAACACAGCTATGTGGGTATTAAATATTTCTCATTTCTTTATTTGGAGAAGGAAGGTGCCTTTCCTTCTCCAGGATATTTTATACACACACACACAGACACACACATATAATTTGTTAAATAGGTAATTGACCTACCTCTGAAAATGACTTGAACAATCCTTAAATGCCTAAGCATATGTAAATATAATTTCTTTAAAAATACTTTTTATCTTGAACTATAATTTTATTTTTACTTTGATATTTCACAATGGCAGTTTACAAATTATTTTTCTTAATCAGAACCCGAGTCTTAATTTTCATTTTTAATTTATCCATTTTTATCTATATCATAATATATTGATATGTGGTACATTGAAACATCTTTGTAATATTTTTCAGTTTCATTTCTGTGTTTGAATATTCATCGATTAGTTGTTGCTCTAAAAGTTTTTTTCCTCAAAGTGGTGAGTAAAAGTAGCATCTTTCTCACCTAGTCGGAGGGTTTGTCTTTGCCAGTATACCTCTTCTGCTCTATGTAATAGATCATCTTTTAAATTAAAAGTTACAATAGTGTGTTTATAATTTTTAAAATATCCTCCGTTGTCCTAGGAGTATATGAAGAAACGAAAGGAGGATCATGTTGTGTGCTAGTTGTATTTTACTTTTAGAAGAGCTTTGAAATTTTTCTATCAGTACAGTTAAGTCTGTGTGTTCTGTTTGTCTTTATTTGAAATGGCTGCATTATTTTCTCTTATATTAACAGATTATGTAGTTCATTTTTTCTGCTCCCTTGGTGGGCATTTATTTTTTTAGCCATTACAAGTGCTTGTAGTGCGCCTCCTTGTACATACATTTTTGTGTATGATGAATGGCATATGTTGAATTTATATATAGATTTATTGTTCCTTTTTTTATTTTGTAGAAACAGTTACTAGGTTATCATGTATGCACACTTAAAATTTTTATTATTCTTGCCAGATTGACCTCAAAAAGTATTTTCATTTATGCTTCTGTGTTATATGTAAATGCCATTTATTTTTTCAGTATTTTTATGGGTCTGTCCGTGGATTTATGCCTCTTTGATTGATTGCAAGTGAAATGGAGCATACATGTCCTTAATGACTCTTTAATGAATTGTTTTCTTTCATATCTTTTTTGATTTTTCTTGTCTTTCAGTGATTTTCTTATTGGTAAGTTCATTTTGCTGTTTTTGTTTTTAATTAGTGAAAGCTCTATAATAAGTGCTTCAAATTATTTTGGGCATGAAAAGATTATTTTCTAAAACGAGTATTGTCAGTATATAAATTTTTCCTCTTTTAAGTGGAAATTATCCATTTACTTGTTGGCCAGATTTTCTGAACTGTAAGATTCTGGACACCAAAGGTGGCTGTCTTTTCCATGCAAGGCCTAGAAGAGTGAGTACCTGAATATAGTAGGGTATCAGACAAACAGATAATGAGTGAGTGAGTGAAGGAATGAAAGCATGTTTCTGCATCTGTACTTTGTTTAATGGGGCATGGTAGCCTTACATGGTTGAATGCTCAAAAGGCTACTTTTTAAAAATTTTTAGTCATGTTTTCTTGTCCTTTTAAAATTACTTTTGAACTTTAACATTTTATAGAAGATGGACTATAGCTACTCTACAGAACTGAAGTTAAAGTTTCTTAGGTGAGAAACACCAAAAATTAAAAATTAATGGAATTAGAAACCTCAGTGAATGGTCAATTAAAAGACATATGTTACCATTTTATGCCCTAAGTGTGGGATTATAATGAACAAGAGTATCTGGGATTACTCAAAGCAGGCCATTTATGAAAATCTGCTTCCTACCATAGATAACTGTGAATATAATTTAGAAACTGATTGTAGCCAGTAGTTTTTTCCTGTAATGAATGGTACACAAGAGAGATTTTGAGAGGGCAAGAGAATATAACTTACATTTCTTGTAGCTTTTAAAAGATCATTTTATATCCTTCTAACTACTAAAGTGGAAGAATAATGAATGTAAATTAATTACTTAAGTCTTCCTCTGCCTTTGACAATCCGTTAGACCTAAGACCTCTCGAAAATTAGCAGTAAGCTTCCCTTGCTGTGAGTAGTTGACTAAAAGGGCATGGCTGTGTATTTATGAGGGCATCTAGCAATGGCAATCCGCTCCAGTACTCTTGCCTGGAAAATCCCATGGGCGGAGGAGCCTGGAGGGCTGCAGTCCATGGGGTCGCTAAGAGTCGGGCACGACTGAGCGACTTCACTTTCACTTTTCACTTTCATGCACTGGAGAAGGAAATGGCAACCCACTCCAGTGTTCTTGCCTGGAGAATCCCAGGGACAGGGCAGCCTGGTGGGCTGCCGTCTCTGGGGTCGCACAGAGTCGGACATGACTGAAGCAACTTAGCAGCAGCAGCAGGCAAAGTGCACAACCATTTGATACCTAAAAATCTTTGTTATATCACTGCTAAGGTGTCAGTTGTAACTGAGGAGTGCTTATCTTTTGGCATGATGGCCTGACTATAAAATTTTGTCTCTGGAGTTATTTTTTTAAGTTATTTTAATGTACATAATCAGAGTTCGCTTAGTCCTGAAAACTTTCAAATGATTTTTTTTTCTTTTTTGAAATTTAGTTTTTTAATTGGAGGATGGTTACTTTACCACGATCTGTTGGTTTCTGCTGTACATCAGTGTGAATCAGCCACAGGCATACGTGTGTCCCCTCGCTCTGCACACAAATGACTTGTTTGTATGCTTATGTGCACCAGTGCAGAGACCTTGTAAGTTTCTGCACCCAGGGTTTTTGCTTCTTCATATTTTTTTAAAGGTTTATATATAAGATTTTCAATACTTTAAAATCTGGATTGTAGATATAAAGCATTTACTCCTTTTTTGATTTTATATTGTTTTCTTTATAGTTAGCTTAAGATTATTCAAGGAGAGAGAATGGGTTCTAGCCTTTTGTTACTTGGTTCTTTTACTCCTTTTACCGATTATTGACTGCTGGTGTACCTATTCCTCTTGGGAAAAATATAGTTACTGCATTTTATGTTCGTTATTTGTGTCAGATTTGTTGAGCATGTTGAATCTATTAGAAGAAATTTATTTATTTTTTCTTTATTACCTTTTTTAGCATAACTTGTTGAGACTCAGGGTTGCTTAGTAGCCTTCCCCCCTTACTCCCCTTAACTGCCTTGCCTTGTGTGGTGGTAACAGAGTTTGATGTGATGCTGTCTTTAATAAAATTTTATAATTGAAAGAGAGGAAATAAAAACCTAATTAATTTTTTTTAACATTTTTATTTGAAGCAAGTAAAGTAATTCAGCACTGTAGAAGGTGATAACTGGTTAAAAGTGTTGTCAGTTGCTGCAGATTTCTTTCAGCGTGGGGAATGATGTAGATACTAGTTTACGGCAATGTACCATTATTGAAAGGGCCAAATTCTTATTTTTCTTAACTTACAATGCTGTTTTCAATGAATCCCAATTTCTAACATTTGTTTTGAGGTATAAAATATATGCACATGAATATTTATGACATGTATATATTTATACAGATGTTAAAGCCTGATCCAGAAAGAACATATTGATTTAAGTAAGATTGTATCACAAGATTCCACTGGTGATTTCTAACTTCTGTAGGACTTTAGAGTAAACAAAACTCAGTACATTTAATCTTTGATATCTAAGAGATACTTAATTTCCACTTAAGTAGTAAGTTCTGTTAACTAAGACAGTATAAATGTGGACATTAATAGAAAATAAAGATGTAGTAAAAATCATACCTTTAGGCATAGAAGTTATTGGCTGTTTTAGCATTTTTAAAATCAGGTGTCTGATTTTATGGTTAGCTCTTTAGCCTTTTACTTTAATGGTCTCTCTGTTTTAATTTCCTTTATCTTTTTTTATGAGGAACATTGCTTATATAACAATGTGAAAGTTGCTCAGTTGTGTCTGACTCTTTGTGAGCCCACGGACCATACAGTCCATGAAATTCTCTAGGCCAGAATACTGGAGTGGGTAGCCTTTCCCTTTTCTAGGGGATCTTCCCAATCCAGGGATTGAACCCAGGTCTCCCACATTGCAGGCGGATTCTTGACCAGCTAAGCCACCAGGGAATCTCAATTTATTAACTATATAAGTGAAAGTGAAGTTGCTCAGTCGTGCCCGACTCTTTGCGACCCCATGGACAGTAGCCTGCACCAAGCTCCTCTGTCCGTGGGATTTTCCAGGCAAGAGTACTGGAGTAGGTTGTCATTTCCTTCTCCGGGGAATCTTCCTGATATATATAATTAATTATATAATGTAGAAGTAAGATAAAAAAATTTTTTTTTGATGGGTGCTTTCTTTCCAGCTGAATATCTGGTATATATCCAGAATATTGGCACATCTTGCCACATTTAAGCAGATAAATTACAAAATATTAATTTTAGTCACTTAGAATCTTTCTCAGGTTAAAATACAAGATAGGAAATTCTAACTTTAGAGCCTGGTGTTTACAGTTTCTAATTTATGCTTAGATGTCTTTCTCTGTTCAGCATCATTCTTGATATTTGAATTCCCATAGTTTTTAGGTACATAAGATTTGAATTTTTTTTTTAAGTCAATAGATGGGGACAGATTGCCGGCAAATTCAGGTATATACGTAATGTAAAATGTGTGATCCTGTTTCATCAGATTTAGTTACTTTTTGGAATTAAAAGGAATATTTTTAAAAACATTTTTTGTTTGGTTTCACCATAGTTGGTCCCTGGAGGGTTTGTGCCTTCTTAAAATCTACAGTAAATAGCAGATGAAATTGGGATAATGATAGGAACTAAGATTTATTCATCAAGTATTTCAGGCCCTGAGTGATTTATGGGCTTCCCTGGTAGCTCAGCTGGTAGACTTCCTCCAATGCAGGATACCCTAGTTTGATTCCTGGGTCAGAAAGATCTGCTGGAGAAGGGATAGGCTACCGACTCCAGTATTCTTAGGCTTCCCTGATGGCTCAGGTGGTAAAGAATCGTCCTGCAATGTGGGAGACCTGGGTTAGACCCCTGGGTTGGGGAGATCCCCTGGAGATGGGACTGGCTACCCACTCCAGTATTCTGGCCTGGAGAATTCCTGGACTGTATATACAGTCCATGGGATCGCAAAGAGTTGGACACGACTGAGCGACTTTCACTTTCAAGTGGTTTATATGCATTATGTATCAGCGCTCATGGTAATTAATTACTTAAGAAATGTGTTTTCAGAATCCCTGTTCGCCAGAAGAGGCGTTGAAGATTTTAAAGAGGTAAATTCAACCTGGGCACAGTGTCCCAGAGGGTTAGCCAGTATATATATATATATTTTAAAGCCATACTACCTTTTATGTAACTAGTGTTTTATTAGATGTTGTAGACCTACTTTTTGGGAGTTTGCTTAACAAAATGCATGCTAATCATATCCTTATTAAGTTTTTTTCTTCCAGTTCCTTATGTAATCTCAATTTTCATCTTTTGATGTAGACAAGTAATATGTAGGTAATGCAGAGTAAACAATGCATTTTAAATAACTCAAAATATTTTTCTACTTAATTGTTTTACAGTGCACCTTTACTAATAAATATCTTTCCCTGTCCTCCCAATTTCAGGATTCTGGTTCATATTTTTCATTGAGAGTTAGTTGCGTTCATTTTTGCTCTTTTTTTCTTCTTAGCACATGTCTTAATTTAGCTAGTGATAATTTTTAATTTGAAAAATTGTTAATGTTTTCAGTAAACTGTCTTGTGTGCTTCTGCGTAGTGGAAGAGAAACAGAAAGCAGACCTTTCATAGAGTTGTACTGAGCATTCATTTTGGATTTACCTGATTTATTTTTATACCTTCTAAAGGCCCACCTCAAGTTAAGCGTTCCCCATGTTTCTGCTCGATTCCCTGGCATACAACTTACTCTTTTTCTGTAGCACCGTGTACACAATTTTATTAGCATTTGTGGTCATAATTGTTTACCTTAAGTGTCTTTCAAGTCTGCTATTGAATAAACTATCTTTATAGTCGGCTCTCATGTTTACATAAAAGATTAAAAAGTACTTTATGAAGAGATCTTCAATGCAGTTGTCAAAATTATAATAATTGTTTCCTGTGGGTACTTTGATTTACAGGAAGTGTTTGTATTTTAAAACTGTTCACTTGAGTGAGAGTTGTATAACATCTTAGTGCCATCTATTGGACACTTGATAAAATGACTTAAAAAGCTTCTGAAAATGTCTTAATTGTAAACTTATTTTGTCATAGGCTGGCATGTTACGCAAACATAATACGTTTTTCTTTCTAAAGCAATACTGACATTTACCCACAAATACAGTGTTAATAATTGACTACCATTTTACCTACTTTTCTAGAGAAAATTAGCCAAAACATTTTAGTCTAAAACCATGATTAAGCAAGAAGTTGGAAGATTCTCATCTTTTATGGTTAATTTTAATTTAAGAGAAAACACTGCTGTCAGTGTGTAAAGGAAATTTAGTTGAAGGAATAGATATAAATAGACAGTATATGTTTAAATATTTTGTAAATAGTATTTGAGTGTCCTTAATACTGGATCCTACTTTGCTTATTTTGTAAAATGTATAAAAACTTTTGATTACAGTATCACTCTGAGATCTTCAGTGAGGGAATAGGGTTGGGGGGGAGTATGTGGGTGTTTAGGATTTGGAAAGCAATGAGCTCAACGAGGGGCAACATACTGGTATGCCACTAATATTCTGAAGTCCATGATGGATATATATATATAATATATTGAATGTCATGTATATGAAGAGATCCTGCCCTTAAGAAGCTTTCAGTCAAATATGAAAAAAAGACACACTTTGGAAAAACAAGATACTTTATTTTGACAGTGTATTTTACTCTCATTTTGAAATATAAAAAAAAAATACGACTCAGAAACTCAAAGAACTTTGTTAAAAGAATAGTATTGATGCTAAGAATATAAGAACTAAATATTGTTGGTCCAGCTAGAAAATGTACATTTATAATTTTATGTGTGTGTGATATATAGTGGAAGAGAGAACATGGAATTTGAAGTTTGAGAACTGGAGTTTGAGTTCTGCCCTATTAATCACTAAATTGCCTTCCATTGTGGGAGAGAAATAATTTTGTGTTGAACTGCCTGTAAACAGTAAACGACTTTGTAAATAATAACTTAATTTGAGGCTTTGTAATTTTCTTTATAAGGAGAATAAGTAGATTTCATGTGACAAATACTGAAGTCTGAAGTTTACATACACGTTTTAGCTGCGTTTATCATTATCTCATGACTTTTTGCTATTCATATTGTAATTCTGAGGAATGCTAATAATGTGTGAGATAAAAACTCACTGATTTATAAAATCAGTTTAGGTCCAGTTTATGTCTCAGATTTGTATTTTCTATGATCAAGTGAAAATTTGACTGTGGTTGTAAGTATTTGGTAAAGTTGTCAGTAAGGTACTTAACAAATATATATATAGTGTGTGTGTATGTATTTTAAGTTTGATGAAACATGTAGGTTGTATATAAAATGTTATTATGGAGCAGAACCGTATAATACTTTTTCATTGGAATCACTTTTCATATTCTGATAACAAAACATTTGTAGTTTATTTGAACACTGTAAAAAAAACTTGGTGTGCAAAAGAATGCTTGAGAAAGTTTATGTATTAAATAGACTCTCACTTGTTTGTGTTGCCTCTCTTATAAACTTAGAATTGAATCATCAGAAATAAGAATGTTAAAATTTTTTCTCAGTTTTGAAGCTTTCTGTTCATTTTGGATGTTCTTTTTTATTGCCTTTTCAGGGACGGGAGGGGGAAATTTTTTTTTTTTTTTTTTTAAGAGAACAGGTGTGCTTATTGTTTTGCCTAATTTTAGGTGATTCATCCATTCATTTGTAGCATTTTCTTTTGTAGCTTAACATGGGTGACTAGGTAAAGCTTGAAATGGCGAGAGTAATGTTTCTAATTTTCTTGAAAATTAATAACCTTAAACTGTAAAATTATATTCTTTTGCAGTATACCTTTTACTATTCAGCGGCTATGTGAATTACTAACAGATCCAAGGAGAAACTATACGGGAACAGACAAATTTCTCAGAGGAGTAGAAAAGGTATGTATTGTATAGTGGAATTATATTAAACTGTAGCATAATAGATTTTCTTTGAATAGACTCTATTTCAGGCATCTTGTCTTGAAATAGGTTTTTCAGCCTACCTGAAGTTTTTCCCAAATTGTGTTCTAAGTTTCAGAGAAAGATTTAGTAAGATGAAGGCAGAAGAATGCTTGGGAAAACCAGTTTATTATTGTCTCTTGGAAATTCTTAATATATCTTAACATATTAACAGCTCTGAGAAGTTCTGTAATTGATACCTTAAAAATAGTGGGTTTTGCAAACTTATCTATAGAATTCTTTAGTTCTAGAATTTGGAGATACACAACTTGGAAAATCACTAATACAAAGCATTTAAGTTAGGTATTAAGAAGGATTATGTCACATTTAAGGATACGAGAAGAATTAGTTTTTTCGTGGGTGAGGAGATGTTAGAGGGCAGAGCATTCTGAACAAAGGAAATAATCTGAGAGAGAACTACATTCAAAGTGAGGGAATGAAGAGCATGTCACTGGCTTGTGTGGAGTGGAGAATGGATGGAGGAGCTGCATGTGAACTGCGATTGTGGACCATTGCTTTGCTAATTCCCATAGCGATTGATCCTAAAATATAGTCTAGGATACATTTTAAGGTTCTTTCCAAATCCGTTTATTTTACCCTTGGAGCAGGAATCCAAAATCATTACCTAGTGATTTAACGTAGATCTTAGGGTCTAACTGGATTAATGTGTTTGTTGGACTCTGAGGGCAGGGAACCAAGATGGCTCTTCAGCACTTAGCAGTGCAAAGACTTCAGGGCTTAAATTGTGGCTCTCTTTGGATGCAGAGGCGGTGTCAACAGCAGTCATCGCTGTGTGACTGTGGGCCAGTTACGCATCCAAGTCTCGGTTTCCTCATCTGTAAAATGTGGGCCATAATAGGTCTGTGAGGAGGATTAAATATAAAGTACGTACTTTGGCTCAGTAGGCCTTCAGTGGATATTAAACTATTGATAAAGTTATGATTATCAGGAAGGTTATGAAAAGGTTGTGTCTCTTTCCCTGAAGTGTGTCATGCTACACAGCAAGCTTTTGAGTGGGTACTGCTTTACAGGGAAATTCATTATTACAAGGCCTGGATACTTCAACCTCTAAGTATCTTGGTGTGATTCTGTCTAAAATAAGAGAACATGGTTCTGTTCTATTACATACAGTACATAAAATACATAATGTCAGGGCTCCAAAGCAACTAAGAAGAAAATGAGACTGACAAAACAAATACCTTAGTAAGTTATTAGATTTTCATCTGTTGCTACTGTTTTAGTTTTTGCTTTTTTATTGAAGGTTTTTGTTTTTAGCCATTGCTTTTATTAGTAAAAATGTAATACATGGCAACTTGATACCAGGGTGATTTGGGGAAATTGAAAACAGGTGAACTTTATGTTGTACATTTCCTCATATTAATCAGTAAATTTTGTTATTGCAGAATGTGATGGTTGTTAGCTGTGTTTATCCTTCCTCAGAGTAAGTATAGCTACTTTTCTTTTTCCCTAGTATATTATATTCTTTCATTTTTAATATATGTCTTAAAAATACATTGCAATTATTTTATATATAATTAAGCATGGTAACATTTGTAAATACTTAGGAAACTACCAACCAGTTCCCAGAGTAGAATATTACCAATAAACATTACCTGTGGGGTCGCACAGAGTTGGACACGACTGAAGCGACTTAGCAGCAGTAGCAGTAGCAGCAGCATGTATTTTTCCAGTGAAAAGATTTGTGTTAAATAGAGTCATGATTTACTGCAGTCTTAACACTGTTGGATTTATGTATTATCCTGATGACATTGCTCTTCATGATGGACTGTTATTTCCGATTGTCACAGGTTATATAGTAAATTTAGGTAGCCATGTAGGGCACATTCCTTGGTACCACTGGTATTTTACTAGGAGTGGATGTCCTGGGATTACAAAAAGTTTAGCGCAGTGTCCATGGCTTCCACTGAATGTCAGTAATGTCCCCCCTACTTCCACCAAAAAATGTATTTATTCATTGCTGAATGTGTTCCCTAGGATATGGAGTGAAGGAAGAGGGATTGTAGGAAAATATTGCCCCCTGTTGAGAAGCTTTGGATTAGTGGTTAAAATACCTGATTTCATAGAACGATTATGGTGAATTTGTTTCAGAACTCTTGAAGAATATATTTGTATATTGTTAAATGAGATACTAGGATAATTTCATGGTTATTTCTCTGAGAAGTCTTTTGTTTGATTTTGTGACATTGAAGTCTTGCAAAAGAACTTTTAGACCCTTGACTCTTATCAAAGTTAACTGAACTATCCATAAAAAAAATTTTTCCCTCTCATAGGAAGAACAATTCTAATAGTTTAAATCGAATGAATGGTGTTATGTTTCCTGGAAATTCACCAAGTTACACTGAGAGGTGAGATTATTGATTTTTTATTATTCAAAGAGCTGCAGTTTCTTAATTTTGAATAGGAAACTCAATGTATTTTTTAAAAATTGGGAATTTTATGGCAAGTATAGGATGATATACCAAAAAGAATTAATTTGATGACCCTTGGTTCTGAAAGTATTTTTGTGATGTGTGCATATAAACCTTGGGAGAGATGACTTTTTTTTACAAAAAATGGGAAAATGATGTTCATTTCTCTTACCATAGGTCTAATATAAATGGGCCTGGGACACCCAGGCCGCTTAATCGACCAAAAGTTCCTTTGTCAGTTCCCATGACAACAAATGGCTTGCCTGAGAGCACAGACAGCAAAGAGTCAAAGCAAAATGAGGACAAAAATCACAGGTGTGTATGTGATTTATTTTTGAAAACAAATGTTTTCCTGAAAAAGTTACATTTATGGATGGTTTTTCAGCACTCCTTATTTATTATTAAAGTTTATTGTTGTTTTAAGGAGGAGAAAATATTTTAATGCCCTTAAAAAGGGCATTAGCATTTGCTGACAGTGGGCAGAGAAAAGATTTAATTGCTTGTTTGGGAAGATTCTATTTATAATAGGGTGTTAAGAAAATGATCATGATACATTTTTTTCTTTTAGAAAATTACTTGGAGAAGATACTTGTAAATGAGTTCAAATTCTGCGAATTATTTCTCTTCGTAGATCATAAAAGGAAATCTTTTTATTGATATCCCATCTCAGAATTTCTTACCACATTAAGGGAAAGAAGTGAGTTGAGAGGAATTAAGAGTATGTCTCAGTGGGGAATTTGTAGTTTTATTGTAAGAGGACATTTAACTCACTGAAGAATTGAACACAAAGGTCATGTAACTTATTGAGTAGTCCTAGTGGGAAATGTTTAACAGTTTAGGGGTCCTTGGAATTATTCTCTTGTTTTCCTTTGTCCAGATGTTACAATTTAACTTGCTCAGTGAAAGTTACATATTATTAGATCTCAAAAATAGAATGTAAAGGATGAAGAAACAGTTTTATTAATGACACTTTTAAAAATATTTACAGTGACTCTTCAACATCTGAATCAGAAGGTTCCTCGGTGAGCCCTATAAAAAATAAACATCCAGATGAAGATACTGTGGAGGCAGAAGGGCATGAGGTGAAAAGACTCAGGTTCGACAAAGAAAGTGAAGTCAGAGAGATGGCCAGTCAAACCTCTTCCAGTGAAATTTCTTCAGTTATGGTAGAAGAAACAGAATCTCCATCTTCATCTCAGAATAAAGACAAAGAAAGTAGTTGTACCAGGCAGCGCTGTACAGAAGAGGAGGAGGAGGAGGAGGAAGAGGAAGAAGAAGGTATTTAGAGACCATCTGTAAAAGGGTGGAGTAAGGAGACCCTCAAATTCTTGTACTTCATTTTTGCGTGAAAGAATTTAACATAATGGAGCTCCTTATAATGCTGATGTTGGGGTTTTTCTCCCACCTGTATGTAGTTGCTGCTGAGTTTCAGGGGATATGATTTGAACTGTAGAATATCAGAATTCATGAAACTTAACTGTGGAGGTATTTTGAAAATCAAATTTAACTACAACAACATTTGCTTATTTTTAGAGTCTTTTATGACATCAAGAGAAATGATCGCAGAAAGAAAAAATCAAGAAAAAGAATCTGATGATGCCTTAACTGTGAATGAAGAGACTTCTGAGGAAAATAATCAAATGGAAGAATCTGATCTGACTCAAGTTGAGAGAGGTTTACATTCTGAAGGTAGTGAAAATACAGGCCCTGTAAGTAGTGGTTCTGATTGCCATGAAACAGAAGAATTAGTAGGATCCAATTCCAGTAAAACTGGAGAGATTCTCTCAGAATCATCCATGGAAAATGACGAAGCCACGGGAGTCACAGATGAACCAATGGAACAAGACTAACTATTTAGAGATACTTAGATGCAGTATTTTACATACAGTTCTGGTTTTACACTGTATAAAACGTTTATGTAATAAAGTGGACCTTTAGTTTTACAAGAGAAGCAGGTTGTAAAATAAAATACTTTATGGGATAAATCCTGAAAGAGTTATTCATGTGAGAACTGTGAATATCAGCTCCTCTGGGTCCTGCTTACCGCTGAATTTTTTTTGGTCTGGTCAAATCAGTGGTTTGTGTATAGATTTTTTTTTTTTTTTTAGGGTTAAAAATTTTAAACTGGAAAATAATTATAATTTTGAAAACTTTTTTGGAGATGATCACATTTAGTTTATTACATATGCAAGGAAGCTTTTGTCTTGTCTCTCTCTGACAGCTCTAGTGGTTTTCATATTTTGGTCATAGTTTCAGCATTTTAACGTGAACTATAGGGTTTCATGCTGGTTTCCAGATTTTATTGTTTGACTATGTACAATGGAACTTTAAGTCATATATACATATATATATATAATTCTAAGGGGGAAATGTTATATTTTTCTGTTTCTATAAGAGATGAATACAGTGGATACTTTTTCTATTGGTAATGATTGAGTTCACCTCTTTCAGAAGACAGTTTCTTTCTCTTCTGAGTAATTCAGATAAAATCTGGCCCCTGTGAAACCCTGGAAATCTTAAGTCTGTTGAAATACCAGGTTAAACACATTCCAAGAGATCTGTTCAAATTAAATTCTTTTGTATACTTCTGAGATGCCTGAGAAAAAGAATTCATTATTTATGAGAAAATGTGCTTTATCTTGGAAATTGTGTTCAAACATTAGCTTACTATTTTGTAGAATGAATGCTTATAAAGCTGACATGAGACCATCTCAGAAGAACCAGGCTGGTTCCTTTACTTTTTGCTTGCTTTTCTGAACATTGTGAATATTACACATTTCTTTCTAAATTATTCTAGAGTATACAAATGTCAATGGTATGAAACACCACTGTACTGGAAAAATTAATATATTACTTTAGTAATGTACCGGAGCTAAATGACTGAAGCTTTAGGGGTGCATAGAAGCCACCATAATTTGTATGACATTTTGAAGTGAATTAAATATTTTTGAACATGCTTCTTCGACAGCCAGTGTTATATTTTTCAGATCAACACAAAGCACAATGGTTACTCTTAAACTCAATATTTTCAAATTCACATATTTAAAAGTCATGCGCAAGCTGCAACTTAACCCTGTCTAAATTACTGGCTGCCAAATTTATACCTGTTTCTTCAGCTGTACCTTTTGATATTTAGAATTTTTAAATTTCTGTAAAGTAGATTTTGTAGAATGTAATGTGTTCACTGCCTTTGTGAAGCGGTATATAATTGTATAATTTCTGTGTGTAAACTGAATGCTTGGGCTTTCAATACAGTATTCATATAAAGCAATAAATATTAATGTTATGAAATACTCGAGTACATTTTTATCAAAATATACAAGAATCCCTTTTTTAATTTCAGACACCTGAAGTACACCGATGAACTTATAAAAGCGATGCAAACATTTTCTCACACTGTGTCACATGCTCTGGGTGGCGTGGGCAGCCACCACGAGCTTTGCATTTTGACTACTTCGGTTGCTATGACTAAAAATACCAAAATGAGCCGGCTCCGCCTATGTCTGTCGGGCGTTATACTACTGACTGACTTGATTGTCAGGTTCTCAGCAGCTAGGTGATCTGTTTGTGAAAAATGTCTCATAGTTGGAATAAAAACTGAGTATTGATTTATTTACTGTATCCAAGAGAGAAGAAAAATCACACATTGTAAATTTTTTAAAGAACTTTGCAAAAATGTTAAAGCAAATTTTAAATGTGACATTCATTTGTAGCAACCTATTCTTTATTTTGTTAAGGAATATTTTGCCAATGAAAATAGATTTTAAACATTTTAAGTTTAGAAATTTTGAAATTTTCTTTAGAATATTTATGAAATCACTGTCAATAAACCTATTCTTTAAGATCCTGTGACCTTTTGATATTTTTTATTTTAATTGTGCCATGGACCACTTGTAAACTGAATTACTTTTGTTGGATATAAGTTGAAGATTTAGCATCATGACTTTGAGGTCTGTGGTTTTATTTGTATACTTGCAGTTGCTATTTTTGCAAGGGCAAATGTATTTCTTTATTAAATAAAGTACAATAATGGTGAATGTACCAAAATGCCATCACTCAACTCTATGAGAGATCTGCATTTTAATCTATAGTGTAATAGTTTTAATATTTATTAGATATTCTTATGTTGATCATAGATCAAACTTGTTGCTGTTTATACAGATAATTGTAGAATGCTCATGGAATATTTTCTTTAGGATAGATGGGATACTTCTGTAGTTAAACTGGGAAACCTTGTTCAGCTGGTTACTGATGTCTGGTGGGAAGTAAACTTCCTCATGTCTGCATAGATGCACTTACATAGACTTTGCTTCATGAAAGTGTCAGTTCTGATAGTAACTGATTCAGATGTGTACTTTTAAAAGGCTAATTTTAGGAACATTTTCTTAACACACATCAGCAAAGTCAAAAGATCTAAATGAAGAAATAAGACCTCTGATTAAAAATATTATTTTCTGTTTGTCTTGAGCAGGTTGTTTACCTGTTAGACTCTAGACTCTGAACCCAGCATGTAAAAGAATTTGAAATGCTGATGAGAGTGAGAATATATATGTAATATGTTTTTAGCACTTTTCCTTTTAAAAACATAAAAGCATCCTAGAACATTTTTAAAAATCTTTGGTTCTGAAAATATTGGCGAACAGAAATGAGCAGTGGGAAGTGTCCTATTTTAAGTGTTGATTATTAGATAAATTTAATCCACTTAGGGTTTATTGTAACTAGGCCTTTGAAAAGTGTGGATGGAGGATTAGAATTGCCTATCGGAGCTATAAAAACCCTCTGGCTTGGAAAGGCATCCCACAAATTCTGGGTAAGAAGGTGTGGCCTATTAAAACATGGAGGTTCAGAGTATTTTGTTTTGCTGGTGTAGATAGGCATGTACTTATGCATTTTTGCATTTGTAAAATCAGCAGTTTTTCAGATAATGTAATATACTAGTTTACTTATAAAGGTACTTGGGACAGAATCTAAAGCTATGATGTTTGATTTTGAGAAATGTAACTTGTGGTAAGGATAAAAATGCAACTTGTAGAACCAAAGGAAATAAAAATTCTGGATAGTGTTTCAAAATGTCTTCTGAACAGGAGTTTCTTAAATACATTGGTTTTGATCAAATGAAGCTCAGTTCTCTCGAGATTTGTGCTAATCATAAAATGATTGAATGCAAAAACACCTTGTGATTTCATATGGACTTATTATAATTAGGTTTATTGGATTATTGGCCTAATAAGAATGCTAGTATGTATTGGTTAGAATATATCTAATATTTCACATTTTAAAAATAATTAGTACACTTTCTTCAGAATTTTCTTTTATTTCAACTTGGAGCCTAGATTACTTTGCCAAATAAATGTATTATTTTCATAATGCAATAAAATATAAATTAGAAGAATAATCTGTGTGGAGTTACTTTATTTGCCATAATTGTGTGAAATTAATCTGTGTGGAGTTACTTTATTTGCCATAATTGTGTGAAATTAATAAAAATACATTTTCAGTTCTGAAAATACTGATGAACAGAAATGAGCAGTGGGAAATGGCCTATTTTGAATGTTGATTATTAGATTTAATCTACTGTGGTTTATTAAATGCCTTTGAAAAGTGTGAGTGGAGCGTTAGAATTGCCTATCAGAGCTATAAAACCGTCTGGCTTGGAAAGGCATCCGAGAAATTCTGGGTAAGGAGGAGTGGCCTGTTGGAGCATGGAGGTTCAAGAGTATTTTGTTCTGCTGGTGTAGGTTTGTTTTGCTTCTCCTCTCAGCCCCCTGTCTTGTCTTAGGTGGTTTTGAAGTTCCACAAGCATTTCTTAAACCATAGGGAGAAGAGCTTAATGCATGACTTCATTATAGCTCTTGTTGCTTAAGTGATAACGGTATTTTTGCAGAGATGGTTCATCTGAGCAACTCAAACCTGTTATCTAAAAACCAGATTTAACATGCAGAAATTTATCTTGGTGTAATTTGGTGCTAGGTGGCATGTGCAGATGTACGTTTTTATTAGAATAATTTTAGAAGTGTCAGTTTTAGACATCTACTTAGGAGTGTAGAGACATTCCATTTTCAGTTCTGAGTTCTCATTTCTTCATACTTGGTACTGCACAGTAGGTGATAGGAAATAATGACATATGTGGCTCTGAATTCAGAACATAGTACAAATCTGCATGTTTCTGAGTTTAAATATTGAATTGCAGTTTGTCCATATTTAATCTCTCACTTCTGCCAACATTATTATTTGGGCTTGCCTGGTAGCTCAGCTGGTAAAGAGACCCCCTACAATGCAGGAGACCACAGTTCAATTCCTGGGTCGAGAAGCTCTGCTGGAGAAGGAATAGGCTACTCACTCCAGTATTAAACATAAGTAGTACAGAGTTTTGGGGTTACTGATAGGGAAACGTACTCTTCTACTGACTGGGAATAAGATACGTGATCTCTGGCCCGCCTGCCCATTTAGAACGAAGAGTGCACTACTGTCATATTTTGACAGTATTAGAGCCCCAGACCTATAGAAAGTCACCACACCACACCACACCCTCGCCTGGTAGGGGACAGGTGCTTATTCAAGTGGCAAGTTGGGTCATTAGCGAAGTCCTGCTTTCGATTATGATGGGGCTTGACATTTGGTCATGATCGCGTTGCTTCAGGAAGTCTTTACTGTTGAGTAGTTTTGCAAGTCTTCACAGTGCCTGTGTTTGCTGAGACTTTGAGGGATAAATACATGGTCATTATTGGGCTGTCTTCATTTTGAGTCATTGTTTTTCTCTCCATTGCTTGTGATGCTATAGAATGGGAAGGCAAGCGTAATTGATGGTGACTAAGAATTCCCATATGCATTCAAGGATGTATACAATCTCCCACTTTGAATCGAGGCACCTAAAATTTTTAGGTGACAACTTGTATGAATTGCTGTGTATTGGGAGAGCTAAAAGAGCAGACTGAGTCCATTCAGTTGTGTTTGGAGAACAATAACTGCCAGTTTTTAGCAAAGGGCAGCTTGTGACTTGAGATGCGCAGGACAGATGTGAGTGCAGTTGTGGCAGTCTGGGAAGGCCTCTCAGTCTAGGTGGGGTTTGGTTTGGCCTTGAGGGGTTGAGCAGGACAACCAAGGAGGCAGCATGGTATAAATGGTCCGAGTACAGAGGTGTGGGTTAAGTCACAGCTTTGAATCCCCTGCTGAGGTTCCTTGGGTAAATTACAATTTTCTAATTTATAAAGTGGGGAAAATAACTCTCTTCCTGGTAGGGTTATTGGGAGAATGCAAGGTAATTATGGTTTTAAAGCTAGACCTAGTTCAGGACCTGAAGTTTCTTTTAAAGAGGAGAATCATGTATGGGGAGACAGGTATTGTCCCTGGGGAATACAACTTTGATGGAATTGAAGTTTCAATCCTGGTCAATACTTGGTAATAATAGTAAGCTCCAACTGAGCACTGACTTTATGGTCTGTGTGTCCTTAGCTGTGTCATGCATTGCCTCATTTAACCTTCCCAACAACCCTATGAGATGCTTAGTATCCCCATTTTACAGATGAGATATTTGAGTTAAAGGCAACTGGCCCTGGAGCCCTTTGAAGATGGATGGTAAGTCCAAAGCCCAGTGATTGTTATCAATTATGCTTAGGCGATGCCTAGTCTTGGGAGACCTGTAGACTTACGGTGAGGGGAACAGAGGATGCCATTCCAGATACCTGGAGATTCTCAGAGACACTCAGATTTGCCCACGTACCTGAACAAACCCAAGGCTTTGTTAGTCACAAACCCAAGCTCTTGCTTTCACACTGCGTGAACTTTACCATCTAACTTCATGTTTTGTTTTGTTTTTTTCTATTATCACCCATGTTTTTCCAGCTAGACATTCTGAGTACATGATCGGTGGTGGTTTTTTAATGCATTTTTAAAAGTTAGTGCACACACACCTGGCAAAAATTCAAATAGAACAGTATATACCAGACAGTTACTGCCCTACTTCTGTTGCTTCCAGATCCCTCCGTTTTGTTCTCCACCTGAACTGGGAGGGAGATGCCCAGTACCATCCAGTTTAGGACTGGAGAGCAAAGATCTGAGGTCAATTCCCTGGATTTCAATCCCAGCTCTGCCTCTGCTGGCTGTGTGACCTCTGTGTGACTGGAAGATGAGGTCCCAACCTCACAAGGCTGTAATGAGGATTAACCATTAGAAAAGAGCTTATGTAGTAATAAGCACTGCATGTATATTCCCTGGTGTCTATGAGTTCAAAAACAGCACTGTAAAGAAATTTATCTTTCCAAAGGTAACCTAATTCCACTGCAAGCACGATGTTGGTCCCTTCCTATTCCCCGGTCTCCTTTTCCATAGTGGCTCTGCATTACACACAGTGGGATATCCTTGGCCTTTTTTTCCCCCTTCCCTGTTTAATACATTTGTGTGATACATTAATACATTGTGTGATCAATGCCTGGAAAGCCACCCCAGTCATTTTAACAGAGACATAGTATTTCAGTGGTAGATGAACCACAGTTTATTTAACCAGGTGACCTCATGTGACCTTTGTCTTGTGGCCAGTTTGCCCAGTGTGAGCAGTTTGGGACATTAAAATCAGTCCCTCCAACCCCCTTCTCTGGAAAACAACAAAAAGTAACCAAGCTATTTGGGTCTCAATAATCCTTAAAGAATTACTATGTGTAAAACAGACATCCTTGCCCCTGGTGATGTGGTGGAAGGAAGAATGGGGAATTATCTGTCAGGCAAACCATATTTCAAGTCATCTAAATTGTGTTGAAAGAAAATAAGCTGCCCGTGGAAGCATGGGACAAGCTTAGTGATACTCTTGCACAGAGCTTGCATCAGTCACAACAGCCTCCTGACGAATTTTGCTGGTGGTTTGCCCTGCGGGGGCTTGTGATAGTCCTGCAATGAAACAAAACACAGCTTCACTTCTTTGTGACTATATAATATTTTCTTTCTTAGACTCTGCAAAGTCTTGGTTGTTGTTTGGCAAGAAAATACAGAATTTTATTTTTTCACTTGGGGGACATGAAAACTTTTGATCTTATGGAGGACCACAGCAAAAGCCTTTTAAAGACATTTTCAGTAGCGATTAATTTCCACACACATTGTGCACAAGCAATGCGCATTGCTCGATTGGAGTATGAAGAAGGACAGCCACTTTGTATATGCTCTCACTGTGGCCACTGCTATAGCGTTCCTCGTTGGCCCACAGCATTTGAGATGCATCCAGACGTGGGAGAATTTAAAAGCAGCATGCTGGAATCCAGTATCTCTAAAAGGGCCAGCAGTCAATACAGGCACTGACTTGCTCCTTTGTTCATCCAAACATATTTATTACAAGGGTACTTATGCACCTGCAATTCAGGAGACCCCAGTTCGATTCCTGAGTCTGGAAGATCCACTGGAGAAGGGATACCCACTCCAGTATTCCTGGCCTTCCCTTGTGGCTCAGCTGGTAAAGAATCCACCTGCAAAGCAGGAAACTTGGGTTCTATCCCTGAGTTGGGAAGATTCCCTGGAGAAGGAAAAGGCTACCCACTCCAGTGTTCTGGCCTGGAGAATTTCATGGACTGTATAGTCCATGGGGTCGGAAAGAGTTGGACACAGCTGAGCGACTTTCACTTTATGAACGGAGGCCTGGGGAACAGCAATTAACGAAGATAAGCAAGATAAGTAGAAATATATGTAAGACAGTGATCAGTGCTAAGGACTTAGGCAAAGCAGGGGAGGAGTATGGGGTGATGGGGGTGGGCGACAGTAATTCTATCTTATATTGAGGTGTCTCTGAAATGACATTTTGTGTTGAGTGTGGCGGTCATGCCACACAGAGGGGCACTGCTCACTAAAGGGCAGCCACTGTCCATCTCTGAGAATTCAGTGAGATCTCTCGGATTCTTTGTTCTTTCTCATACTCTTGCCCTTACAATTAATAACCAGGTTTGTCTTCTCAATAATGGGACTTAATTGTTTTCCATTTGCATCAAAGAAGCTATTCAGAGATTCCTTTTTGAATCTGTGAAAATAGATAAAATATGACCATGCCTCACGTTCTTCACTTACCTCCCCACCCCTCACCCTCACTCACATGTTAATATGAGCCTAGGGCATTGCCCAAAGTTTTAAAAAATTAGCAAGTGCGGAGTACCCTGGTAGTCCAGTGGTCAGAACTTGGTGCTTTCACAGCTTTGGCCTGAGTTCAATCCCTGGTTGGTGAACTAGATCCTGCAAGTTACAGAGCATTGCCAAAATAAAAAAAATAATAAACAAGTGGAAATGTTTTTTAAATTAGATTTTTTTTAAATAGTTAAAATGTCAAGATGACATAGAACTCTCATCCACCCTTGTCTCCCTCTCTCTTTCCCCTAACTCTAAGTAACCATTCTTTATTCATATTTTGTTTCTTTTCTGTGTTTCCTGATGTAAATACAAGCATGTGTGTACTCAATTGCTCAGTCATGTCCTACTCCTTGCGGCCCCATGGACTGTAGCCCGCCAGGCTCCTCTGTCCATGGAATTTCCCAGGCAAGAACACTAGAGAGGGTTGCCACTTCCTACTCTAGGGGATTTTTCTGATCCAGGAATCAAATCCACGTCTCCTGAGTTTCTTGCGTCTCCTGAGTTTCTTACGTCTCCTGCATTGGCAGGCGGATTCTTTACCACTAGCGCCACCTGGAAGCCCCAGATACAAACAAGATATATATATATTATTATAGATATATATAATGCCCCTGTCCTTCGCAAAGCTGTCATGCTAAACACAGTGTGCTCCTTGCTTTTTTCACATAATAGATCCCAGTGCTCACCCCACACCTGACATAGAAACCGTCCTCTTTCTTCCTACTGTATCCCATAGAGCAGGTGACGGACGCTTGTTTCCAGTCTTCGCTGCCACATTAATGTCTCTGTGAATAACCGTGCTAACACGTCAGCTGATTTACGCACAGCAGTGTGTGCCGGGTGGAATCCCAGAAGTGCGATCTTGAGACAAAAGCTAACTTTGAGGTCATCTGGGCAGTTCTCCTCCACAGGAGTGGTGCCATCCATCCTCTTACCAACTGTGAGGTCCGCTGCCTGCTTCCCACAGCCTCATCTCCAACCCTGTGGGGCTCTCACTTGGTTAAGGGCTGTCGTTATTTTCCTCCTGCACCCATTTGCCCATTTTACTAGTGGGTTGTTGGTCTTTTTCCTTACAATTCCCAAGATCTGTTTGTATATTATGAAAATTAACTCTTCCTTTTTCATATGACTTGCAATCAACTTTTCCCCCCATGTTGGTCTTTTACCTTTGGTTTTTGCCTGGAAAAAATAAAAATCATAAGGCAAACATTATTTTTATGTAGCTGGATTTATGAGCATTTTCTTTTCATCTTTTTTGGATTTAAATTATTTTAAAATTTATTTTTAGAAAATCTTTCCCCATTTAAAGTTACATGGTTCCACTTCTTGAATGGAATGTTTGGTCCACCTGGAGTTTACCCTGTGTAGTGGGTCTTTAAGATTCTGCATCATTTAGTAAAAAGCCCATCTTTATCACCCTGATTTGACAGGCTGCCTTTATCACATCATAAATTTTGGAGGTGCATTTGGGTGCATTTCCAGATTTTCTCTTTGTCCTGCTGCTCTGTTCGCTTGTGGGCCAATACCTCATCGGCTTCATTGCTGCTGTCCATAGTGTCATTTATTTACTTTCTAGCACAGCTGGCCCCTCCTCACTGCTCTTCTTTTTCTGTTTTTTCCCAGACCTTAACTTGCTTGCTTGTTTTCTCTTGTGAACTTCGTTTATTTCCTAGCTTTATTGAGGTATCATTGATATATAACTGTGTAAATTTAAGGCGTACAGTGTGTGGATTTGATATATTTACATATTGCAAAATGATTACCATTAGCCAACACCTCATTACCATGTCTTTTTTGTGGGAAGAACATTCAAGATCTACTCCCTTGTTAATGATTTCCTTTGCTATGCAGAGGGCTTCCTTGGTGGCTCAGTTGGTAAAGAATCTGCCTGCCATGTGGGAGACCTGGGTTCAACCCCTGGGTTAGGAAGATCCCCTGGAGACGGAAATGGCGCCCCCCGCTTCCAGTGATCTGGCCTGGAGAATTCCATGGACTGTGTAGTCCATGGGGTCACAAAAAGTCGGACATGACTGAGCGACTTCCACTTTGCTGTACAGAAACTTTAAAGTTTAATTAGGTTCCAATTGCACATTTTAAAAATTTTCATTTTTCTAGGAGATGAGTCAGAAAAGATCTTGCTGCAATTTATATATATATTTTTGCCAGAATATATTTATTATTCTTTATAAAAACATACAACAAAAACAACCCCTCTAAATCCACTTCTTTCCAAAAAGCTCAACCTAACCCAGTGCAAACCAAATCACAATAAAAAAATCAACCTGAGTCCAGCATTGGAACAAACATTAGAGTATAATAGCATGATGGAATATTGTGGGATTATTGAAAATTATAATTATGAAAAATACGTTAAACATGTAAAACTGTATAAGTGAAAACAATAGAAAAATAAAATAGTATATACATTATATTTACTACTTTATAAAATACTGTGATTTATGTTAAAGAGTTTTTTCCTGTATTTTCCTCTAAGGGTTTTCTAGTGTCCAGTCTTACATTTGGTCTTTAATTCATTTTGAGTCTATTTCTGTGTATGATGTTAGGGACTGTTCTAATTTCATTCTTTCACAAGGAGCTATCTGGTTTTCCCAACACTGCTCACTGAAGAGACTGTCTTTTCTCCATTGTATGTTCTTGTCCCCTTTGTCATAGATTAATTCACCATAAGTGAATTAATGTGGGTTTATCTCTGGGGTTCACTTTGTTGTACAACAGAAACTAACACAACATTGTAAAGCCATCATACTCCAATTAAAAATAAAATCTGTTCTCTTAACAACTTTCCGTAACATAATGTAATATTATTAGTATTAGCTATATCATACGAATTTTAGAATCAGCTTGTACAATTCCAGAAAAACAATCTGTTGGTACTTTAAAATTAAAGTACATTATAATACATCTTTAAATTTTTTATTGTATTCTAGCATAGCTGATTTTTCATGTGCTAATTTCTCCTGTACAGCAAAGTGATTCAGTTCTACACACACACACACACACATATATATATATACACACACAATAGGCTTCCCTGGTTGCTCAGCTGGTAAAGAATCTGCAATGTAGGAGACCTGGGTTCAGTCCCTGGGTTGGGAAGATCCCCTGGAGAAGGAAATGGCTACCCACACCAGTATTCTGGCCTGGAGAATTCCATGGACTGTATACTCCATGGGGTCACAAAGAGTTGGACACTACTGAGTGACTTGCACAGTACTTCACATACATATATAAATACACATATACATATATTCTTTTTCATATTCTTTTCCATTGTGGTTTGTCACAGGATATTGAATATAGTTCCCTGTTGTTTATCAATCATAATGCATTGTAAAATTAACTAGAGAAGAATGGGCATCTTTATGATGTTGAATCTTTCTAAACAAGTACATGGTACCTTTCTGTTCAAGTTTACTTCTGTGACTTCAAAAAATCTTTTAATTTCTGTATGTAGGTTTTGCATGTTGTTCTTGCTAAGTTTGCTCCTGAATGCATTATCTGTTTTACTTCTCTAGCTCAAGAGTAGACAGCCTGCCTACTGCATGTTTTTGTATGGTCTGTAAGGGAAAAAGTAGTTTTTACATGTTAAGTGGTTGGGAAAAAATTTGAAAGAAAAATCAGATTTGTGATGCATGAAAAATTATTTGAAATTCAATAAAGGGCAATAAAAACACACTTAGTGGGGTCTTCCCTGTGGTGGTCTAGTGGCTTAGAAGCCACACTCCCAGCGCAGGGGGCCTGGGTTGAATCCCTGGTCAGACAACTATATCCTATATGCTGCAACTGAGATGCAGAGTCTTCTTTGGGGAAAGGAGAGAAAGAGTCAAACTACATCTTCACAGAAGAGAAATGTCAGCACATCCCTCTGGAGCTCTCGTTCCAACACCGTTATCATCACCGGTCGTGGTCCCAGCATTGCTCGAGCCACTGAGGTGGCATCAGACACCGCGAGTCTAGGGCACCCATGCTGGGAGGACCCGCTCCGTGTGCCCACTCAGTCAAGACTTGGCCCAGCCTGCTCTCCCCTTCATGAAGGCCTTTGCATTTGGATGACTGATGGCTGGTCGCTCATGTGTCCTTTTCTCATTCAGAAGTTGGAACTACAAGTCCAGACTGGTTTCTTTCTTTCTCTCTCTCTTTTTTTAAGTATAAGAAATTCATTTTTTCTTATACTCATGGTGGAGAGTTCTGACAAAACATGGCCCACTGGAGAAGGGAATGTCAAAAATCACTTCAGCTTTCTTGCCTTGGGAACCGCATGAACAGTATGAAAAGGCAAAAAGATAGGACACTGAAAGATGAACTCCCCAGGTCAGTAGGTGCCCAATATACTACTGGAGATCAGTAGAGAAATAACTCCAGAAAGAATGAAGAGATGGAGCCAAAGTGAAAACAACACTCAGTTGTGAATGTGACTGGTGATGGAAGTAGTCCGATGCTGTAAAGAGCAATATTGCAAAGGAACCTGGAATGTTAGGTCTATGAGTCAAGGTAAATTGGAAGTGGTCAAACAGGAGATGGCAAGAGTGAACATTGACATTTTAGGAATCAGTGAACTAAAATGGACTGCAACGGGCAAATTTAATTCAGATGACCATTATATCTACTACTGTGGGCAGGAATCCCTTAGAAGAAATGGAGTAGCCATCACAGTCAACAAAAGAGTCTGAAATGCAGTACTTTGGTGCAATCTCAAAAATGACAGAATGATTTCTATTCATTTCCAAGGGAAACGATTCATTCACAGTAATCCAAGTCTATGCCCCAACCAGTAATGCTGAAGAAGCTGAAGTTGAATGGTTTTATGAAGACCTACGAGACCTTCTAGAACTAACAACAAAAAAGATATCCTTTTCATCATAGGGGATTGGAATGTAAAAGTAGGAAGTCAAGAGATACGTGGAGTAACAGGCAAATTTGGCCTTGGAGTACAAAATGAAGCACAAAGGATAACAGAGTTTTGCCAAGAGAACACACTGGTCCTAGCAAACACCCTCTCCCAACAACACAAAAGAAGACTCTACACATGGACATCACCAGATGGTCAACACCGAAATCAGACTGAGTATATTCTTTCCAGCCAAAGATGGAGAAGCTCTATACAGTCAGCAAAAACAAGACCAGGAGCTCACTGTGGCTCAGATCATGAACTCCTTATTGCCAAATTCAGACTTATATTGCAGAAAGTAGGGAAAACCACTAGACCATTCAGGTATGACCTAAATCAAATCCCTTATGATTATCCAGTGGAAGTGACAAATAGATTCAAGGAATTAGATCTGATAGACACAGTGCCTGAAGAACTATGGACAGAGGTTTATGACATTGTACAGGAGGCAGGGATTAAGACCATCCCCAAGAAAAAGAAATGCAAAAAGGCAAAATGGTTACCTGAGGAGGCCTTGCAAATACCTGAGAAAAGAAGAGAAGCTAAAGGCAAAGGAGAAAAGGAAAGATAAACCCATTTGAGGGGCTTCCCTCATAGCTTACTTGGTAAGTTATCTGCCTGCAATGGAGGAGACCTGGGTTCGATTCCTGGGTTGGGAAGATCCCCTGGAGAAGGGAATGGCAACCCACTCCAGTGGCAACCCATTCTCACCTGGAGAATCCCAAGGACAGAGAAGCCTGGCAGCCTACAGTCCATGGGATTGCAAGAATTGGACACGACTTAGCAACCAAACCATCACCACCACCATACCCATCTGAATGCAGAGTCCCAAAGAATAGCAAGGAGAGATAGGAGAGTCTTCCTTAGTGATCAGTGCAGAGAAATAGAGGAAGACAACAGAATGGGAAAGACTAGAGATCTCTTCAAGAAAATTAGAGATACCAAAGGAACATGTCATGCACAGACAGGCACAATAAAGGACAGAAACAGTATGGACCTAATAGAAGCAGAAGATATTGAGAAGAGGTGGCAAGAATACACAGAAGAACTATTAAAAAAAGATCTTCATGACCCAGATAACCACGATGGTGTGATCACTCACTTAGAGCCAGACATTCTGGAATGCGAAGTCAAGTGGGCCTTAGGAAGCATCACTATGAACAAAGCTGGTGGAGGTGATGGGATTCCAGTTGAGCTATTTCAAATCCTAAACGTTTGAACATTCTTTGGCATTGCCTTTCTTTGGGATTGGAATGAAAACTGACATTTTCCAGTCCTGTGGCCACTGCTGAGTTTTCCAAATTTGCTGGCATATTGAGTGCAGCACTTTCACAGCATCATCTTTTAGGATTTGAAATATTACAGTATTACTGAAGGTCAGATTTACTGCTGAGGGTGTTATCATCTAAGAAGTTAATGGAGTAGGAATGGCCCTCTTGTGACAAGAGTGCCCAAGTTCCCTTTCTTCCTTGTGTATATATTCTATTATGGAGGAAAATTTCCCAAAGGCTGTAATTTACAAGAGTACCAGATTTTTTTTTAATTTTTGCTTATAGTTTTTGCTTTGTACTTTTCCACTCAACCCTGGTAAAAGAACTTAGAAGCATATTTGAGTAAATATGGTACTTTTAAAATTAAGTTCCTATTAACTGGATGAAGTTCTGAAGTTTGTTATTTAATGTCATTTTTATTATTATTAATGATGTTTTCCAAGCCTGCTCCCCAGACGGTGTATTAACCACTGAGACATGCAGATCTTGGAATGAAGAAAGAGAGAGTCCTGGTGTGTAGGCTGGTCCCTACATTCAGAAAACTAAGATCATGGCATCCGGTCCCATCACTTCATGGGAAATAGATGGGGAAACAGTGGAAACAGTGTCAGACTTTATTTTTTGGGGTCCAAAATCACTGCAGATGGTGATTGCAGCCATGAAATTAAAAGACGCTTACTCCTTGGAAGGAAAGTTATGACCAACCTAGATAGCATATTCAAAAGCAGAGACATTACTTGGCCAACAAAGGTCCGTGTAGTCAAGGCTATGGTTTTTCCAGTAGTCATGGATGGATGTGAGAGCTGGACTGTGAAGAAAGCTGAGCACTGAAGAATTGATGCTTTTGAACTGTGGTGCTGGAGAAGACTCTTGAGAGTCCCTTGGACTGCAAGGAGATCCAACCAGTCCATTCTAAAGGAGATCAGCCCTGGGTGTTCTTTGGAAGGAATGATGCTAAAGCTGAAACTCCAATACCTTGGCCACCTCATGCGAAGAGTTGACTCATTGGAAAAGACTTTGATGCTGGGAGGGATTCGGGGCAGGAGGAGAAGGGGACGACAGAGAATGAGATGGCTGGATGGCATCACCGACTCAATGGACGTGAGTTTGAGTGAACTCCGGGAGTTGGTGATGGACAGGGAGGCCTGGCGTGCTGCGATTCATGGGGTCGCAAAGAGTCGGACACGACTGAGCGACTGAACTGAACTTTCTCTCTCAAAATTTCCATTGTTTAATACGGAGCAAAGCACAGCCTCAGGGTGCCCTCTTGTGGTCATATGTTTAGTTGCAAGAGGTAATGGCGTTTCTTAAAAATTGAAAAAGAATGAAGAAAAAAAAAGGTCGTGCATATGTTTTTAGTCAGCAATAAGTTTTGAGATGTGACAGTCCTGTCAAAACAAAACAATTCAACAAACTTCAAAGTAACCACAACAGAAGACATGAGACACATATGGAGGCTTGGCGACAGCGTCTTGCAGCAAAATGTGCCAAAGCCATTTTGAAGGACAACATGTGAGATCTGAAAGGGGAGCGAGGTAAGGCACACTCAGGTGTCTGAGAGCTAGGACAAGGACCCAAAAGAACACTCGCTGAGAAACAGAGGCAGAGCATCAGTGGAAAAGCAAAGCAGATTTCCATTTCCTGTTTTCTGTTCCACAAGCCGAGCTTGCTGCCTAGTTTTTAAGAATATAAGTTCTCTACTTCCTTTATTGATTCAGCTATCAAGGCACGAACAAAACAATGCCCCTGTCTTCATGAAGCTTACATTTTTGGGAGGGAGGGAGACAAAATAAACACATAAGGAAGTAAAAACAACAAGATGATTTCAGAAAGCAAGTCCTTTGGAGGAACTAAAACAACATGGTCAGATGGAGATAGAAATCGAGAGTGATGAAAAGAAATAGGGAAGGGACAGAAGGACAGAAAAATTATTAAAGAGGGAATTCCCTGGCAATCCAGTGGTTAAGATCTCATGCTTGCATGGCAGGAAGCATGGATTAGATCTCTGTTTGAGGGACTACGATCAACTAAGATCTCACAAACTGTGGGGGTGTGACAGCAAAAAAATAAAACACAATAAAACAAATGGTGGAATAAATAAAACAAATGGTGGAATTCTAGGGCGCAAAGAAAAATGAGCCAGGGTGATGCCAAGATTTTCGACTTAAGCAACTGCCATCCACTGAATGAGGCAAGTCCGGGAGGGGCCACCTGGGTCATCAGGCTTGGAAGACGTGAGGTTTCCTTGAGCTCCTGAGCAGAGCATGGAGTACAGCAGTGATACCCAAACTCTGGGCCGTGGATTCACTTATACAGATACACATAGCTATTAATTTTTCAGATTCTTTGCCCAGATAGGTTATTCCAGAGCACTGAAGAAAGTTTCCTAGGCTACACATACATCCCTGGTGATCATCTCTTTTGCTCAGAGTATGTGTGCATGCCAGTCCTAACCTCCGAATTCTTGCTTTCCCCTACCCTCAAACTGTTGGCCTTCGCGGAGCCACAACTGTGTGTTCTAACTGAGCCTTTCACTCTGTAGCAAATGAGTGAATGTGTATCAGTTTTTAGATGTCACCCATAACTTATGTCACAGGCTATATATTTTTTCCAGTGCAACTTCCATAATTGGTATGATCATCCCCAAGTCCATGCATTTCCAGAAATGGCCTGATTTCATTATTTTCTACGACTATATCATATTCTGTTGTAACTCTATACACTGTTTCAGTATATCCAGCCGAAAAAGGACATTTAGTTGCCTCCTCGACTCCTGCCTATTTAAAGGGAGCTGCGGTGTATGAAAGCGTGCAACTGCCTTTTCTAGTTGGTGGTTATCTCAGACAGAGACCAGAAAATGATTGCCGATCAGGTTCTTGCTCTAATTCGGTTTTCTCAGGAACTCCCATACTGCTTTCATCGTGGCTGGTAACAACTGATCTTCCCAAAGCAGAAAAGGGGCATAACTGTGGACCATAAGTATGTCTTCTAATACTGTAAGCTTTTTCAGTTTAAGAATTAAGTCAGTGTGCATTGATTTTTAGATGTCACCAAACTGGTATCGTTGGCTACCTGCTGTCCCCTGTCTCACTTCCCGTGCTTAGTATGGTCATCCCCGGACGATTGGTTATTGCGACACTGACTCGATTTCATTCTTTTCTAGGGTGAGTCCTATTATTTTCAGCTCTGTACAACATCCTCTTGTACCACCCTCGGTCCTTGGATGTTTGTTTCCTGCCGTCCTGGCTATTATAAGACGGCTGGGTACCAGTGTCTTTTTGAATTGGTGGTTTTCATTGCACCCAGTCCCCTGAGTGGGAATGTGGATCACGTGCTTGCCCCATGTCAGTTTTATTAGGGACTCCCATCGTGTTGGCCGGCGTGGCTGGTAACACGTGATCTTCCCCAAAGAGGCCAAGGGGCGTTCCTTTGGCTTCAGGCTAATTCTGGTTCTTTCAGGGGTTCAAACATTTGCCGGTGACTCTTCTGCTCCGAGGCAATACTTGGTTGCCGTTGTCATTTGCAGCCCTCGAATTATTAAATCTTTGCTCTTAAAAAAGAAAGTCAAAGGATAATGTGTGCGTTATATGAATCTTTTGAAGCTGATTTGCTAACGATCCTCCCCGTTTTGAGTTCTTTCTCGAGTGCCTGCCCCCAGGCGATTTCTGCAAGGCCGGTGTCCTTTACTGCTCCGCTTGCCTTTTGAATAGAAAGGGCCCCTGAGCTCTGGAAGGGATGTTGTAGTTACCACAATTGTCCACAAGGCGGAGACACTGCTCCTTGACCTCCCGGGTTGCTTGGGAAGCAGACCCCGGAGAACCTTGTGTTCCTTGCATATTGATTCCAGAAAACTATGCCAGAAGAAAGACCACAGGGCGTTTCTCTCAGCTCCTCTTTTCTCTAAGAATTCACCCCTGAGGCAGATCCCCACTGCTGCCAGTAACTGCTGTGCAGGTGTTGCTGTCCTTGGAAAAGTGCTGTGTCTGCGAACAAGGCGCCTGGGCCAGGAGACTTGGAGACCAGGCGAAATTTCTGAGCTTTCGTGGCCCGAAAGGTTAGTGGTTTTGTGTACCCACGGCTTGGTTGAGGTGTAGGGCGACCCGCCTGGATCAGAATTTTGTGATCTCTTCTAAGGTGTGGGACATCAGGTATAAACGGGCTGGTTCTGCCGGCATGTTCTTCACTGTCCTGAATTCAGAGTTTCAGAGAGTAACAAGGAGAGATAAGAAAGGCTTCTTATGTGAACAATGCAAAGAAATAGAGGAAAATGTTACAATGGGACATAATAGCAATCTCCTCAAGAAAATTGGAGCTAGAAGGGAACATTTCATGCAAAGGTAGGCACAATAAAGGACAGAAACAGTATGGACCTAACAGAAGCAGAAGATATTAAGAAGAGTAGCAAGAATACACAGAACTGTACAAGGAAGATCTTAATGGCCTCTTCATGATGTGATCCGTCACCTAGAGCCAGTCATCCTGGACTGTGAAGTCAAGTGGACCTTAGGAAGCATCACTACTAACGGTTAGCAAAGGTGATAGAATTCCAGTTGAGCTATTTCAAATCCTAAAAGATGATGCTCTGAAAGTGCTGCACTCAATATGCCAGCAAATTTGGAAAACTCAGCAGTGGCCACAGGACTGGAAAAGGTCAGTTTTCATTTTAATCCCAAAGACAGGCAGTGTCAAAGAATGTTCAAATTACCACACAATTTTGCTCATTTCACATGCTAGAAAGATTATGCTCAAAATCCTTCAAGGTAGGCTTCAACCATACATGAATTGTGAATTTCCAGATGTAAAGTTGGATTTAGAAAAGGTAGAGGAACCAGAGATCAAATTACCAACATCTGTTGGATCATAGAAAAAGCAAAGGAATTCCAAAAAATATCTACTTCTGCTTCATTGACTAAACTAAAGCCTTTGACTATGTGGATCACAACAAACTGTGGAATATTCTTAAAGGGATGGGAATACCAGACCACCTGACCCGCCTCCTGAGAAACCTGTATGCAGGACAAGAAGCAACAGTTAGAACTGGACATGAAACAACAGACTGGTTCAAAACTGGGAAAGGAGTGCATCAGGCTGTGTATTTCACCCTGCTTATTTAACTCACATGCAGAGTACATTATAGGAAATGCTGGGCTGGATGACTCACAGGCTGAAATCAAGATTGCTGGGAGAAATATCAACAACCTCAGATATGCAGGTGATTCCACTTTAATGGCAGAAGTGAAGAGGAACTAAAGAGCTTCTTGATGAAGGTGAAAGAGGACAGTGAAAAAGCTGGTTTAAAACTCAATCTTTAAGTAAATTAAGATTATGGCATCTGGTCCTATCACTTCGCGGCAAATAGATGGGGAAAAGTGGAAACATTGTCAGATTTAATTTTCTAGGGTTTCAAAATAACTGCACATGGTCACTGCAACCATGAAATTAAAAAACGCTTGCTCCTTGGAACAAAAGCTATGACAAACATAGATAGTATATTTAAAAGGAGAGACATCATTTTCCAGACAAAAGTCCATCTAGACAAAGCTATGGTTTTTCCAGTAATCATGTATGGATGTGAGAGTTTGACCATAAAGAAGGCCAAGCAACAAAGAGTTGATGCTTTTGAACTGCGGTCCTGGAGAAGACTCTTGAGAGTCCCCTGGACACCAAGGAGGTAACCAGTCAATCCTAAAGGAAATCAACCCTGATTATTCATTGGACGAACTGGTGCTGATGGTGAAGCTCCAATACTTTGGCCACCTGATGGGAAGAATCTACTCTTGGGAAAGACCCTGATTCTGGGAAAGATTGAAGGCAGGAGGAGGAGGGGATGACAGAGGATGAGATGGTTGGATGGCATCACCGACTCAATGGACATGAGTTTGAGCCAACTCAGGAGACAGTGAAGGACAGGGAAGCCTGGTGTGCTCTAGTCCATGGGGTTGCAAAGTGTAGAGGAAGACCGAGAGACTGAACAAGCACAAACCCATCTGAATATGAACGGCTCCCGAGCACTAGATTGGAAGTTGCATTTTAAAGAAACATCCACAGGACAGAGATACTGCAGCCTGACCTCTCCGGGTTGCTTGGAACCAGACCCCTGAGAACCTGTGTTCCTTGCCTACTGATTCCAGTGGAATATGCCAGAACAGAGCCCCCAGGGTGTTTCTCTCAGCCATTCTTTTCCCTAAGAATTCACCCCCTCAGGCAAATCCCCATCATTGCCCCCGGTTGCTGTCCTTGAAAAGTGGCACCGCCCTGCAGAAGGGCGCCACGCCAGGAGATGTAGAGCCCCAGGCGACTCCGTTTCTGAGCTTTTCTGGGCAGAAAGATTAGTGTTTTCTCAGTACATGCAGCTTGGTTCAGGTATAGGGAGACCCGCCTGGATCTGGATACTGCAGTCTGGTTTCCCGGGTTGCGGGCATCAGATAAAAGGGGGTTGGTTTTGCAGGCGTGTCCTGCACTGCTTATTCCTTCCCAAAGCATTGGAGACCTCTGGATCCAAGGCTTCTCAAGCTCCAAGGATGTGACAGCAGCCCAGGTGCCGAGGCTAAGGGAAAGAGATACCTTTGTCAGTTCCTTTCTTTGGAGAGTTAGTTCCTATTTTACATTGAATAAATATCGATTTCGAATGTCGTGTTTGTTTGGGCAGTACCGCCACCTGACTCACTGGTGCAGACGCACGGATGTGTTCCTTTTTCTATTCTTGTTCCCGATATGTTATTACAGAGCTCTGGAGAGTGTTACCTAGAGTCTGGAATAGGTTCTTCTTGATTATCTATTTCATCTCTTTTACTGGGTGTATGCTAATCCCAACCTTCTAATCCCTCCCTTTCCTCTTTGCCTTTGGGGCTTGTGTGTCTTCTAACTCCGTAATTCTTTTTCTCCTTAGGAGTTGAGTTAGTGCGTGTCAGTTTTAGATGTCACCCGTAAGTGGCATCATAGGCCATCTGTCATCCCCTGTGGAACTGCCCTCAGTATGATCAGCCCCAGCCCATGGGTGTTGCTGGAAATGGCCTGATTTCAGGCTTTTTTATGGCTGAGTTACACCCTGCTGTAGCTCCGTGTCATCTCTTCTTTTACCGTTCATCAGGCCGCGGACTTTTGGTTGCTTCCTGGAGTCCTGGTTATGATAAAACTGCTAAAGTGAGCCTTGGGTTGCAGGTTGTCCTTTTGAATTGAGTCCAGGTGGCCTTTAAAGCCCAGATGAGACTGTCTAGTTGAAAGAAAACAAGCTCAGGGATCCCCCTGATTTTGCATTGTAGTTAGGAGTGTAATTCTTCCATTATATACCACACTGTAATAGCAATAAATATAGTGTACAGAAATGTAATGTTGAAGAATCCCGAAATTGCACCGCACCCCAGTCCTTGGGAAAATTATCTTCCACAAGAAGGGTGCTTGGTCATAAGTAGGTTGGGCACTGCCAAGATACAAGGATTACCTGGGCTTCCCTGTCCTTTCGCTGACCTGTCCATCCTGCGTTGAGAAAAGGAAACATGCACACAGGGTAAATTCTTCCTGGTGCAGCAGAGACTAGAGTAGGCTGGTCTCTAGGGGTGGAGGTGACAGAGAATAACCCATTAACCGTCCAGGAAACATCACATAGGTTTAGACTGAGTCCCTTCAGGGGGCTGAGTCTTCAGATCCTGAAGCTAGAGGCTGATTGGCAGGAGGGTGAGAGAGGTCCCCAGGGTACTGAGCACTGTGTGTTGGGGGGAACAGGGGTGATGGGGGAGGGTTACCTGGGGGAGGCCTGGCCCCACCCGTGCTGTTTGAGAACAAGGCTCCTGCAGTTTGTTCTGCCTTCTCCAAGAGGCCACATGCCTGCTGAGGGCTGGGGTGCAGCTGGCACAGAGACCTTTCTGCAGACCTTCAGCTTGGACACACAGCAGGGAAGAGCACCTCCTCCTGGAACTTGTTCATGGAGACCTTCTGGGCACCTTCTGAGTGCCGCCCTATGCTCCTGGGGAGGCAAGGTGTGCATGGCAGGTTCTATTGGATTTCAAGAGAGGCTTGACAGTTCAGTCTGTTGTATCGAGTTGGATTTGTTTATTTCTGGCTCTGCTGTTTCTTTGTTGCTGACACAGTTTTCTCTAAGTGAAGCAAGAAGGGCCTATGCTTTGTCATGGTGCATGGGCTTCCTGTTTTTGTGGCTTCTCTTGCTGTGGCTTGCGGGCTCTAGAATGTGGGCTCTGTTCCTCCCATGAAATGTGGGATCATAGTTCCTGGACCAGGCATCGAACCCACATCCCCTGCAATGGCAGGCACATTCCTAATCACTAGGCCACTAGGCAAGTCCCTGGAGTTGCATTTTTAATTGTATTGAATCGGATTAATTAAAGACCTGTTAGGTACCTCCTGGTGTGCAGGGTCCTGAGGGAAAACGGGGTGCAAAGCCAGAGCCCTGCCCTCAGACAGCCTATGTGCTCAAGGTGAAGAGCATCAAAGTGGAGGCCACCGTGCTGTTAGCAGTTGTGTGCACTTGGGGACGTTCCTCAGGTCTCCAGGCCTCAGTTTCCCATTCTCTAAGATGGGTAGAGAAACAGAACGTATTGTTGCAAGGATTAAATTACAACAGCTGTGAAAAAATCAGCTGGCGAGGCACCTGCTACATAATGAGTCTCAATATACATTATTGTCAATGAGTCATCAGTTAAAAGTGAGTAACAACAGCTCCTGCCTCCCAGGGTTGACCTGATGCTTCAGGGCTTCACTCTCTATAAAGGGCTAAACCTAGCATCTCACAGGTGGCTTCGGTATTAAGGACCTGAAGGCAGCAGTTATGCCATGCCTGAGTTCCCCCTGAGCTCAGCCGAATCAGCTGTCTGCTCTAGGTCCCTGTGTCCCAATCTGAGAAATGGGCCCAGCCATAATTTTGTCTCTTGGCCCCGTGGTGAGGATTAAAAGAGGCAAGGCATATTACTGTCATAGCCTTGCCTGCCCCAAGCTCTGGTGACCTTTAATATTGCAGCCTGGAAGTGTCTTGTTGCTGTTCATTTATTTCAAACCACTCGGCCTGAAAACTGGCTATCTCAGAGAACACGATGATGGAGAGAAAGTCACTTTAAGGAATTACTGGGGTGGTGGCTTCTGGGTTTGGGGGGGTCCCACCATTATGTTCCTGCTATAACCCTGTCATTAACCTGCTGGGTGACTTGGTCCCCTGGTGTTGGGTTCCCAGCAGTCTGATACATGGGCTGGATCAGAGTAGTGTTTCTTACCCTGGGTTGGGCATCAGATTCACTTGGAGAGTCCGGGCTCAACCCTGGGGGTTCTGAGGCTCCTGTGGGGTCTTCTGGGAACCAGAGATTTAAATAAGGGTCTGAGGGGTTCAGATGCTCAAAACAGCCGAGAAACAGAGGACCAGGGCACCTCCAGGGTCCCTCCACCTCCCCCACCCAGCAGCTGAGGCAGCTCTAGGAAATGAGCCGCAAACTGGCTCCAGAAGGCACTTGATCAGGTGACCTCCCTGTGCTTGGCCTGTTCCTGCCACATTCCTGCCACGTTCCTGCCACGGGCTGGATCAGAGCAGTGCTTCTTACCCTGGGTTGGGCATCAGATTCACTTGGAGAGTCTGGGCCCAACCCTGGGGGTTCTGAGGCTCCTGTGGGGTCTCCTGGGAACCTTTAATTACAGAGGAGGAGCTTTGTTTCTGCTCCTCAAGTGCAGGGAGAGGAGGGGAGAATGGGGAGAGGAGAAAGGCGGAAGCATTTGGCCTGTCCGGGACCTGAGTCCATCATTTTCACCTGGAGAGCAGAAATAATAACTCTTCCTGCGGGGCTGGAGTGGAGGGAACCAGGCAGAGAGTGACACTGTGCAAGGTCCCTGGGCCTTGCACAGTTAGACATTAATAAATAGAACAAACTGAAAAAATGCCCTCACATGTTGGGAAGGGAAAAACTGTTTCTAAGTAACTTAACTATCAATGAAGAAAAATGATGATTTCAGTGCTCAGCACAAAATTTAAGTGCTTGGCATGACTGGAGGAAATCTGTTTAGAAACTGAGTAGGGATCCGCGTTTGGGGCTGTTACAGGGGCCTCTGTCCCTTGGACAGCAAGGAGATCCACCCAGTCCATCCTAAAGGAAATCAGTCCCGAATATTCATTGGAAGGACTGATGTTGAAGCTGAAACTCCAATACTTTGGCCACCTGATGAGAAGAACTGACTCATCTGAAAAGACCCTGATGCTGGGAGAGATTCAAGATGGGAGGAGAAGGGGACGACAGAGGAGGAGATGGCTGGATGGCATCACTAACTCAATGGACATGAGTTTGAGTGAACTCCGGGAGTTGGTGATGGACCGGGAGGCCTGGCGAGCTGCAGTCCATGGGGTCGCAAAGAGTCCAACACGACTGAGCAGCTGAACTGAACGGGGGCCTCTAGCCGGCCACATACAAGCTGAGTTCTACCGTCTGGAGGCTTGGGGAGGCGGGCAAACAGGCTGTGTGAATCGAAGGCTTTACCCCCAAGCTTTCCCTCCTCCTGCTTCCCCTCCGCCTCACCTCGTTTCACGACTCCCAGGACGCACAGATGGGCCGCGGAGCGATCTCATCTTCCCAGGCGTTTGCGCAGCCGGCCGGCCCACGTGCTCCACGCCCGCGGGGCTCCCGTCCAGCCCCGGTCCAGCCCCGCGGGTTCTCACTGCAGCTCCCACGAGATGCCGCGCCTGATTCGGGGCCCAGCCTGTGGGGACAGTTCGGGACTTCGCGTCCTCGTGGTGGAGCGGGAGAGACTTGAGATCTGGAAGTGTGTTCACCTGGCCTCAAGCTGCACCTTTCATTTTGGAAAACCAGCAAAAGAAAACACTGCCGGGACTCTTCAAACAAAAACCCATCCACTGGTCCTCTGGTAAATCTCCTGATTTTTCTGATTTCAGTTCGCTTGTTTGTAAAACGGGAATAACTGCACGATTTCATGGATTCCTCGTGAAGTTAAGTGAGGGGCCCAGTCTTGGGGCCCTGAGAAATGACGTGTGTTTTGGTTTTATTTACTTGCTGACTTGGACGGTCTTCAGGGGCTTGCTGCGGGTTGGGTCTTGAGGCGGCACTTAGGTTGGATTTCACAAAAACTAGAAAATGTTGTTTTTAATGAATGGCGGAGATGCTCAGGATGATTTTGAGAGCCTCAGATTTCCTTTTGATTTTGCTACTGGTGTGACTTAAACCTTTCAGAGCCTGAGTTTGCTCATGTACGGGAAAGACTGCTTCCTCCCAGGGGTTCAGTGAGAACATCCCTAAGCTTTCTGGTGCTCTCCTGTCTCAGAGCAGGAATTTACTGTGACCGATGCTGTTAGGACCCCTGTGGTCTCCGTCACCTCTGCTGAGGTGGCCCGGCAGCCCTGCAGGGTTCTGGAGGCAGACCGAGGGGTGGAAGGGAAGAAGCGACTCCTTTTGCTTTCAACTTTTTCTCTGGGCACGTGTGGGTCTATATAGGAGGAAGCATGGGGAAACTTGATCGGAGCAATCGCCTACAGAGTTCCAGAGGGGGCTAGTGAACTTTGGTGGCTATGAATTGAATCATTTTTTTCACATCTTTCTCTTGTTTATCTACTGGGATGTCTTTCTTAAACATTTGAGCAAGCTTTCTATAAGCAGAGTCACTTATTCTTCTACCATGTTCCATGCAAATCCTGCCTTTCTGATTTTGTTTTTCTTTTATTTTTTAGTGTTATTTTTCACCCCGGTAAGGTTTTAAATTGTGTCCAGATAAATCCAGCAGTTCCCAAATCTGGCTCTGCCTGAGGCTCTCCTGGGGGAGTTTGTTTCCAAAAATGCAGGCTGTTGAGCTCTGCCCTCATCCCCAGATGGTAACAGACCTTGAGTGTGTTAGTCGCTCAGTCGTGTCTGACTCTTTGAGTCAGACTGTGGACTGTAGCCTGCCAGGCTCCTCTTACCATGGGATTCTTCAGGCAAGAATACCGGTGTGGGTTGCTTTTTCCTTCTCCAGGGGATCTTCCTGATCCAGAGATGGAAACCAGGTCTCCAGCCTTGCAGACAGATTCTTTACCATCTGAGCCACCAGGGAAGCCCACAACAGGCCTTGGGCTCTGTATTTTGAGAAGCTGAAGGCAGAGGTGTAATTCTGATGGGTAATCCTGAGTCCAGTCTCCCTTTGCTATTTGTCATTTTTTCTTTTGCTTGAAAGGGAGTAACTTCTCCTAAGGTCGTAGACTAGCTGCTCTCACTGTGGGGCTTTGTAGCCCCTGAATGAGCAGCGTCAGCAACACCTGGGAAGTTGTTTAAAATGCAGACACTCAGGGCTCGCTGCAGCCCTGCTGTGTCAGAGGCTCTGGGGTGGAGCCTGAGAGCCCATCTTATAACAAAGCCTCCCGGTGGTGCTGAGGCCCCTGGCGTTCGCTTACCACTGCAAGGGACGGAACAGCTGCTTCTTTACACCGAGCTGTTTAATTTGCCTGGTGTTTAGTTTATGTGCCTTTGTCGACTAGTCATTTCCCCAGTTGTGAGGAATTTATTTCCAAATGTTTGATTCAGTGATTATTCCTATTCCTGAGCTTTGGAAAGCGTTTACTGCTCACTCATGGCATACGGCCCTGGCCTAGGTAGAGGGACTCAAATGCTTAAAATCTAGGGGTAAATGAGACCTGTATAGGAGTGCTAAAATAAGCGGAAGAAAATTGGCGGCACCTCCATGGGGGAAACAAAGGTAGGAGGGAGAGAGTGCCATATGTGGGGAGTCTTCACAGAGGGGCCTGTACGACTCACCTGATATGGGAACAGTGTCCGTGGAAGAGGCTGGGTTATCTTAACTAGCGATATCTGGAGTGGAAGGAAAGTGCCTCCTGCAGCCCCCACTTAATCTCAGCTGTGTGTTTCCTATTCTTCTTGCAAGTATGTTACTGTTCAAAGATAGACGCTACTTCTGGGTGTCCTGCACACACCTCCACAACCTGCCTTCCCGAGCAATAAACACGGCCACCCTTCAGGTCAGTGGACAGAGTTTATACTCATTTCTCCTCCTAGTGCAGAGTTCTCCAGCATGTAGATACCTGCTTGACTCAGCTGTTCTCTCACTGATGGCTTTCAGCCTGCTGTTTAGCTTTTGGTCACATAGGATGAACAAGGGGGAGTTTCAGTTGGTAGGTGTGGACTTAAACGGTGTTCACATCCTAAAAGTTGAGAGCTATGTTTTATTTGGTGGGGATTTTTAGCACTTCAAGCCCAGGAGGCAGCATCTCGAGTGACCCTAAGAGAACTACTCTGATGGGGTGGGAATTGGGAGCCAGGTTGTACAGAAGTTTTGCAACAAAGGACAGGTGGTCTGAATGTCAAAAGATGAATGTTAATGAAAGAAAACCAGATACTCCCGGTTAAGAAATTTGGTGCTTTTCTACATATGGAAAGATACAAGGATCTAGATTGACTGAAATAATTCTTTTGATATGCACCTTAGCTGTCTGGGGACGGTATCCTGTTCTTTCACCTCCTGCGCTTCCTCAGGGCTCACCATAGGGAGTGGCTTCTAGATGGCAGGTATTCTTTTCCTTCCTGAGTTCCCTTAGGGCTCACCCTCAGTGGTGGCTGCAATTGCCAATGACTGTTACATTATTTGTTTACTGACATGGCAAGAAATGCTCCATTTCTCATAAGTGTGATGGGGAGTTGAAAGGAGTCCCACTCACTCTTGTTCAGAACAGGGTAAGAAAATGGGGCGTTTTCCAACCTTTGCCAGCAGAAAGTACTTCTCAAGAAAGAAGTGGAAGACAGTGATTTCCAGCTGGGAAATACCTACACACTTACAAAACTGTTGAAGAGTGAACTGGATGGGGCTTTTTCCAGCGATCTGATTTCCAGCAGGGCTGGCACCGACTGCCTCCCATTCTCAGATTCGGATGATCTGGGACCTGTGTTTGTGTGGATGGTGGAGGCAGCCGGCACACAGCTGCCCTCTCTGTCTAACTTGGCAGGATCCAGCCCCAGTTTTCTGCCCCGAGCCTTGATTTCCCTTCATTCTCTGCCCGGGTAGATTTCCAGGGAAATCACCTTCATGTATTTTCATAAATTTGCACCAGTCATCAAAGGCAGTTGCATAAGAAATGTTGGTGGCTGGAGGAGGTTCTGAATGCTTCAGATCCAGTCTTTTTTAGCAACAAGGAACCTTTTTTTGGCTCAGCATAAACAAAACCAAACATTCCCGCCACCTCTCCTTCCCTTCAGGGTTCAAGTTTGCTTTGAAGTTTACAGCAAAACATTTGATTGGAGGCGTGGCCTCATTTTGGCATCAGTCTTGTTAATTTCCATTACCTTAGGAGTCTGTACCCAGTCACATCTAAGTTAAAGCCACAGGCGAGAGGAGATTACCCTTCAGTTAGCTGGAGTAAAAAGTTGCCTCTATGTCTTAGAGGCATAAACAACAAAACAAGACCAGGAGCTGACTGTGGCTCAGCTCATGAACTCCTTATTGCCAAATTCAGATTTAAATTGAAGAAAGTAAACCATTGGACCATTCAGGTATGACCTAAATCAAATTCCTAGTGATTATACAGTGGAAGTGAGAAATAGATTTAAGGGATTAGATCTGATAGAGTGCCTGATGAACTAAGGACAGAGGTTCGTGACATTGTACAGGAGACAGGGAGCAAGACCATCCCCAAGAAAGTGAGTGAAAGTGAAGATACTCAGTCATGTCCAACTCTCTGTGACCCCATGGACTGTAGCCCACCAGGATCCTCTGTCCATGGGATTTTCCAGGCAAGAATACTGGAGTGGGTTGCCATTTCCTTCTCCAGGGATCGAACCCAGGTCTCCCGCACTGTAGGCAGACGCTTTGCCATCTGAGTGACCAGGGAAGTCCTCCCCAAGAAAAAGAAATGCGAAAAGCAAAATGGCTGTCTGAGGAGGCCATACAAATAGCTGTGAAGAGAAGAGAAGTGAAAAGCAAAGGAGAATAGGAAAGATACACCCATTTGAATGCAGAGTTCCAAAGAATAGCAAGGAGAGATAAGAAAGCCTTCCTCAGTGATCAGTGCAAAGAAATAGAGAACAATAGAATGGGAAAGACTAGAGATCTCTTCAAGAAAATTAGAGATACCAAGGGAACATTTCAGGCAAAGATGGGCTCGATGAAGGACAGAAATGGTATGGACCTAACAGAAGCAGAAGATATTAAGAAGAGGCAAGAATACACAGAAGAACTATACAAAAAAGATCTTCATGACCCAGATAATCACGATGGTATGATCACTCACCTTGAGCCAGACATCCTGGAACGTGAAGTCACGTGGGCCTTAGGAAGCATCACTATGAACAAAGCTAGTGGAGGTGATGGAATTCCAGTTGAGCTGTTTCAAATCCTGAAAGACGATGCTGTGAAAGTGCTGCACTCAGTATGCCAGCACATTTGGGAAACTCAGCAGTGGCCACAGGACTGGAAAAGGTCAGTTTTCATTCCAATCCCAAAGAAAGGCAATGCCAAAGAATGCTCAAACTACCGCACAATTGCACTCATCTCACACGCTTATAAAGTAATGCTCAGAATTCTCCAAGCCAGGCTTCAGCAATACATGAACTGTGAACTTCCAGATGTTCAAGCTGGTTTTAGAAAAGGCAGAGGAACCAGAGACTAAATTGCCAACATCCACTGGATCGTCGAAAAAAGCAAGAGAGTTCCATAAAAACATCTATTTCTGCTTTATCAACTATGCCAAAGCCTTTGACTGTGTGGATCATCACAAACTGTGGAAAATTCTGAAAGAGATGGAAATACCAGACCACCTGACCCTCTTGAGAAATCTGTATGCAAGTCAGGAAGCAACAGTTAGAACTGGACATGGAACAACAGACTGGTTCCAAATAGGGAAAGGAGTACGTCAAGGCTGTATATTGTCACCCTGCTTATTTAACTTATATGCACAGTGTATCATGCGAAATGGATGAAGCACAAGCTGGAATCAAGATTGCTGGGAGAAATATCAATAATCTCAGATATGCAGATGACACCACCCTTATGGCAGAAAGCAAAGAACTAAAGAGCCTCTTGATGAAAGTGAAAGAGGAGAGTGAAAGCGTTGGCTTAAAGCTCAACATTCAGAAAACGAATATCATGGCATCTGGTCCCATCACTTCATGGCAAATAGGTGGGGAAACAGTGGCACACTTTTTTTGGGCTCCAAAATCACTGCAGATGGTGACTACAGCCCTGAAATTAAAAGACGCTTTCCTTGGAAAGTTATAACCTAGACAGCATATCAAAAAGCAGAGACATTACTTTGCCAACAAAGTTCTGTCTAGTCAAGGCTGTGTTTTTCCAGTAGTCACATATGGATGTGAGAGTTGGACTGTGAAGAAAGCTGAGCACTGAAGAATTGATGCTTTTGAACTGTGGTGTTGGAGAAGACCCTTGAGAGTCCCTTGGACTGTAAGGAGATCCAACGAGTCCATCCTAAAGGAAATCAGTCCTGAATATTCATTGGAAGGATTGATGCTGAAGCTGAAACTCCAATACTTTGGCCATTTGATGCGAAGAACTGGTTCATTGGAAAAGACCTTGATGCTGGAAAAGATTGAAGGCGTGAGGAGAAGGGACGCCGGAGGATGAGATGGTTGGTTGGCATCACTGACTCAATGGACATGGATTTGAGTAAACTCTGGGAGCTGGTAATGGACAAGGAGGCCTGGCATGCTGCAGTCCATGGAGTCGCAAAGATTCGGACACGACTGAGCAACTGAACTGATGTCCCCAAGGCCAGTTCGCATTGTTTGGCCAATTCCCCCAGGCACTGGGAGATGAAGGTGGTGTGGATACTGGTGTTGCAGTTTGACTAATGACCACCAGAGAGAGCACTGTGCCTTGAAAACTTCATAGTTCCTCCTTTACATTCTGTAAACAGGGAGGCTTATTAGTTACCAGCCGTGTTTAGGAGAGGAGTTGTCATCTCCTTTCCACACATGGAGCAGCTAATGAGATAAGGCAAGAGGTTTCTTGCTGGGAGTTGGAGAATTCAAGGAGGGACCGCCACATCCAGTAATGCAAATATTAAGCTCTGTAAATAATTCATACTACTGGGCATCTTAGGTGTGGATCAGGTTGGCTTAATCAAGTGGCATTTACAGCTCTAAATAAACGGTGGATAGAAGCTTGTTTCCTGCCTCAATTAGTTAAGTCAGAACCTGCCTCAGAGGCCCTGTTAATTTTTAGAAATTGATCTTTGAGCCGAGTTGTAAACAAGTGACAATAATACTTTGGTCCCCAGAACCCATTTGATAATCATTTTCGGCTGTCTGTTGCAGCCGTAAAGAAACCTGTGCTGTGCCCGTTGTGGGTAAAGTTAGGGATTTGGAAGCCCAGGAAAGAACTGAAGGTAGTAAAAGAACGTGAGGTCCCTAGGTTTGCTCTAGAAAGACTTCTGTTCTCCACTTACCCTCCCTTGGACACTTGCTGTGTCTGGACTGGACTCCGCTTCCTGGGCAGTGTCTTGCGTCGCTTAATCTTCATGACACTCTAGCAAGGTGGGAGCTTTTATCATACCCATGGGAAAAAAAAATAAAACTGGCTTTTTGTAGTTCAGTCGCTCAGTGTGTCCGACTCTGCGACTCCGTGCAGCACGCCAGGCTTCCCTGTCCTTCACCATCTCCCGGAGCTTGCTCAAACTCATGTCCATTGAGTCGGTGATGCCATCCAACCATCTCACCCTCTATTGTCCCCTTCTCCTCCTGTCTTCAGTCTTCCCCAGCATCAGGGTCTTTTCTAATGAGTCGGCTCTTCGTATCAGGTAGCCAAAGTGTTGGCGCTTCAGCATCAGTCCTTCCAATGAATATTCAGGTTTGATTTCCTTTAGGATTGACTGGTGTATTTATCCCCGGCTATGTTATGGTAGATTTAGGGTTTGAACCCAGGGCTCTGTGATTCTGCTTATTCATTCATCAGACAGGTAGCACGTGCCCTTTGTTTTAGGCAGTATGCCAAGTGATGGGGATGCAGTAAGGTGTTGGGAAAAAAAATGCACAATATAAGGGTTTTGAGTCAAGTTTTATTTGAGCCAAAATGAGAACTGCAGCCTGGGAGATAGTATTTCAGGTAGCTCTTAGAAACTGCTTCAAGGAGGTGAAGTGGGGAGGCCAGGTTATATAGAAGTTTTCAACAAAGGGGCAGATAGACGGCACGTTAAAAGATTGTGGCTTCGAGTTAAGGAATTTAGCATTTTTCTCTGTATGGGAAGATAGTATGAGTCTGGGCTCACTGAAATCATTCATCTGATATACACCTCACCCATCTTGGGCTAGCATCTTGTATTTTCACGTCCTGAGTTTCCTCAGGGGGCACCATAGGGAATGTCTGCAGTTTGATGGCTGCTGGATGGCAGGTATTCTTTCCTTCCTGAGACTCCCCAGGCTCTCCAGCTCACGTTGGAGGGCTGTAATGGCTGATGACTGTGAAGGTCTTATTTACTGATATGGCAGGAAATAGTCTGTCTCTCAAAGGAATAAGGAAGATGAGATCTCTGTCCTCATAGAGTTTACATTCTGGTAAAGAATAGTAGACTCTACCCCACTGAAAAACAAGATGCTTTTGTTGGGGACCCGGAGAAGGAGGAAGATTTGATAGGCAGCGATTCATGGGGTCGCAAAGAGTCGGACCCGACTGAGCGACTGAACTGAACATGGGGGTGGTGTAGGGCAGAAGGACCACTTTAAGTAGGATGTTTGGTGGAGGCTTTGTGGAGAGGGGGTGGTAGAAAGAAATCTGGGTGCTGAGAGGTTTCTGTCTTGGGGTAGGTGCAAGGAGGAGCGTTCTGGAGGAGGGCCAGCCAGCGCAGAGCCCTTGGATGTGGGTGGACTTGGCGGGGCGAGGAGAGAGTCAGGAGGCCAGGGAGGCTGTAGATCAGGGATCAGGGATCAGAGTTGGGGGCCAGGGTGGGCAGGCTGTGCTGTGTCCCCACGACACTGTGGTGCCCCCGAAAGTCTCCCCCTTAGCGTCCAGCTCCTGGACATATGTGCTGCTGTCAGATGCGAGATGAGCTTGTGGCTGGATTCCAGCTCATGTCGCCGTGTTTTTGGGGGTTTAACGTTTAATTCATCTTTACTGCACCCCCCCACCCCCGCCCCCGCCCTGCCAGTTCCCAAAGGAAGACCCAGCTGCCAGTTCCTTCTTTTTTCTAATACCTCCCTGGACCCCACCATCTGCTTTGGATCAGGGTAGAAACTGCCATGTTTGACTCTGCCAAAACAAGGCCTACGTCTTTTTTAACCTAACTAGCACTCAGATGCCAAACCTTCAGATCAAGGGCAAGCCAGGCCTTTGGGACAACCAGAGATGTGAGGAAAGGAGAATTCAGCATTGTTGAGTTGGAAGGACAAATCTTCAGTGCCAGGGTGGTCACTGTGGTTTGTCCACAAAAGGAGGAAAATGGAAACAACTTAGCTGGCTGTCAGCTAAATTGTGGTCTCTTAATAAAGCGGTTTACCAAGCTGCCATTGACAAAATGCCACAGATTTGTATTCATTGACCTAAAATGGTGACCACCACATATTGTCAAGAGGAAAAAGCAGATTAGAAGAGAGACTGTGTTGTCTCATTCCACGTTTGAACAGGTTAGAGGTCTGTGCTTGTGAGCACAGGGGCCTCAAATAAACTTCTGAAGGTTCCACAGCCAAATGTTAACAGTTGTCAGCCTGGAAGGTGGGATTCAGGTGGTTTTATATTTGCATTCTCTTGATAAAAATTCAGTGGTGCTCACTCTTCTTAGGATGCTTTCCAGTTCTCACCTGACCTGTTCACAAAGCCTTGTGTTGCCCGGCTCCTCTCTTCCAACAGGCTTTGTCCCTTCCTGTCTCAGGACCTTTGCACAGACGCTGTTTGGCGGGAATCTTTTTTTGTGATGTGCACTCCACCCGCTTGCTGCCTCTGCTTCCTTCACCAGGTTTCCCTTCCCTTTGGTAGAGGTCCTGTCCCTCCCTGACGCCCCCAGGCCAGGCTGCCTCTCCCTCCCCCACGAAGCACCTGTTGCCCTGCTCTTCTGCCAGGATATCAATTCCAGGAAGGCGGAGAGGGTGTCCGTCGCACTCCTGTCTGCCGTGTGTCCCTCACAGCAGCTGCTCAGAGCTTTGCTGAGTGAACGACGCAAAACCCTTCTGTACTGTGTGCATTTCTGTAACAAGCATTTATTCTTCATTTGGGAAAAAATAACAAATGAAAATATTTTTTTCTGACACTGCATAATCATCACAAGGGTAAAATACTTCAGAGAATGTTAAATGACCTCTGTTGTGTCACCTTGAGGATCTGAACACTAAAACAGTTCTTCATTTGGGGGGAAGAAGGAAAGATGTGAAGGTAAGACATTTCCATACCTTTCTTTCTTGAAAGGTGTGGTATGGTGGAATGTGGCCTCTGGAATTGCACTACCTAAAATCAATACCTGTCCAGTCTTGACAAGCTGTGTGCGTTTGGACAAGTGGCTGTACCTCTCTGAGTCTTGGTTCACAGCTATTAAAGGCAGAAAGTAGACATGGCTGTCTGGGGATGTTGTGAAAATGAAGTAAGATAATGGATGTAAAGTGCTTACTATGGAAATTCAGCAGTGAATGTTCACCCAGACACCCCCTGTCTCTCCTTGGCTAATGCAGAGCCCAGAGTTGACTGGTTTTGGAAGCTCCAGAAAAACAGGAATGTGGTCTGGTTTTCTTTCTGCCAAAATCCCAGTCCTAGGATGAAACCTGACACATAACATGTTTGTTATTATTATACACATATCATTAATCAAGAAATAAATAGTTTTTCAATAAATAAGTTCATGAGCCGCATGGGCTACTCGTCAGCATTACTGTTTCCCTAGGCTGCAGAGGTGGTAAATAGCACTGTTGCTGCTTTTTCTGAGCTTATTTTGGACATAGCAGTTTTTAGAGGTCAAAGACTGTCAAAGTGGAACGTGAACTTTGGGACTTGAGGTCAGTGGTAAGTTGTAAATAGCCCCGGATCGGTGGCCTCAGCTATCATTCCTTGTGGTCCCTTGAGCTGGTGTCTCGCTTGTCAGAAGTTTGGTGTTCCTGAGGGCTGTTTCCCAGTTGTCTGAGGCCAAGGGACAGATCTCTGCAGCCACATCGTGGCCAGCTCTCTGGAAGTTAATCCGATCACATTGGCTTCTGGCAAACCTCTGAGATGTTCCTTGCCTCATCCTCTCATCCTGATGAGTTAGATTCAAAGTCTTTATTGGAAGTTTTCCTTCTTACTTTCCTCTCTTTTGCTTCTCTTTGAGCATCTAGAGGTCATTCTGGAGGGAATCTATATACAGAGGAATGTTCAGTGGTAAATGGGAAGAATGGGCACACAGGTGAAGGGCTCCAACCAGAATGCTGAATAGACACTCAGTGGCCAGCATCCTGTTTGTCTTTTTTATTTATAATTTTTGGCCACACCGCAAGGCATATGGGATCTTAGTTCCCCAACAACCAGGGCTTGAACCCATGCCCTCTGCATTGGAAGCTTGAGTCTTAGACACTGGACTGCCAGGGAAGCCCTCCCATCTGTCTCTTCAAGTCACAGTTGATCCTAAGTTTGTCTTGTTCATGCAGAAAAGTTCATTATCCTCTTCTTTGCTTTCTAGGCGAAGATAAAGTCGTATCTCTTAAATTTTCTGCTTTGTGCCCAGGGGAACTTGGGTTCTGCAGTATGCTGTATTAAATCGTTATGTAATTAAAAATATGTCCATTGCATTGGTGATACCACCCGACCATCTCATCTATGGACATGAACTTGGGCAAACTCTGAGAGATGGTGAGGAACAGGGAAACCTGGCGTGCTGCAGTCTGTGGGGTCTCGAAGAGTCAGACACGACTAAACAACAACAACTAAAAAAATGTGTGTATGTACACAGTGAACATTTGTTGAGGCTGTACTTAGTGACGTAAGGCACTGTTGTATTCGCTTTGTCTTTGTTAACTCGGCTCATCCCCATAACACCTCTAGGAACTCGATCAGTTTTCATCAGTGAAGAAACAGACACAGAGAGGGTGACTAACTTCCTGAGGTCATGCAGCCAGGGGCCGAGTCAGGATGTGCACCCAGACACAGATTCTGGAGCTTGCACCAAACCTCTGTGCTCTGCTGCCTCTTAAATAAGCCTGGGCTTTGTGGCAGCCTGGGTCACCCAGCAGAGTTTTGTGCTGTATGACTTTTCAGAGCCTTTAATACGCTGATATACGCTGTGAGTCTTCAACAGGTGGGAGGAGAAAGCACATTTTCTCAGATTTGCTTGACCATACACTTTTGTCCGACATTCCTGTTAACATCTTCAGGAACTCATGTGACATAAAAACACTGCCTAGGGAAGCCTATAAGTTAGGCTGGGGCATTTTGAGTGTTTCATTAGGCATTCGTCTTTAGAGTAAACTACTGCCTTCAAGTGGTTTTCCCTGGAATTGAACTAAAACTCAACCGTTACTATAAAGGAGAACATAATTTTGATTCTATACCTAATTCCTTTATGTTTAGTAAATGCACTGGGTTTGCTTTCCTGGTCTTGAAAAGGGGCTGGGTCTGGAACTCATTGGTGCCCCGCGGGTATTTACAAGCCTCAGTGCTGGCAGCACCCTTGAATCCCCTCCTGGTTTGTTTTCAGGAAACAGCTATGATTGGGTCTCAGCTGGTCTGGTGAGCACACGCCCCAGCCTACCTGGGCCTCTTGACCATCACATGAAGAAGGATGTGCCAGGCCTGCCAAGGCTGCCCCCTGCCAGGGCAGCGATGCCCAGCTCTGGCTTGTGCTTTGGGGAGAGTCCACATACTTTGAAAGTAGTACACTCTGACCCCCACCTGGCTGGTAAGGGGTACGCATGATGACTTAAACCCACACCCGAACCAGCCCTTGAAATCCTAATTTCAGTGGGCTTATTCGTGTCCGACTCTCAGTGACCCCATGGACCGTAGCGTGCCAGGCTCATCTGTCCATGGGATTCTCCAGGCAAGAATACGGGCGTGGGTTGCCATTTCCTCCAGGGCATCTTCACGACCCAGGGATCGATTGGACTGGCCTCCCCTGCGTCTCCTGTATCGATAGGCAGGTTCTTTAATACTCTGCCACCGGGGAAGCCCCCTAATTTCAGTAAGTCCAGCAAATAGTTGGTTTGCATGTGAAGCATTTGGGTAGACATTGGCTGAGTGCTGCTGAGGATCAAACTGTTTTGATTCCTGGCCACAAGGCAGTGGTCCTCAGTTTCTGTTACATCTGAATCCATTGTGGGGCTTGTGAACACCCAGACTGCTGGGCCGGGCCCAGAGGTGCTGATTTAGGAGGCCTGGAATGGGGTCTCGGAATGTGCATTTTTAACAGGCTGCCAGGTGCTGCTGCTGTAAGCCCAGAGACCACACTTGGAGGATCACCGATAAGAGGAGTCTCTTGGCCGAAGCCCCGGGTTTATTTTTATTTTAATTAGCTTCATTAAATTTATTTTTTCCTTTTATTTGAGTCCCTGGCTTAAACTCCCAGCTCTGCCATTAAAAAAAATATTGGGAAGAAACTCAGTTGTCATAAAATGAACATTTTTAAAATTCAGTGGCATTTAGTATATTTACATTAGTTTACAATCACTGTGTCTATCTGGTTTCAACACATTTCCACCATCCCAAAGTAAATCTTGTGCTGATTAAGAAATTTCCCCCATTTCCTTCCTCCCTGCAGCCCCAGGCAACTACGTATTTGAGTTCTGTCTTTATGGGTTCATCTCTTCTGAGTATTTCATATGAATGGAACTGTACTACACGTGATCTTTTCTGTCTGGCTTCTTTCAGTTAGCATGACGTTTTTGAGGTTCACTCATGTTGTAGCATGGAGAAGGCAATGGCACCCCACTCCAGTACTCTTGCCTGGAAAATCCCGTGGACGGAGGAGCCTGGTAGGCTGCAGTCCATGAAGTTGCTAAGAGTCAGAAACGACTGAGTGACTTCACTTTCACTTCTCACTTTCATGCAGTGGAGAAGGAAATGGCAACCCACTCCAGTGTTCTTGCCTGGAGAATCCCAGGGATGGGGGAGCCTGGTGAGCTGCTGTCTATGGGGTCGCACAGAGTCGGACACGACTGAAGCGACTTAGCAGCAGGAGCATGTTGTAGCATGTATTGGTACTTCATTCCTTTTCAGGGCTGAATAATGTTCCATCATGTGTATATACTACTGTGTGTTCATCTGTTGATGTCTGCCATTTTCGAGTTGTGTGTCGTTGAACAAGTTATTTAACCTGTCTGAGCCTCAGGTTTTTTATCCGGTCACAGTTACGGCAGTTCCTACTTTGTTGAATTGTTGTGAAGATGAGTGAGAGAGAAGTCACATCAGTTGCCTGGCACAATCTTAGGCCCATCAAGTCTCAGCAAAGGGAAGCTGTTAACCAATACTGTTTGTCTGAATTTGTTACTTCTCATCCTGTGACAGGAATTCGGGTGCTGCTAACTAATTTGGAAGCTCATCCCAGGAAACAGCTTTGGGGCAGTTGAGAAGAGAGACAGGGCAGGGAAAGCGTCTGTCTAGTTGTCTCATCAAGCCAGCAACCACTGCAGGCACCTGGAGTTTAATCCTGCTGGAATTTCTGAGAAATGGTGCAGAACGCACTCCCCAGCACGATCCTACCATGGGGCAAGGAGGCTGGGATATTTATGTGCCGGCTCCTGAGGGCCATCTGGGAATTCTCTAGCATCTTGCGCGGGAGGAATCTGTGGTGCTCAGAGAGAGCACCAGCTGGAGACGCAGGCACTGGCCATTGGAGGTCTTGACCTCTGTGCACGGAAGTGGCCAGGAGGATGTGGGCTGGTACTGGCAGCATCCTTTCTCCTCTTTACCCAGAAGGTTCTGTTTCTTTGCCAGCACTTGGTGCTTCTTTCTGCACCTTCCTTATTATTCAAGCCCTTTGAGGGTTGCTCTGTCAGACAGTGCTGTTAGAAGGTGTGCATTGCGCATCCACCGGGATTTCTCATAGAGCCTAGTGCACAGCTTGCTCAGCAGAGACTCTCACAAGTATCCCCATTTCACAGCCAGTCAGCTGATGCTGTTCATGCCTCAGGAGAGTGTTCCAAGTGAGGTCCTTGGCTTGCCCACTGGGCATTTCTCAGCTGATGGAGCTGAGTCTCAGTGAGTGAGTCCCTCCACCCCTAGACCCCCTCTCTGTCTGAGGTTGCTCCCAAACCTGTTTATGTTTATTATATTGTAATTTGGAATAAATTAATTCAATTAAATGGATTAACTAATAAATGAATTAAATTGAATTTTATATAATCCAAGTAGATAAAAGTGCAAACATTGTCATTTCTATGACAACTAAGATGAATACTTTGGAAAAATAATTTTCTAGAAAAATGCTATTGAATTAGTTATGGACAAGAGAACTAAAATATTGAGAAAGTCTGTTAAAATGTAGTAGTAACTTGCATTCAGATGACTTTGAAGTGCTTGTAGGTTTTCTCTGTTTTGGCCAACACTGTTGACTGGATAACTCAATCTCTGTTTCCACCTTCTTTCTTCCTGGTCTGCCTGTTTCATAGATGTAGGAAAGCTGAGAACATAAATTCCAAGCTTTCTTTGAAACTGGATATGTCTGTGATTCATTTGCGACTGAAGAATAGGGGAAAGTGTCCTGAGGTGGGGGTGATTCTGAGAAGTTAGGCTCTTCTGATATAAGGACTAAATGTGTTAGGGTCTATTGTTTCATCTTCTTCCTACCTTGAATGGAGATGTGATATCTGGAAGTGCAGCAACCATTTTGCGATAATGAGGCTATATACGTCAACACCTAAAGTTAGCAGAGTGGAAAGAGAGAAGTGTGGAACCACAGCATCAATGCCAAAATGCCTACTTTCAATCTTTTTGGTATATTAATTATCTGCATACTTAAGCCATTGTTAGTTGCACGTCAAAGCATTTCTAAAACTGATACAGCCTCTTCAAAGAACTTGAAATCAAAGCTTACTGAATGGGTACGGTTCATGCAAGAAAGTTGGTCTACATCTCTAGGCAGGAAATGTATCCTCAGAAGTATTGAGCATTCATCAAAACATTGGCTAATGGTGATACATATGTACATTTTAAGTTAAAATATTGCATACGTAACCTCAGTCTAGAGGAAAACATTGGTCAAGCCCACAAGGGGGAACATTCTACAGGACACCTGACCAGAACTCATCAAGACTATTACAGTCTTGCAAATAAGGAAAGACCGGGGAACTCTCACAGACCACAGGAGACTGGGGAGGTGTGGCAACTAGAATGTGCTGTGGAGCCGAGAGAGGATTCTAGAACAGAAAGAGAGCGCTAATGAAGAGGACAGGTGAAGTCCAAGTCAAGTCTGTGGTTGAGTTACTGCTAATGGATGGCTGTCAGCTTAGTTTTGACAAATGTCTCATGATAATAGAAGATGCTTGTTATGGGGAAGTTGGATGAGTGCTGTATGGGATTCTTTGTTCTATGGTTGAAACATTTTCCCCTGTAAATCTAAACCATTCCAAAATAAAAAGTTCACTTAAAATGCTATGTATGCCCTATTTACTGTTCTATGATAGCCTCCCTTGAACAGTGTTGATGAACGAAGTACCAGCTTTTCAGAGTGAGCTGTGAGGGGTTCTGCTGCACTTGGGGGAATGCATTCATGTCCCCACCTGGTGACATGGACTAAGGGACTTGCCCTTCCCAGTCTGCATCCCACAGCCTCCCTGCTGTGGGGCTGCCCTGTTGATTTTTTAAAGAACTTATTGATGTATTAATGTAATATTTAAATTTGTACTACTTTAAATGACTTATTTTCACTATTTAACTTATACTATAGTTATTAATATCAATCTAATTTTATGTTGAGTTTTGATATTTTTGCTGTGTCATTCTTGGGGAGCAGATAAACAGTGTGGTCAGAGTTGACGTTTGCTGACATGCACTGGTGGGTTTAGGGACACGTGGAGGGCTCAGGGCATCACTGGCCCCTCAGCCTGGGAATAGTGCCCTGTCCTTTGGCTGGGATACTCAGCTGATGAACGTCTGCCTGGAGCAGGTGACGTCTGTCCACCGTCTGCGCAGAGGCCCGCATGGCAGTGCACCCAAGGTCAGCAGAGTCCACATTTAGAGACAGGCCTTCCTGATGTCATTTGAGCCACTGGGATGTAACCATGTTCAAATCCCCGGACTTTCCCATTTAGCAAGCCAGATGGAGTTGAGTTTCTATCTCTGGCACTTGGATCTGCAGTTTTGTTCACACAGTAGCTGTCCCTGTTCCTCTTACTAATAGTTCTGTCCTTGTGGTCCTTAGCGTGAAGCCATCCACTGCCCTGTCTTATCCAGTTTTCCTCACTCCATTGGACTAGCATCCTTGCTCTGCTCCTTCCTAGCTGAGCATGTAAAACCAGGGTGAACTCTTTACCTTCTCATAGCCTAATGTCATTGTTTGTAAAATGGGAATAAAAACTCTCCCTAAAGGCTCCTTGGGAGAATGAAATAATGTAGCAGTTGTAAGGCATTCACAAGGTCAGACGACCACTCTTATACAGACAGCTGCTGCTTTTATATTCAAACTCCAGAAAGTGGCATCTCACTTGTCAGTTCAGTTCAATTCAGTCCCTCATGTGTGTCCGACTCTCTGTGACCCCATGGACTACCAGCACACCAGGTCTCCCCATCCATCGCCAACTCCCAGAATTAACTCAAACTCATGTCCGCTGAGTCGGTGATGCCATCCAGCCACCTCATCCTCTGTCGTCCCCTTCTCCTCCTGTCCCCAATCCCTCCCAGCATCAGAGTCTTTTCCAGTGAGTCCTCTTCGCATGAGGTGGCCACAGTACTGGAGTTTCAGCTTTAGCATCATTCCTTCCAAAGAAATCCCAGGGTTGATCTCCTTCAGAATGGATTGGTTGGCTCTCCTTGCAGTCCAAGGGACTCTCAAGAGTCTTCTCCAACACCACAGTTCAAAAGCATCAATTCTTCGGCGCTCAGCTTTCCTTATGGCCCAACTCTCACATCCATAATGACTCCTGGAAAAACCATAGCCTTGACTAGACGGACCTTTATAGGCAAAGTAATGTCTCTGTTTTTTGATGTGCTGTCTAGGTTGGTCATAACTTTTCTTCCAAGGAGTAGTTCAGTTCAGTTGCTCAGTTGTATCTGACTCTTTGAAACCCTATAAACTGCAGCATGCCTGGCCTCCCTGTCCATTACCAACTGCTGGAGTCCCCCCAAACCCATGTCCATTGAGTTGGTGATGCCATCTAACCATCTCATCCTCTGTCGTCCCCTTCTCCTCCTGCCCTCAATCTTTCCCAGAATCAGGGTCTTTTCCAGTGAGTCAGCTCTTTACATCAGGTGACCAAAGTATTGGAGTTTCAGCTTCAACATCAGTCCTTCCAAAGAAATCCCAGGGCTGATCTCCTTCAGAATGGACTGGTTGGATCTCCTTGCAGTCCAAGGGACTCTCAAGAGTCTTCTCCAACACCACAGTTCAAAAGCATCAATTCTTCGGCACTCAGCTTTCTTCACAGTCCAACTCTCACATCCATACATGACCACTGGAAAAACCATAGCCTTGACTAAATGGACCTTTGTTGGCAAAGTAATGTCTCTGCTTTTTAATATGCTGTCTAGGTTAGTCATAACTTTTCAAGCATCTTTTAATTTCGTGGCTGCAGTCACCATCTGCAGTGATTTTGGAGCCCCAAAAAAGAAAATCAGCCACTTTTTCCACTGTTTCCCCATCTATTTGCCATGAAGTTATGGGACCGGATACATAACCTTAGTTTTCTGAATGTTGAACTTTAAGCCAACTTTTTCACTCTCCTCTTTCACTTTCATCAAAAGACTCTTTAGTTCTTTGCTTTCAGCCATAAGGGTGGTGTCATCTGCATATCTGAGGTTATTGATATTTCTCCCGGCAATCTTGATTCCATCTTGTGCTTCTTTCAGCCCAGGGTTTCTCATGATGTTCTCTGTATATAAGTTAAATAAGCAGGGTGACAATATACAGCCTGACGTACTCCTTTTCCTGTTTGGAACCAGTCTGGTGTTCCATGTCCAGGTCTAACTGTTGCTTCCTGACCTGCATATAGGTTTCTCAAGAGGCAGGTCAGGTGGTCTGGCATTCCCATCTCCTTCAGAATTTTCCACAGTTTGTTGTGATCCACACAGTCAAAGGCTTTGGTATAGTCAGTAAAGCAGAAATAGATCTTTTTCTGAAACTCTCTTGCTTTTTTGATGATCCAGAGGATGTTGGCAATTTGATCTCTGGTTCCTCTGCTTTTTCTAAAACCATGAACAGTAGGAAAAGGAAAAATGATAGGATACTGAAAAGGGAACTCCCCAGGTCGGTAGGTGCCCAATATGCTATTGGAGATCAGTGGAGAAGTAGCTCCAGAAAGAATGAAGGGATGGAGCCAAAGCAAAAACAACAGCCAGTTGTGGATGTGACTGGTGATGGAAGAAAGGTCTGATGTTGTAAAGAGCAATATTGCATAGGAAGCTGGAATGTTAGGTCCATGAATCAAGGCAAATTGGAAGTGGTCAAACAGGAGATGGCAAGACTAAATGTTGACATTTTAGGAATCAGTGAACTAAAATGGACTGGAATGGGTGAATTTAACTCAGATGACCGTTATATCTACTAGTGTGGACAAGAATCCCTTAGAAGAAATGGAGTAACCCTCATAGTCAACAAAAGAGTATGAAATACAATACTTGGATGCAGTCTCAAAAATGACATAACGATCTCTGTTTGTTTCCAAGGCAAACCATTCAATTTCACTGTGATCCTAGTCTGTGCCCTGACCAGTAATACTAAAGAAGCTGAAGTTAAATGGTTCTATGAAGACCTAAAAGACCTTCTAGAACTAACACCCCCAAATGATGTCCTTTTCATTATAAGGGACTGGAATGCAAAAGTAGGAAGTCAAGAAACACCTGGGGTAACAGGCAAATTTGGCCATGGAGTACAGAATGAAGCAGGGCAAAGGCTAAAATAATTTTACTAAGAGAACGCACTGGTCATAGCAAACACCCTCTTCCAACAACACAAGAGAAAACGCTACACATGGACATCCCCAGATGGTCAGCACCGAAATCAGATTGATTATATTCTTTGCAGCCAAAGGTGGAGAAACTCTATACAGTCAGCAAAAACAAGACAGGGAGCTGACTGTGGCTCAGATGATGAACACCTTATTGCCAAATTCAGGCTTAAATTGCAGAAAGTAGGGAAAACCACTAGACCATTCAGGTATGACCTAAATCAAATCCCTTATGATTATACAGTGGAAGTGAGAAATAGATTTAAGGGACTAGATCTGATAGAGTGCCTGATGAACTATGGACAGAGGTTCAAACTTGTCAGAATTCAAATATAATTATTTTCACGATGCTATTGCAGAGTGATTTTACATATATATTTGGCCATGCCATGTGGCATGTGGGATCTTTGTCCCCTCGCCCCCGGATAGAACCCGCATCCTCTGCAGTGGAAGCATGGAGTCTAAATCACTGCACTGCCAGTGAAGTCCTGAAAATGATGATATTAATACAGAAAAAAAATGTCTCTTGCCACTGCTTCTAGCACTAGCCCCCTCATCCCGCAAGCTGTAGGTTTCCTCCTGCCTCTCTTCATGAAACTAAATCGCACAGGAAGCCAAATTTAAGCCATTTCGAAATTGCAGACATGCAGAAATCTTTATGAGAAACATTTGACCTGCTTTGTTTTACTAATTAACAAAGATCCCTCCCCTGAATGTTATGTTTCACCCGACAGCACATTTTTAATCAAGGCATAAATTGTAGCAAACCAAGGTTTCAAAGAAAACTGTGAAAGGCCACTTCGCACCAGAAGGATGGGAGCATGTCACAGCAGTAACGCAGCGGGAACCTGCATGAAAGGAGCGGGGAGTTACTTCGTGAAGGGAATGAATGATCCATGGTGGAGCCATAACGTCCTGCCCTGCCTGGATGTGCAGCAATTGGCCGGGGCCACAAGAAGATGGCTGGGGAAGTCCCCTGTAGAAGTTCAGGATGATGCCCGGTTCTCACCACAGGGCTGATGACATCTGCTGGTGTCCAGAACAGTTAAAGGAGAAACAGTTTGGAGAAGAAAAAAAAAGATGTCAAGAAGTACATTTCCATGTGAGCAATAGGGTTGGGGCCACATAGCCTCATTCAGCATGGAGCAGTTGAAGGGCCAGGGTCCTCAGGAGAGAGTTTGCTGTTGTTCTCCAGAAAGTGAACGTACTGAAGGGAGTCTGTGCTCGGCTGTGGGCACGGCCGAACTCCAGTGCCCGAGAGAGGCTTCTGACAACCTGTGGGTGAACCTGACCGTCCCCACGGAGGAGATGTCAGAAGCTGATCCAGGAACACAATTCCCCCGGGCCTTTAGAGCAAGAGACTGTGTCTGGTTTCAGGGCTGTTTGCTTTATCTCTGGACATTGCCATGTTTCATTTCCAACTTGAAAATGTTAGCCTTTGATTGTTCCTGTTTATGCAGCAGTGGAAAAATAATATTCTAGGGATCAAAGTGGTTCAGATCGTGCATTAGAGGGAGAGCTGACTTTCTCTCAGTCTCCCTCATCCTCTTTCTCCTCTTTTCTCTCTTCCTTTCTAAGAGAAGTCTTCAGTAGAGCTCTTAAACCTAAATGACAGCTCAAACACTGTGGAGTAGATTAAAAAAAAAAACACCTTAATACACCCAGGTAATTAAAATGCAGTCATTATAGAAATACTTAACCTCAAAAATAAACATCTCTTGTGATCCTATTCCCCAAGGATAACGACTTAGCACGGTTTGGTGTATATCATTCCGCATTTATTTTTGATGTAAGAATGAACGTATCTGATTGCTTTAACAGACGCGGCACCGTTCATTCATCTTCACTTTCCTCATTGTTGGTGGTTCTTTGTATATGTGGCTGCCTCCTGTCTTTGGACGCCCTCATGACGTTTTGACAGTTTTTCACACACTGACCTGCTTTCCTTGCTTAATAATCTCTTGTGGAGATTCTTCCGTATTGGGACTTTCTGATGCCCTGCTGCCTTGGTTTAATGTCTCTGGCCGCATGGTGTCCTGTGATACGGATAGATCACTGCTTTTTCATCTGTTCCTCACCGGTGGGCTGGAGCAGAATGTGCAAATTTGGAAACTCTCAATCTCTACACGTACATACAGGTAGACGGTTGGGGTTTATAGCTTGTCTCTGTCGGGTGAAGGATGAGAGAAACGAGGTCGATGTGTGTGCATGCATGTTGGCACATCCACGCAGCATCTTTATGCCTGTGTGTGAGTTCAGAGGCGATGGAATCTGTTTGTGTATGAATTACTTATATGTGTGTATGTATATTGCATGGACTGTGAGAAAGTTGTGCTGATGAAGATGAAGCTCCTGTTCTTCCTAGAAAGCCTTGATAAATAAGAAAGAGACCCTAGGCTGCAGATTCGTGCTTTGAGCTATGGGGGTGCTGGATCTGCAAAGAATAATGTCAGACCCCTGCTTGGAAAAGAGAGACAGAGTGGCCACAAGACCCACATGCTGAAGACCATTGCATAGTAACGAGAAGTTAATAAATCATGTTTCACTCAAAGCAACATCCCAGGAACTTCGGGGGGTGTAGGAAGGTGGATGCTAGGAAAGACTGCTGGGTTATTCCAAAGTAGTTCTAAAGGCAAGTTGGATAAAGATAAAAAATAAAAAGTAGGCTGGAAATCTAAAGAATTCGAGTTGGTGCTCCTTTCCCTCTGAAGTGTGGGCTCAAGTTAGCAAGTGCTAGCACCTCCATGGAGAAGGCAATGGCACTCCACTCCAGTACTGTGGCCTGGAAAATTCCACAGAGCCTGGTGGGCTGCAGTCCATGGGGTCGTGAAGAGTCGGACACGACTGAGCGACTTCCCTTTCACTTTTCACTTTCATGCATTGGAGAGGGAAATGGCAACCCACTCCAGTGTTCTTGCCTGGAGAATCCCAGGGACGGGGAAGCCTGGTGGGCTGCGGTGTATGGGTTGCACAGAGTCGGACACGACTGAAGCGGCTTAGCAGCAGCAGCAGCAGCACCTCCATGGTAACTTCTATGCCCTTTGCCCATGCCGACATTGCCAGTTGATGACAGCCTCCTTCTCCCTTTGAATCCAAGGCAGCTTCAAAAGTTCTCTGTATCATTTCTGACCTGCTTGCGTCCATCAGAGTTGGCCAGCAAGATGGAATCTCTTTGGCAACCCACGCCTGTAGGGATCCTGTCTTGTGAGGAGTGGGGTGTCTGGGCAGTGGGGCTTAGCATCACCCTTGATGGGTTCAACTGATGTTTCCATACCTTGGTCACCCTAGCAAGAGAACAACAACAGAAAGCTCCGTGTGGAAGCGCGAAACAAGCAGGAACTCTGGAGTTACCTAGAGGAAGAAAAACCACTTGTTAATTTGGGAATTTAACTAATTTATCTGTGGTTTAATTCTGTCAAGGAAAAAGTAAGTAACCCCCAAGACCACAAGAGCCCTTCAGAACTGGGTGGCATGGTATTTGAAACAATGTAAATGCTAGATGAGCATTATTTTCTTATCATCCTCTAGCTTTTATTGTTTCTTAGAAATTAGGTTATTTAGGCTGCTTTCCTCCCTCTGCCCCTTTGCAGCCATTTCGTCTGAAAGACAGAACCCTGGTGCCCTGGCCAGAGCCACTAGCTGAAGGGTGGTCCTGACCCATGTGGGCCAGTCACAGTATCCATTCCTTGGCCCTGTGGCTGGGGAACAGGAGCCAAACAGCCTGAGCTGTTGGAGTTAAGGTTTCTGTCATTTGTAACCAAGGAAGTGCTGCCTGATAGAATGGCCAAGGTGCCAGGCTCTTGTTTTTAAAAATACAGCTCCTTGGTTGAGCATAGTTGTTGAGTCAGGGCTGAACAGGGCTCTGGTCCTGACCCCACTGCCCCTGCCTGTGGCTTCTGCCTCTTTCCGAAAGCCACACGTGCACCAGCGCAGGGCAGAAAAGAGTGGAGACACAGCCCTTCCAGAAGGTGCCTGAGTAAGGAAGAATAGGCCTTGGACCTCAGGGGTTTTCTCTCTTCTTGGGTTATATTCGGGCTTCCCTGATAGCTCAGTTGGTAAAGAATCTGCCTGCAATGCAGGAGACCCTGGTTCGATTCCTGGGTTGGGCAGATCTGCTGGAGAAGGGATAGGCCACCCACTCCAGTATTCTTGGGCTTCCCTTGTGGCTCAGCTGGTGAAGAATCTGCCTGCAATGAGGAAGACCTGGGTTTGATCCCTGGGTTGGGAAGATCCCTGGAGAAAGGAAAGGCTACCCACTCCAGTATTCTGGTCTGGAGAATTCCATGGACTGTATAGTCCATGGGTTGCAAAGAGTCGGACACCACTGAGCGGCTTTCACTTTGGGTTATGTTCTCTTTAAGGATCTACTGACCAAGAGAAAATAGTCCCCCGTGAGTTTTATTTGGAGTGTATAAGCTATAAGCAATACATTTAGTTTACCATAAAGAGAGGATTTATTGTAAAGATAAAGACTCAGTACTGAGCACTTTACATGGATCGTGTGATTTAATTCGCACAACTACAGTCACCTCCACTTACAGATAGGGAAACCAAGGTCCAGAAAGGGTGAGGAGAGTATGCCAAGGGTATGCAGCTTGTCAGAGAAACCCTTTTTAAAGGGGCTACTCTCCATCTTGCCTGTAGGTGCAAACATCCATCAGTTGGTGAAAGTGAAGTGAAAGTCACTTAGTCGTGTCTGACTCTTTGTGACCCCATGGTCTATACAGTCCATGGAATTCTCCAGGTCAGAGTAACAGGTAAGCAAAACATGGCCAACATACACACGTAGAAGGAATATACACATACGAGGGACTATTACTCAGCTATAAAAAGGAATATGGGTACATGGATGCATCGTAACAACTTTATGCTCAGTGAAAGAAGCCAGACCCAAAAGGCTATATATTGTGTGATTCCATTTATGTGAAGATTCCAGAATGGGCAGATCTCCAGGGATCCAGTGTAGATGGCTGGTTGCAGAGGTTGGAGGAGGGGGAAGTGAAACTACAGACGTGTCACCATCTGCACCTTTGCTTACCTTTGAGGTTGTGTCCTGGAACTCCTTTCTAACTAGGTTGACTGTTACATGTAGCATCTTAGCTTCCTCACATCCCATCAGTCCTAAGCTCTGATGACCCCATTTCCTTTGATTAATGGCTTTTGGGAAGGATTTTGCTCCTGTCAGATGCTGACAAATTGTGGGATGGACCGAGGCCACAAAATCTGTTTCCTCTTGTGGCATCAGTGAGGTTTGAACCCAGGTCTCTAGAGATGAAAAATTACTTCTTTAACTCACTACCTCAGGAGCCTCCTCTTAATCTAATTCCACTGGGGCCTGATGCGCCCTGGCCACACAGCCCTTGTGGCAATTGACTATCCATCAAAATGCCCACAAATGGAGAGAGAGCTGCTCTGTGCTGCTGAAAAGACTCAGTTGGCTCAGCTGTGTCCTGTCAATAAGCCATGTGATCAATGAAGAAAGGGCCATAAAGCATCCTTTTGAAACCTTGAAAGGAATGGGACATTTACAATAGTGAAATGGGATGTTGGGTATCAAAGGATCAGTCACTGTAGCCGTTAAAATAAAGATTTAGGGATTTATGATGGTTCTGTTGTTATTTCCCCCAATTGCAGAGGGATGAGATGTGACATATGGCCTTTCCTGTTGTTAAAACTCACAGATCAAATGTTATAATAAATTGTCTTCCCACACCAGGAGGAATGATAAAGCAAGGGGCTTCTGTATTCAAACAGATTGAAAGAGGTTATTATGTTTCAGGTAACACTGTAATTTGAACTAGGCACCATTCTGAACGCTTTACAGATTCAGTCACTAAGTCTGAACAACAATCTTAGGAGACAGGTGCTGTTCTTATCCCCATTTTATGGATGGAGACACTAGGGTACATAGAGGTTAAGTGAATTACCCAAGGTCACACAGATTGTGGGTGGTGGAGCCAGGATATAAACACAGCCTTACTTTCACTACCCTGCTGTACTGAGTGAAGTTCTGGCTTAATCCCTCATAAAGAGGTTTCTGTACTTCAAGATTTTCCAAACGTGTAATGTAATAAGCACTATAAATCTCTATTATCTGGGTATAGAATACGGCATTTTTCAAATCAGCCAGTTGCCCAAGGTCAGGACATTTGTGATTTTGCAGAAGCGCTGAAATCAGACCCACAGGATCTGTTTCCAGGGTCCAGATATTTATTAAACTGTTCTGTCATACTGTTTGTATAAGTGACCTAGTTTCTCAAGGCTGTTTTCCCCTAAAATGATAAAAATGAGAATTGTGAATTCTGAATCTGTTTTTAGAAGCCGAGCATCATCGTAGTGCCTGTAAATACAGCCTGTCTGTCCTGGCAGAGGACTTCGCTCATTTTTGTCTGGTTAGCTAGCATTCTTTCTTTTTCCTGTATCCCACTTTTCCTTTGGGGTTCCACACTGTCAATGAATGTGGTGTCCTTGTTTTCTGCAAAACAATCAGCATAGGATTCAAGTTAAGGCAGGCAGGCATCCCCTCCCCAACCCCAGGAATTTGCATCTTTTGTAATTGAGCCAGAAGGACCCAAGTACAAAAAACAGGTGGGAGTAGCTGTGACTCCGTGTAGGGAGCTTTGATGTAGTTGGTCTGCCTACATCCCTGAGTTTGTCTTTTCTGAGACTTGGCTGTTGGTCTCAGTTATCCATTGCAATAATAACACTGCATGACAGACAGCCACAAAACCTTCAGTGGCATTCACCAATAGGCCTTAGTTGCACGCGTGTCTGGGGCTGCTGGCGTTTCCCTCTGCTGATTTGCCCGGGTAACTCATGTGATTGGGGAATGGCTGGCTGTCGGCAATGGTCTTGGCTGGGGCCACTAAGGTGATTGACTATAAATGTCGTGTCTCTCATCCTCCAGCAGGCTATCCTGGAGTGTTTTCGTGGTGATGGTAGAGGCATGAGAGAGAAAGTCCTAATACACCAGTCCATTAAAAAAATTCTCATTTTTTCCATTACAGATGATTATAGAGTCACATGCAGTTATAAGAAATATAGCAAAATCCCATGTACCTTTTACCCAGTTTTCCTCGATGATGTCTTGCAAAACTAAAGTATCACACTATAGGAGATTGACACTGATGTAACCCGCTGATCAAGCCCAGATTTTTCCAGTTCACTTACACTCATGAGTGTGTATATATACTTAGTTCTTTGCAATTTTATCACAAGATTTTCGTAGCTACCATATCGTCAAGATACAGTATAGTTTGGCCACCACAACAATCTCCTTGTAAGCATAACCACCTTTCTATATCCCCTTCACCCCGCCCCAGGTCCTTAACCCCTAGAAACCACTCTTTTCTCCATGTATAAGTGGACTCGAGTCGTTCAAAGCCATATTGTTCAAGAATCAACTGTATAAGAAATGCCAAACTCACTGTGGATTTACTACTTACCATTCTCATTAGGAATTTATGAATGACCTAATTTTTTTCATCCTTGCCAGCATTTGGTTATTGCTATATTTTTTCTTTAATTTTAAAAATATTTACTTATTCACTTAAAATAATAAGTATTTTCACAATTTTGATAAATGTGCAGTGATATCTCACTGGAGTGTTAATATACATTTTCTTAATGGTTAATGAAAATCTCTTGATGTCTTTATTTGCAACTCTATATTATCTTCAATATAATGTATGTTCATATCCTTGCCCATTTAAATTGGATTGCTGGGTTTTTTACTGTTGGGTTTTTTTTAGCAGTTCTCTATATACGCTATATATCTCTTGATGGATTTATTGTCTCCAAGTCTGCAGCTTGTCTTTCCATAATTTTAACAGGGTCTTCTGAAGAACAGGTTTACTTTTGATGCCATCCGATATATCAGTTTTTCCTTGTGTGAATTGTGGTTTTGGTGTTATGTCTGAGTACTCTTTGCCTAACCCTGGGTTCCAAGCATTTTCTCCTATATTTGTTTTAAATGTTTTATAGTTTTACATTTATGTTTATGATTCATTTTCTGTTGATTTTTGCATAATGTGTGAGGTTTAAGTCATGATTCATTTTTAGCCTCTGGATACTCGTTTGCTCCAGCACCAATGGCTGAAGAGTCTGTCTTTTGTTAAAATGCTTTTCACCTTTGAGAAAAGTTAAGTTGAATGTATTTGTCTGTTTCTGGATTCTTTATTCTGTTTTACCAGTGTTTCTGTCTAAGCCAATACCACATTGTCTTGATGACTGTGGCCATTTAGTAAGCTTTCATATCAGGTACAGTGAATCCTCCCACTTCCTACTTTTTCAAGATTATTTTAGCTATTTAAAACCTTAACACCTTTCTGTATATATGTTAGGATAATACAAAGTCTTGTTGTGATTTTGATAGAAATGACATGAAACCCTGTAGATCAGTTTGGAAAACCTAAACATCATTACTGTGTTGAGCCTGACAGTCCTTGAATGTGGTATAACTCTCCATTTATTTAGATCTTCTTTGTTTCTCTAATCAGAATTTTGTGACTTTCAGCATACAGATCCTATACCTATTTTGCTGTATTTATATTTGAGCATTTAATTTTCTTTGGTGCAGTTGTAAATACACCAGAAATTGTGTTTTTAATATTTATCACATGTTCATTTTTGATGTAAAATTGTGATTTATTTTTGCGTGTTGGTTCGTTCTGCTTCCTGATACCTTGCTGACCTCACCTATAAGTTGTAGAAGGTTTTCTTTTTTCTTTTGATAAATGCCTCGAGGTTTTCTATGTAGGCAGTTACAGCATCTGCAAATAGGAACCCTTTTATTTCATTTTTACAATCAACATGTCCTTTATTTCTTTTTCTTGCTTTATTGCAGTGGCTAGAAATTTCAGTACCGTGTTAAAAAGGAATTGTGACAGAGGACATCTTACTTTGTTTGCAGTATTTGGGGGATGCAGTCACCCTTTCATCATGAAGTATGAAATTAGCTGTAGGGTTTTTTTTAGATGTATTTTATCAATGGTCATTACACTGTAGTTCCAGCTTGCCGAGAATTTTTTTTCATAAATAACTATTGGATTTTGTCAAATGCTTCAGCCTCATCCATTGATGTGATCATATGATTTTTTCTCCTTTAGCCTTTTTGTATGGTGGATTACACTGATAGATTTTCAAATCTTGAACTAGCATTGCATACTTGGAATAACTCCCACTTGATTATATTGTATAATTCTTTTTAAACATCACTGGATTCTATCTGTAATATATCATTAAAATTTTTTGCTTCTAGATAGCATGAGAGATATTCGGTAATTTTCTTTTTTGAGTTCTTTTTTCTGGTTTTGGTATCAAGGTAACACTGGCTTCATGAAATGAGTTGAGAAGCATTTCCTCTTCCTCTTTTATTTCCTGGATAAGAGATTGTGTGAAGTTGGTGTTAATTCTTCATTATATTCTTCAGTGAAGCTCTCTAGTTCAGAGCATTTCTTTTATGGGCAGCTTTTAAATGATATATTCAGTTTCTTTAATGATTACAGGAGTATTCAAGTTATCTATCTTGGTTAATTTTAATAGTTTGTGACTTGAAAGAAACTCATCTGCTTTTTCTAAGTTGTTGGATTTATGTGTAAAATTGTTTTTAGTGTGTCCTTATTATCTTTGTTTTTATGGGTTTGGGATCTGTGCTAATTTGCCTGTTTGATTGCTGATATTGGTGATTTGTGTCTTTTTTTAATCCATCTTGCTGCTGCTGCTGCTGCTGCTAAGTCACTTTAGTCATGTCCGACTCTGTGTGACCCGATAGACAGTGGCCCACCAGGCTCCCCCATCCCTGGGATTCTCAAGGCAAGAACACTGGAGTGGGTTGCCATTTCCTTCTCCAAATATATCTTGCTAGAGGTATATTAATTTTGTTGTTTTTTTTCCCCTCCAGATAACCAGTTTCAGTTTCATTGGTTTTTTCTATTTTCTTCATTTTTGACTTCATTGATTTCTCTCTCATTATTATTTCTTTCTTTCTGTTTACCTTGGGTTTGTTTTTTTTCTTGTCCTTATCTTTGGATGTAGTAACTTAGATTATTACTTTGAGACCTTTTCTCTTTTCTAATGTAAGCAGTTGGTGTTACAAATTTTTGTCTCAGCATTGCTTTAACTGCACCTCACATAAGTATTACATTGTAAGTTTCAGTCAGTACTTGTATACATTAAAATATTTCCTTTGAGGCTTTCCCTTTGACCCATGAATTGTTTGAAAGCATGTTATTTAATCTCCAAGTGTTTAAAGATTTTTCTTTTGGTATTCTGTTATTGATTTCTACTTTGATTCCATTTTAATAAAAACAAACTGTATGATTTGAATTCTTTTAAATTATGTTCCTGGATGTGGTTTTTCTTGGTCAGTGTTCCATGGGTACTTGAAAAATGTATTCTGCTTTTTCCGAGTGTTAGTCACTTGGTTGTGTCTGACCCTCATCTGACCCCATGGACTAACTCGCCAGGCTCCTCTCTCCATGGGATTCTCCAAGCAAGAATACTCCAGGCAAGGAGTGGGCAGCCATTCCCTTCTCCAGGGGATCTTCCCAACTCAGGGATCGAACCTGGGTCTCCTGCATTGCAGGCGGATTCTTTACCATCTGAGGGACTAGGGAAGCTTCTGCTATGCTGAAACTGAAAGTGAAGTCGCTCAGTCGTGTCCGACACTTTGCGACCCCATGGACTGTAGCCTACCAGGCTCCTCTGTCCATGGGATTTTCCAGGCAGTAGTACTGGAGTGGATGGCCATTTCCTTCTCCAGCGGATCTTCCTGACCCAGGTATTGAACCCGGGTCTCCTGCATTGTAGACAGATGCTTTACCATCTGAGCCACCGGGAAGTCCTATTGGTTGATGGTATTGTTCAGTCATTTGATATTTTTGCCAGTTTTCTAGATATATCATTTACTGAGAGTAGGGTGTTGACATCCCCAATGATAATTGTAAACTTATCTATTTCTCTTTAGTTTTTGCTTCATGTGTTTTGAAGCTCTGTTTTTTTTAGTGTGTCCACATTTACGATCACTATGACTTCTTGATGAACTGATTGTTCTGTTATTATGTAATGTCCTTTATGTCACGTGGAATTTTCTTTGCTCTAAAGTCTACTTGAAATTAATACAGCCCCTTCTGCTTCTTAAAATGATTACTTGTGTTAGCATGATATATCCTTCTCGAGTCTTTCACTTTCAAATTGTGTCATAGTATTTGAAGTGAGTTTCTTGTAGACAGTATATTGGTAGGTCATGTATCTTTAGCCATTCTGTGAATCCCTGTCTTTTAATTGGTGTATTTAGACTGCTTAACATTTATGATAACCATTGCTATATTAGAGCTTAACTGCCATTTTATCATTTTCTTAATTTGTTTTCTCTGCTTCTCATTTCTCTGCTCCTCTTTTCTTGCCTTCCTTTGATTACTTAAATATTTTGAAGAATTCTTTTATTTATGTTGGTTTTTAGTATGTTTGTATTATGTTATTGTACTTTATGTGTGTATTTTAATGGTTGCCCGAGGTTGTACAGTGTATGTATGGGGTTCATCTCAGCCCATAACTGTTACTGACACTGATGCTCTGTCACCTTGAATGAAGTATTGAAACTGTAGTTCTGTTTACATCTCTGTACCTTTCCTACTTTTAAAATATAAGTTGTTTCAAGGATTTCCTCTGCATACTTAAGCATCACAGCAGATGATGTTGTAATATTTGCTTCAACCATAAAAATATGATTGAAAAAATTCAGGAGATTGAGAATAGTCTATTTTTTAACCATCTTTTAAACCAGTTTTACTATTTTCCCTCTTTTTATGAAGTTCTTATTCTCCTCCTTTAATTATTCTCCTTCTGGCCTGAGAGCTTCCTTCAGCTATTTTTTAAGGGTAGGTCTGCTAGCAACAAAGTCTCCTTTTTCTCTTCTTTGGAAATGTCTCCTCCCTCCTCACCTCTCTCCTTGAATAGCAGTTTCTCCAGGTCTAGAACTCCTGGTTGACAGCTGTTTTCCTCTATAGGTTGAAAAATGTTACTCTTCTTCTGGCGTCTGTGGTTTCAGATGAGAAATAAATTGTTTACATTGACATTCCCTTATAAGTAATGTTAAGGGAAACATTTCTCTCTGGTTGCTTTTAGGATTTTTCTTTGTTTTTAATTTTCAAGAGTTTAATTTTCAAATGTCTTTCTGTTGATTGGTTTGGGTTTATCATATTTGTAGTTTACACAACTTCTTGAATCCATAGGTTTACATTTTTTTTGTCAAATTTGGAAAGCTTTCAGCCATTATTTCTTTTTTTAAGCATTATTTTAATTAGAGGCTAATTACTTTACAATATTGTGGTGGTTTTTGCCATGCCTCGAAATGAAATCAGCCACAGATATACCTGTGTCCCCTCATCCTGAAACCCCCTGTAACCTCTCTCCCCACCCCATCCCTCTGGGTTGTCCCAGAGCACCCAACTTTGAGTGCCCTGCTTCATGCATTGAACTTACACTGGTTATCTATTTTGCATATGGTAATATACCTGTTTCAGTGCTATTCTCTCAAATCATACCACCCTCACCTTCTCCTACATAGCCCAAAAGTCTATTCTTTACATCTGTGTTTCTTTTGCTGCCTTGCATATAGGGTCATCATTACTGTCTTTCTAAATTCCATATATATGTGTTAATATACTGTATTGGTGTTTCTTTTTCTGACTTACTTCACTCTGTATAATAGGCTCAAGTTTCATCCACCTCATGGGAACTGACCCAAATGCATTGTTTTTTATAGCTGAGTAATATTCCATTGTATATATATACCACAACTTCGTTATCCATTTTTCTGCCAGTGGACATCTAGGTTGCTTCCATGCCCTAGCTATTGTAAACAGTGCTGCAATGAATATTGGGATGCATGTACCTCTCTTAATTCTGGTTTCCTTGGTGTGTATGCCCAGCAGTGGAATTGCTGAATCATATGACAAGTTCTATTTCCAGTTTTTTAAGGAATCTCCACACTGTTCTCCCTAGTGGCTGTACTAGTTTGCACTCCCACCAACAATGTAAGAGGGTTCCCTTTTCTCCACCCACTCTCCAGCATTTATTGCTTGTAGACTTTTGGATCGCAGCCATTCTTACTGGTGTGAAATGGTACCTCATTGTGGTCTTGATTTGCATTTCTCTGATAATGAGTGATGTTGAGCATCTTTTCATGTGTGTGTTAGCCATCTGTATGTCTTCTTTGGAGAAATGTCTATTTAGTTCTTTGGCCCTTTTGTGATTGGGTCATTTATTTTTCTGAAATTGAGCTCCATGAGTCACTTGTATATTTTTGAGATTAATCTTTTTTCTCATTTGCTATTATTTTCTCCCATTCTGAAGGCTGCCTTTTCACCTTCCTTATAGTTTCCTTCATTATGCAAAAGCTTTGAAGTTTAGTTAGGTCCCTCCCATTTGTTTATTTTTGCTTTTATTTCCATTATTCTCGGAGGTGGGTCATAGAGGATCTTGCTGTGATTTATGTCAGACGGTGTTCTGCCTATGTTTTCCTCTAAGATTTTTATAGTTTCTGGTCTTACATTTAGAGCTTTAATCCATTTTGAATTTATTTTTATGTTGTTAGAATGTGTTCTAGTTTCATTCTTTTGCAGGCAATTGACCAGTTTTTCCAGCACCACTTGTTAAAGAGATAGTCTTTCCTCCATTGTAAATTTTTGCCTCCTTTGTCAAAGATAAGGTATCCATTGGTATGTGGATTTATGTCTGGGCTTTCTATTTTGTTCCATTGATCTATATTTCTGTCTTTGTACCAGTACCATACTGTCTTGATGACTGTAGCTTTGTAGTATAGTCTTAAGTTAGGACCATTGATTCCTCCAGTTGCATTATTCTTTCTCAAGATTGCTTTGGCTATTTGAGGTATTTTGTGTTTCCATACAAACTGTGAAATTATTTGTTCTAGTTCTGTGAAAAATACTGTTGGTAGCTTGATAGGGATTGCATTGAATCTATAGATTGCTTTGGGGTAGTATAATCATTTTCCCTATATCGATTCTTCCAATCCAGAAACATGGTATATTTCTCTTCTATTTGTGTCATCTTTGATTTCTTTCATTAGTGTTTTATAGTTTTCTTTATGTAGGTCTTTTGTTTCTTTAGGTAAATATTCCTAAGTATTTTAGTCTTTTCATTGCAATGGTGAATGGGATTGTTTCTTTAATTTCTCTTTCTGTTTTTTCATTGTTAGTATATAGGAATGCAAGAGATTTCTGTGTTAATTTTATATCCTGCAGCTTTACTATATTCAGTGATTAGCTCTAGTAATTTTCTGTGTTGTCTGTTGTGATTTCTCCATTTTCATTTCTAATTTTATTGATTGGATTCTTCTCTTTTTTTTCTTGATGAATCTGGCTAGTGTTTGTCTATTTTATTTATCTTCTCAAAGAACCAGCTTTTAGTTTTGTTGATTTTTGCTATAGTCTCCTTTGTTTCTTTTTGATTTATTTTTGGTCTGATTTTTATAATTAATTTTCTACTAACTTTGGGGTTCTTCTTTTCTTCTTTTTCTAGTTGCTTTAGGTGTAAAGTTAGCTTATTTGATGTTTCTCTTGTTTCTGAGGCAGGCTTGTATTGCTATGAATCTCCCTCTTAGCACTGCTTTTACTGAATCCCATAGGTTTTGGGTTGTTGTGTTTTTATTTTCATTTGTTTCTATGCATGTTTTGACTTCCTTTTTGATCTCTTCCGTGATCTGTTGGTTATTCAGAAGTGATTGGCCATTATTTCTTTGAACATTTTTTTCATGTCTTATGTTTTCTTTTCCTTGAAGGATTCCAAAGATAAGAATGTCTCTTAGTATCACATATGTCCTTGAGGTGCTGTTAATTTTTCCCCGTTTTTCTCTTTTTCTCAGGTTGAACACATTCTATTTATCTGTCCTCAAGTTGATGCTATGTTTTATTATTCCATAGTACTCTTGAGCCCATGCATTGAATATTTAATTTCAGTTACTATATTGCCCATTTCTGTAATTTCCATTAAAAATATTTTTTGCTGAAGTTTTAAGACTATCTGAGGGAGAAGGAAATGGCAACCCACTCCAGTACTCTTGCCTGGAAAATCTCTTGGACAGAGGAGCCTGGCAGGCTACAGTCCCTAGGATTGCAGAGTTGGACATGACTGAGCTACTGACAGAAATTGAGGAGATACTTGATGGCGCAAGTGTACACTTTATCTACTCTCCCACCTCCTGCAGGAAGCAAGATGGGGCAGGCAGCATCTGGGAGCAGGATGGTTCGCTACCCCTCCCTCCATCCCTTCTGGAAGTCTTAGGGCCTCAGTGCCTGCAACAGCTGGCCTTAGGCAAATAAAAGACTAAGTTGTTAAAAAAAAAAAAAAAAGACTATTTTAGGACTTTCCTGGTGGTCCAGTGGCTAAATATTGGCCTGCCAGTATAGGGGACGTAGGTTCAATACCTGATCTGGAAAGATTCCACATGCCATGGGACAGCTACTGAGTCCTGTCTTCTAGAGCCTGTGCTCCAAAACAGCGTAGCTCCTGCTTGCTGCAACTAGAGAAAGCCCATATGCAGCAATAGAGACCCAGCACAACCAAAGACCATTTTTTTTTAACAAGATATTTTAAAGTTGGTTAAGAGAATTCATTAACTCATTGAAGCAACTTTAGAACTGATGAAAGTCTTCATCATATCATCCAGTGTCTTGTTCACCTCAGTTCTGTGGTCAGTTGACTGTCTTCTCATTCAGGTTGAGGTTTTCTGGTTTTTAATCCTACTTAAATCTTCGTATTTTTAGCAGCAAGTCACTTAGTTTGATTTAGTGCCTGGATTCTACTTGATTGAATTCTCCTCTGCTTGGTTCTCTGGCTCCTTGCTGACTGCCCCCTGCTGGACTCTCCTGGTACTGCCCAGGGTTGGGGGACTGGAGGGTGGGCACTTTCCTGTGTCACCTGCTATTGTTCGGTGGGACTTGAAGGTTTCTTCTGGACCTACAGAACAGGGCGTGTTTCTCCTGATCTGTTTTTTGGCCCCTGGTGCAGTGGGCATCTCCCTCTCTCCGCCGGTGCATCCTTGGCTTCCGGTAGCTGGGTGAATGGCCTGGAGCCACACAGCCTGGTGGTTCTCTGCCCCTGGGTGGGAGACTCTAAGCATGGCTCACCTGCTGCTGCTGAGTGAAGGGCTGCAAAGGCCAGGCCCGAGTTGCTTTTTGTGTGGAGTGCCAGAGATGCTGGTACTGCTGGTGTAAGTAGCGTGGGGCGTGGGATGGCCCACATGCCCAGGTTTCTCTCGTGCTGATGCTGTGGGCAGATTAACATGGCAGGAATTCTGCAGCTCTCATGTTGTAGGTAGATCAGGCTGTCATTGTTACTGGTCATGGGTGTCATTTGTAATCCTCTGATGAGGACTTTGCCTAGAAGACAGCAGACTTTCATGTGGATTTTCTTTTATTATTATTTTTTAATGCCTTTTTAAAATGGGCTTCGCTGGTGGCTCAGACAGTAAAGAATCTGCCTGTAATACAGGAGACCTGGGTTTGATCCTTGCATTGGGAAAATCCTCTGGAGGAGGAAATGGCAACCCACTCCAGTATTCTTGCCTAGAGAATTCTATGGATGGAAGAGCCTGGTGGGCTATAGTCAATGTGTTCGCAAAGAGTTGGACATGACTGAGTGACTAAGACTTTTGAATGCCTTTCATGGTTCTGTGTTATGCATTGTCTGGTACCCAGTCTGGAGTATGTGGAAGATAAAAAGAAATCCCAGGGAACTTACTCTGGTTTTGTTCCTCAAGTCCTGAGGGCCCTAGCTGACTCACCTTCCCCTCTCCACGTGCTACGGTCATCTGTTCAGTTACTGCTATGGCATTTGGTTATACTTAGAGGGAAGGTGTGAGAAAAGACACTATCTTGTTACCCCTCAGTCCATTTTTACTCTGTTACATTTGCTGCTGCTGCTGCTGCTAAGTCGCTTCAGTCGTGTCCGACTCTGTGCGACTCCATAGATGGTAGCCCACCAGGCTCCCCTGTCCCTGGGATTCTCCAGGCAAGAACACTGGAGTGGGTTGCCATTTCCTTCTCCAATGCAGGAAACTGAAATGAAAGTGAACTTGCTCAGTCGTCTCTGAGTCTTAGCGACCCCATGGACTGCAGCCTACCAGGCTCCTCCGTCCATGGGATTTTCCAGGCAAGAGTACTGGAGTGGGGTTCCATTGCCTTCTCCAGTCACAACAACCCTTTAATCAATCCTGGATATTCACTGAAAGGACTGATGCTGAAGTTGAAGCTCCAGTACTTTGGCCACCTGATGGGAAGAGCCGATGGAAAAGACCCTGATGCTAGGAAAGATTGAAGGCAGAGGGAGAAGGGAATGACATAAGGGGTTGGATGGTATCATGGACTCAATGAACATGACTTGGAGCAAACTTCAGGAGATGGTGAAGGACAGGGAAGTTGCAGAGAGTTGGACACAACTTAGCAACTGAAGAACAACAACTTTGGCCAGAGCAAATCACAGTTGCACTTACTGTCCAAGGGAGGAGCAGGTCATCCCAGCAGTGGTGACTGGGTACTGCAAGATTACATGCAAAGTGCATGGAGATTGGGAGGGGTGAGAAATGAGGGCCATTTTTGCCACCCACCACAGTCGTCCTCTGATTAACTCCACTTTTGTTTGGAGTCAGTCTTGCTTAGAAGCCAAGAACATAGATGATGCGATTTTGTATCCCATCCTTAGGTGAAAAGTTGATGTAACTGTGGATTGTGAAGCCTCAGAAGGCTCGGGACCATGTCAAGTCAGTTACTATATCCTCTGTGTCTGGACAAGTCAGTTGAGCAAAATACATTGAATTGGACAGCACTGAAAGTGAAGTCGCTCAGTCGTGTCCGACTCTTAGCGACCCCACAGACTGCAGCCTACCAGGCTCCTTCGCCCATGGGATTTTCCAGGCAAGAGTACTGGAGTGGGGTGCCATTGCCTTCTCCAATGTGAAGAAGCACTGGGGTGTGGCACGTCTCAGCTCTTGCAGGATGCATAGTCAATGTGATGCTGCTTTGTTCTTCCCTGTAGGCATCCAAGCCCAAACCTGGACCTGGGCGTCCCGTGCAGTCGTATTTCAGAGCCCAGGCAGTAATACTGATCTAGATTTATGAGTGCATCGCTACTGTGTAACATGGTCGAGTGTGTTGCCCTTGAACTTTCTGTGGAAACGGCTACCACAGACCCCAGATCTCAGAGCTGAGAAGTCTAGTAATCTCGGCTGGCACATGTAGAGTTTCCCGTTCCCCTTAGGTCATTTGGACCCAGACCAAAGAAGATAATGAGACTTTATTTGATCTCCCCACTACCCTAAACTTGGATTTCACAGCTCTCCAGGCAGCTGCATAGAAAGAAGACAGAAGAAAGACCTGTGTCCCAACCTCCGAACACACTGACCCTTCTCAAAGGGGTTTTTCCTGCAGGAAGGGTCTATAATCGGAGGACATTTTACCATGATGCTGAGCCAGGCACACAGAAGCACTTTCATATTAACTCCTTTGGTTACAGCTTTCTTCTCTGCCTTTAAAACTGCTACATTAGTGAAGGTGATACAGGCTGTGAGTGATAATAAACAGTTCAGATGCTTAGTTGTGACTGACCCTTTGCGACCTCATGGATTGCAGCACACCAGGCTTTCCTGTCCATCACCAACTCCTGAAGCTTGCTCAAACTCATGTCCATCGAGTTGGTGATGCCATCCAACCATCTTATCCTCTGTTGTCTCCTCCTCCTCCCACCTTCAATCTTTCCCAGCATCAGGGTCTTTTCCAGTGAGTCAGTTCTTTGCATCAGGTGGCCAAAGTATAGGAGCTTCTGCTTCAGCCTCAGTCCTTCCAATGAATATTCATGACAGATTTCCTTTATGATTGACTGGTTGGATCTCCTTGCAGTCCAAGGGACTCTCAATAGTCTTCTCTAATACCACAGTTCAAAAGCGTCAGTTCTTCAGTGCTCAGCTTTCTTTATAGTCTAACTCTCACATCCATACATGACTCCTGGAAAAACGATAGCTTTGATAATATGAACCTTTGTCAATAAAGAAATGTCTCTGCTTTTTGATATGCTCTCTGGGTTGATCATAGCTTTTCTCCCAAGGAGCAAGCATCTTTTAATTTCATGGCTGCAGTCACCATCTGCAGTGATTTGGGAGCCCAGGAAAATAAAGCCTGTCACTGTTTCCATTGTTTTCCCATCTGTTTGCCACGAAGTTATGGGACCAGATGGAATGATCTTAGTTTTCTGAATGTTAAGTTTTAAGCCAGCTTTTTCAGTCTCCTTTTTCACTTTCATCAGGAGGCTCTTTAGTTCCTCTTCACTTTCTGATTAGGGTGGTGTCATCTGCACATCTGAGGTTATTGATATTTCTCCTGACAATCTTGATTCCAGCTTGTGCTTCATCCAACCTGACATTTCATATGATGTACTCTGCATATAAGTTAAATAAGCGAGGTGACAATATACAGCTTTGATGTACTCCTTTCCCAATTTGGAACCAGTCTGTTGTTCCCTGTCCAGTTCTAACTGTTGCTTCTTGACCTGCATACAGATTTCTCAGGAGGCAGATAAGGTGGTATGATATTCCCATCTCTTGAAGAGTTTTCCACAGTTTGTTGTGATCCACACAGTCAAAGGCTTAGTGTATTCAGTGAAGCAAAGGTAGATGTTTTTCTGGAATTGTATTGCTTTTTCTATGACCCAGCAGATGTTGGCAGTTTGATCTCTGGTTCCTCTGTCTTTTTTAAAGGTGTTCTTTAAAGGTGTTTAAAGATATTCTTTTTTAAAGAACATCTGTAAGCTTTTGGTTCATGTACTGTTGAAGCGTAGCTTGAAGAATTTTGAGCATTACTTTACTAGCATGTGAGATGAGTGCAACTGTGTGGTAGTTTGAACATTCTTTGGCATTGCCTTTCTTTGGGATTGGAATTGAAAACTGACCTTTTCCAGTCCTGTGGCCACTGCTGAGTTTTCCAAATTTGCTGGCATATAGAGTGCAGCACTTTCACAGCATCATCTTTTAGGATTTGAAATAGCTCAGCTGCAATTCAATCACCTTTACTAGCTCTGTTCATAGTGATGCTTCCTAAGGCCCACTTGACTTCACATTCCAGGATGTTTGGCTCTAGGTGAGTGATCACACCATTGTGGTTATCAGGGTCATAAAGATCTGTATAGTTATTGTGTGTATTCTTACCACCTCTTCTTAATATCCTCTGCTTCTTTGCATGAAATGTTCCCTTGGTATTTCTGATTTTCTTGAAGAGATCTCCAGTCTTTCCCATTCTATTGTTTTCCTCAATTTTTTTGCATGATCACTTAGGAAGACTTTCTTATCTCTCCTTACTATTCTTTGGAACTCTGCATTCAAATGGATATATCTTCCCTTTTCTCCTTTGCCTTTCACTTCTCTTCTTGGCTATTTGTATGGCCTCCTCAGACAACCATTTTGCCTTTTTGCATTTCTTCTTCTTGGGGATGGTTTTGATCACTACCTCCTGTATAATGTTACTAATGTTTATTTATTCATTTATGCAACAAATATTTATAAAAACTTATCAGGTCCTCATAACCACCCTTAGAAATAGGCACTGACTTCCCATTTTATAGATGAAGAAACTTATTCATAGGTAATCGATGTAGTTTGAATACTGTTTCTTAGTGAGGAGTGGAGCTGGAAAAATGCTCTTTTGATCCCCTGTTCCTCTATATAACCCCAGTCTTTGGAGAGGAGGAAAGCAGGCAACCAAATTCTCAGAGAAGTGGTCGCTTCTTTTGGCACTGGGAGCACAAAAATGCTGATCCCACAGTCAGCAGGTTTTCTTCTCTAGCACTTTTGCAGTATCAGAGGATGGCCTCTGATTTATCTGGTAAATCCAAATGCCAATTCTGGGCTGCATATTAATCTCCTCGTAAGTTCGGTTTTTATCACACGCTCGCAGAGCATGGCCCGCCCCCTATAAGTCACTGTCAGCCACCTGTCCCTTCACTCGGGTCCGCCCCGAGTCCTGACGGGAAGGGGAAGGAGGGACAGCAACGGCGCTGTCACTCTCACGAGTGCTTTGGAAATTAATTGAGAATCAAATATTTGCTTACTCTAGGGTGATTTATCACAATTAAAAGGAATAATTATTTGCCCTTTGGGTCAAGTTAGAGATTCCGAAGGTGTGACTGCTGTAACATGTAAATAAATCAGGCTGTAGCAGAAGTCTTCCGGATTTGTTAGGCACTGCGGAACTTTCCAGGCTCGCTGGCCTTGGATGCTTGTCGGAGTTGATTCCTGTGGCAGGGAAGGCTCTAAAGGCAGCGTGTCAGCAGCACGTGGAGAGCAGACCATGTCGTCCTTGAAAGTCCTTTAGGAAGGCTGCGTTTTGGAAACCACGGTTCCGTCTCACAGTCCCGACACAGTGAACTTCTCTCTCTGAACTGGAACTCGCTGTGGTTTCTTCGGTGGAGACCAGATGTGATTAAGAGTTGGCTCAGGCCTCGAGTGACTGTGGGGACAGCTGAGTCCTATTTCCAGTCTCCGGTTCTCTGTGGAACATATGCTCATCAGGTGGATGGAGGGCCAAGTCATTTGCACTATTTCAATTATTTCCCTTTCCACCCCTCCCTCTTTTTTTTTTTTCCTTTTTCCTTTTTCTTTTGGCCACTGCATGTAATTGAATTTGCAAATGCCAAACCCACTAGCATACAGCCGTGCCCTGGTGAGATATCAAGAAGCCGTGACTCTTCAAAGTTAGAAAGCAATTTAGTGACAGTTCTGGAAAATTCCATCCTATAAGCCATGATGACAGCTGGAATTGATTAACTTTCACTAATGATTCCAGTCAAACCCCGGGCTGGACCATGTGATCAAAGCGGACATGGGAGTTACAATGTAACAATGGCTTCTTAGCAAAGGCTTTTGTCTTTGATAAGGTTCTTACAGATAACTTCCAGGCATGTTATTTTTTAAACAGGAAAATTTGAGTTGTGTTGAAGCTCTTTCAGAGTTTCTCTCGTGCTCTCCTGTGAGGCATAGAGCTTCCCCAAATGAACTGTTCAGAGGAAAGAAATTGTAGCTCCAGGATATCACAGGATTTGGGGGAGAGGAGAGGGTGGGGTGCACAGTCATCTGCATATCTGACCTTGGGCTTGCTTGCGCTGTAGTGGAGTCTCCTAATTAACTGGACACAAGCAAGCCTCACCTGCCTCAGGCCTTCAGGGCCTTTGCCATCCCAGTAACCCGAAACTTGGCCCCTTCTCCCAGGGGAACAACTGGGTGGCGGCTTTGCACTTAGATCGGAGAAAGGGAACTGCCAGCAGCTGCCCTCGGACGCCCTAAGCCAGCAGAGGGCCACTCTTGTGTCATTTTCCTCCTGACTTGTGCCTTCTTCTGCTTTAATGACCGAGGCTACCTTTGGGGCCAGCTATTTCCTAATGGTGCCTGTAATTGAGACGCAAATAGTAAAATATACATAACCGGCCGTTTTACCCAGTCATCATTTATGAATATAGCTCGATTAATTTGTTTAGTCAGATGTAGAGGAGCAATAAAAAGTGATTGACTAAAAACAATTAAAACAGTAAAAGTAAATTGTTTGTGTCCATTAAAACCTGCTGAGGCCGTCAGTTGAAAATTGTGGGCCTCCAATGTGAAAATTAAAACTATTGATTTCCCCCTGTATGTATGTGAATATCAGAGTTCTAATTTGTTTTGTTTTTACTGGCTGAAAGCCCCGGAGGTCAGAATGAAGGTGGGCTTTCAATAAGCTGTTTTGGTGGAGTTAATAAAGGTTTGGAAAGGCAGATAGGATAAGAAATCGCTGAGATGTTTTAGGGGAGAATTATGTGTCTAATCGGTATCAGGTTGCACTGCTGCGTGCTAATACTTTGTGATTTATGGCATTTTGGGGGTGAAAATGGAAAATCAACGGCAGAATATATGATATTCATAGGTTGAATTTTTAGGGCTTTGTGTTAATTTACGTGAGTGAGATGGATTTTTTTTTATTATTGTCATTTTATTTTTTTTTATGTGCTACACTAAATCTTGTATTCCATGAACTATTATTTTTTAGTGTTCAATTAAAGTACCAACATAAAAGGAATTTTACATGGACAGATCTTGACTCATAAGAGGAAAACTTGGGAGAAAAAACCCTCTGGATCAGATGAGGAGGTTTTTTCAGTTAAGATATATGACAGAATTAAACCTTGGAAGGTTGTTAAAATAGAGTAACGTGTTTGGAGCTCCAAGTTAGGCTACCAAGTTGGGCATGAGTTAATATCGGGTTTACATTCTTAATAAATCATATGTTGAGAATGTTCTACTTGGTAATTAAGTTAATGATCAGTAAACAAGTCGAACTTTAAATATAAGACAGACATATTTTTTGAAGAAGGGTTTATAAGGATGAGGGTTTGACCCTTTGAATGTGGCATTTTAGAAAGCTGTTAAAATTATGGTGTTATCTATATTTGGTTCTCATACATTGATTTTTCAGGGAAAAAAGATTCAAAGAGCTACTCTTACCTTCTTGTGGGGGGAGGCAATGGGGAGTGGTTTGTTTCATTCTGTACCTCCATCCTACCCTGAACAATTTTCTAAGGAAAATATAAATTCTTTACCTACAGGAAATGCTGTACCTTCTGAAGGATTCTTTTTTTTTTTTCCTGCTAAATTTTATTTTTTTCCAGCATTATTGAGATATACCTGACAAATAAGAAATATATGTATTTAAGATGTAAAAAGGGATGATTTTATATCCATATATATTGTGAAATGATTACTACCACAGTGCTGATTAACACATCCATCACCCCACAGAGCTACTACTTTTTGTATGGTGACAACACCTGAGATCCCTCTTAGGAAATTTTAAGCACACAATCCAGTATTACTAACTACAGTCACCATGCCAACATATTAAATCTTCAGAACTTCCTCATCCTACATAACTGAGCCCTTGTGACCTTTGACCAACACCTTCTCCTACCCCTGGACCTGGGGGCCAGCATTTTACTCTCTGCTTCTATGAGTTGGACTTACCCCCGAGATTCCACATACAAACAAGATCATGGAAGTGTTTCTCTTTCTGTATCTGGGTTATTTCACTTAGCATCATATCCTCAAGGAAAGTGGAATCAAATACTCCTTCCTTGTCTGTAGTAACCACGTTGACTTGTCCATTCGTCTGGTGACAAACTGCTCTTTCTCTGCCGCGTGCACTGTGGCATTAGTCACGATAGCAGAGGTAGGGAAACAGCCTGAAAACTTATATCTCAGTGACTCTCAAGTATGCGTGAGCTGGAGTCTCCTCTGTCTCACTGGTCAGTCCATAGGCACTGCCTGCAGATACTCTGCAGCAGGAGGTCTCCAGCTTGTAGGAAAACGCATAAAAAAGAAGTGTTCCAAGTAGCCCTGATGTGGTCTTAGGACCACTACACTGAGATGCATGCTTGAGAACAAGGATGCTTAAACCTTCTCCATCTGTGGTCAGAGATCCTTGAGAATGTTCTTAGAAAAGTGTACATACCTTTTTTTTTTCCCCTTGAAAATGTCTGAATTTTATTGGTCTTATATTAAGAACTGCTACAACTTTTTTTTTTTTGAATGGGATTGGATAAGTACTTTTACCTGGGAGCATTAAGCAGGGAAATACCCAAGTTTAAGTTGGCTTTCCTCCGAGGCCTTCCTGTGCTCCTTGAAGGTTTGGCTGTCTGTGAGCTGGGGTTTTCGTGCTTTGGTGGCTTCCAGCTGGTGTCTGGGTGCCAGAGGTGAGCCGAGGGGTACCAGATGTGCAACCTGTTGTGTCCTGACCAGCTCCTCTCCTTACTGTGCACGTGGTTTCTGTGGCCATAATTCCGAAGTTATTTATGAGAATGAAGTCCTGTCCGGTTTAAGTTGGTGAATAGTACGTAGAGTTTGCGCTGTGTTTAGAATGGAGGGCAGATGACTGGCTTGAGATGTCTAATATTAATACTTAGTGATCTAAGTCAGACAGAAAAAGATAAATATATGATATAACTTATATGTGAAATCTAAAAAAATAATACAAATTATTTGCAAAACAAACATTCACAGACATGGAAAACAAGCTTATGATTGCCAGAAGGGGAGGAGGAATAAATTAGGACTATGAAATTAATAGATACTGCTCTACATAAAATAGATTTTCAACAGGTATTTACTGTATAACAGGGAATTATATTCAATATCTTGTAATAACTTGTAATGGAAGACCTGAAATAAAAACCCTGAATCATTTTGCTGTACACCTGAGAAACAATATTGTAAAATAATTATACTTCAATTTAAAAAAGTATTAAAACTGAATTTGATAACTTAGGTAAGCAGTACAGCAGAAAGCCTCCCCTATCACAGGCCTCTATTATGTAACTTTGGGGACATTTCATACAAATGGAAGCAGGTAAAATGTATATGTAATTATCTTCCTTTTTGTTTTAGCACAAATGGTAGGGGATGAAACATTGGTTTTTGTTTTAAAATCTATGTATTCTTTTTTTGGAGTAAAATTTAGAAAGAGAATGTGATAATACCTGTGTAAATTTTATTGCTTCATTTTTCATACTAAACACCATGTATAACCCCAAACAGATATAGAGTGGGTACAAATATCAGCTTTTTTCTCGAGGGCAGATTCTTCCAGTTTGGAACCATGCCCTGGGGTAAGGCCAGAGACATTGGATTGTATAAAAGGCTGCATTTTAGTATTCTCTTAAGATTCCATTGAGGGGAGGAGGGTTGTAAGAATTAAAGATAGGGAGGGAGATCTGGCCATAGGCTAGGTGGGGAATCAGGGCTGGGGTCTGTTGCATGTCACTTCATTTTTCTCATCTAGAGGATAGAGTTATTGTGGTTCTCAAACCTGATGCTCACCAGAACCCCTTGGAGGCTTCTAAAACAACATGAATTCCACGGGCTCAGAGGCTTTCTAAAACCTTGCCAAATTTCAGTGGAAATCATTTAATCAGTATCTGTAAGAACCTGTCTTACCTGGGCCAGTAAGAGTTAATGTGTAATAGATTTGATTACACACCTTCGGGCTGAATCTGCAATACATACAGTGTTGTCATCTGTGTTAGACTAAACAGAGCTCCCTAAACGGTGAACCAGAGAGCCCAAAACTTTCCCACCAATTAACTACACCAGCTGTGGTTCAGACACCCCTTCTGTCCTCATTAGGAACAGGTCTGTTCACAACCAGCTGCCTTATAAACAATCACCACCGCTACTATCACTCCTGGGAATCCCACATTCCCTGCAGTACCCCGCTGTACAACTTGCACACATAAACAAGGGGTGTGTATGTGTGTGTGAGCGATGTACTGGGGAGTGGACAACGTTGGCTTCTCGTCCAGCTTCATCCCATAATCCCCCTGTCTCCTCCTCCAGCTGATGGGCAGAAGCACTTCTTATATCAGCATCATTTTGTTTTGAGTTCATGGTGTAATGGTTAAACCCTGCAGTGTTTATTATGATGTGTTTGGGGACCATCTGCATCAGAATCTTCTGGAGAGTTTGTTACAACAGTCAGGTTTCTAGGACTTAGTGAAGCCCATTGAATCAGAGTGTCTGGTGGCAGGGTCATAGAATCGGAATAGTGACGTGTTCCAGGGTGACAACCACAGCGCCAGGGCCGACTTTTCCTGGATGGCCTGCACTCAGGGTGTGGTTCTGTTTTACTGTTCAGTTCAGTCGCTTAGTCGTGTCTGACTCTTCGCGACCCCATGGACCACAGCACGCCAGGCCTTCCTGATCATCACCAACTCCCGCAGTCTATTCAAACTCATCTCCATTGAGTCGATGATGCCATCCAGCCATCTCATCCTCTGTCGTCCCCTTCTCCTCCTGCCTTCAATCTTTTCCAGCATCAGGGTCTTTTCCTATGAGTCAGGTCTTTACATCAGGTGGCCAAAGTATTGGAATTTCAGCTTCTACATCAGTCCTTCCAGTGAACACTCAGGACTGATCTCCTTTACGATGGACTGGTTGGATCTCCTTGCTTTTCAAGAGACTCTCAAGAGTCTTCTCCAACACCACAGTTCAAAAGCATCAATTCTTCAGTGCTCAGCTTTCCTTATAGTCCAACTCTCACATCCATACATAACCACTGGGAAAACCATAGCCTTGATGAGACGGACCTTTGTTGGCAAAGTAATGTCTCTGCTTTTCAATATGCTATCTAGGTTGGTCATAACTTTCCTTCCCAGGAGTAAGCATCTTTAATAAAATTAAGGCTACATTAAAGCTTAGCTTTCTGATTGTTTTAGTCAAGGACTCCTTCCAAATCAGATGAACAGCCATTTCTACTTACAGGATTACTGCTGCTGAAGCTTTTTTCTTTCACTGATCTTTTAGCGTGGCTTTCCTCAAACTTCACTGTGCTGGTGAATTCCTTGGGGCTCCTGTAAAAGTGCAGATTTTGACTCAGTATGTCTGCAGTGGGGCCTGAGACTCTGCATTTCTAAGAAGTGTCCACTGATGCTGACGCTGCTGGTCCATGAATCACGCGTGCAATCACTCTCTTAGCAGGCAGGTGTCTCCCACCTCTCACTTGGGCGGCCCCCCTCCTAGCTGAGGGTGTGTTAATATAATAGATCTAAGGCCTGTCACATGCAGCTGCCTGGCCACGTGAGTGTCTTGGTTTTGTTGTTTAGTTGCTATGTCGTCTGACTTTTTGTAGCCCTCCGTGGGATTTCCCAGGCAAGAGGACTGCAGTGCACTGCCATTTCCTTCTCCGGGGGATCTTTCCGACCCAGGGATCAAAGCCAAGTCTCCTGCTTGGCAGGTGGGTTCTTTAGCACGGAGCCACCAGGGAGGCCCGAGTGTCCTGGTACCACGCCTCAGTTCCTTTGGTTTTGTTGATGAAGGAACCCCTGGGAGGGAGGCCAGGCTCTGTCTCCACCTGCCTGCACCTGGGGAGGAGGGAGGCAGCTGATGACATCAGGAGCCAAAGGATCTACCTACCTGTAGCAGTGGGCATAGGGTTGAATTGTAAACAGTCCACTCCTGTGTTTCAAGGGGAGCCTCCAGAGAGCAGAGGCCTTCTTTGCTTTAGTTTATTTTGTAATTAAGGGAAAAAGAGCTCAACCTAAAATGTTGCTTGAGGGTCCTGGCTTTTAAATTTATGTCACTGAACAGTCTATGAATCAAGGGGCTCAGTGTGAAACTGTCACTTCTGATATCAGTTTCCTCGCTCAGTGGCTGTATGCAAATACGCTGTGCTCTCCAGGCAATACGCTCAATGGGGACGCGAGACCTGGTTCATCCTAAGCCGAATGAGTGTTGGGTGTGCACTTGTGTCCGACTATGGAGCTCCTCCTCTGCCTCCTCAGCCTGGGGTGTGGAGGTGACCCTAGTTAGTTATTCCAAAAACCTGTTTGAGGGGAGTGGCTTTGGAAGTTCTTGTAAGTGTGAAGATTTATGAGCCTTAAGACATATTTCTGTACAAAGCAATTGCAGTTCAGTAAAAACATGTGCCAATTTTTTCTTTTCTTCTGGAAATCAAGAAAACCAGATAACCTTAAGAAATACCTAGTTAAAACATATAAAGTTGTTATTCCCTTTGTGTGGCTTTTAAGTTCATCTGTCATCTTGATTTAGCTTTTCTAAATTTGTCACCTAACAGGGACCTGGCATTTTGCTCAGTCCTGTGAACATCAGCAAAAGAATGGTGAAGACGTAATTGTGTCATTATAGAATTTATAGCACCTGTATGTGTGCCACAACAGTTTTGTGATATTCAAATAATCTTTTGGGAGCATGGAATGTGGGAGATTCTGATGCTGTGATTATATTATTCCATCTCATTTGTGTAAATATAGGTACCTGATTCCAGGTTAGCATGGGCATTGACTTGCAGCCCAGATGTCAACTGTGTGCTCCTTAGAGATATGATTAAGCTTGACCTGATGTTTAATTTCTCAGTCTTCTGAGGTTCCAGAGTCGTTTCCCTCTTCCCTAGAGTTCTAAAGCCTCCTGGACCCTCCATTCTTGTTCCTTCTCTCTGTCCTCCATTCCTGTTTTCCAAGTTTACTGCTCTAGTTTATATGTAAGTTTATTTAGTCTTTCCAACTAGATAATCAGGAATTTGAGATCAGGAACTATGGCTGCTTCTAGAGAACTGCCACACAGTTCTTAGGCTGGGATTTGATGGGCCCTCCCTCCAAAACTGGACTGATCCCTGGGGGCATCTAGGTTCTCAGAGCATGTGACATCCATCTCTGATGTTGAGATGGAGATGGAAGTGGGTGGCCCCAGGGTCAGTAATGAGGAGTTCTGTTGTTGTTTAGTCCCTGAGTCGTGTCCGAATCTTTGCGACCCCATACCCACCCTATGGACTGCAGTACCCCAGGGGCCCCTGTCCTTCACCGTCTCCCAGAGTTTGTTCAAACTCATGTTCTTCGAGTCAGTGATGCCATCCAACCATCTCATCTTCTGTCATCCCCTTCTCCTCCTGCCTTCAATCTTTCTCAGCATCAGGGTCTCTTCCAGTGAGTCAGCTCTTCACATCAGGTTGCCAAAGTATTGGAACTTCAGCTTCAGCATCAGTCCTTCCAATGAATATTCATGGTCGATGTCCTTTAGGATTGAGTCCTGAGTTCTGTTCAAATACCCAAGTGGGCTGGGTCATGGGGCAGAGCACTCACCCCTTTCTTTTTAGGTCAGGACTTCATCTGCTTCCTGTTGCGGTGCCTATTCTGTCTTACTGTACTTAATAAAATAGAGTAGTCATTTGACTCTTCCATAACTTCTGTGATCAAAGGAAGCTAAGGAGTCATTTCTGCTCTTATTAATTAGTCTTTTCTTTCTCCAATTAGTTTTCCATTGATGTTCTTAACAGATAAATGTAATGTCATTTATTCCTCTCTGTGAAGGCCGTTTAAAGTCTTAGTGGATTTAGCTTTTAATGTATTGTTGAATTTTAAGTAGGGAAAATGAAATGGAAATCTTAAGTTATAACAGATAGGTTTAAATGGACATATTAGCTGCTTGCCTTCCTTGGAGTCTCCTCTTGCTTAAGCAAGCTTGCCATCCAAGCACCCGAGGATCACACATGATTGTACTTACATGCACCATCTGTAGTTTGTCATTGTGGGGCGGGGGTGGAGGAGACATCCTGGCCAGGTAGTGAAATAATTAAATCTAATGATTTTCTAATCTTTGTGGCAGATGTTGTGTTGGTGTTTTTATTCTACTAAATAGTGCTTTAGTGCAGAAATTTTTTGGCAGTCTTAAACTTTGGAACTTGAGGTGTTTCCATGATCACAAAAGGCACATACTCTCAAGGAAGCATACCACTCTGGGGAGGTTCCCAGAAGCGTCATGTTCCCAAGTAGGGACCGAGATATTCACAGATCAAATTCCAGGATGACTTGTGGAAAGGCATGGTGCTAGCAGAGAATCCCAGTGGTCATGCTCCTCAGTTATATTCACAGACCATGGTAGGCACCTTCATCAAAGTAGGAGCCAGTGTTATCTCTGGTTGAGGAAGAAAAATGCTTTATTTTACTTTCTCATAAACTAGGTTGGTGGGCAGGCCCATTTATCAAAGGGAACATGGTTTGCCTGGCTTTTAAATCTGCCAATTAACCAAATAATTTCTAATTGGAAATTGTAAAGCCTAGATCTACTTTGAAAAGGAATAATAAACCTCTCAGGTCAGGGTGGAAAAGTTGATTCACTGTGTGTTACATGAAAGTCTTCCTGAACTGTCTGGGGTTAGTTTCTATAGTTAAAACAATGCTTTAAAAAATGAAACTGTTCACTCATGTCAACAAGCAGATATTTGTAGGAAAACAGCACAGCATATCTTCGGGGACTTAAAAGGATGCTTGTCTGGTGTTATCTTCCCAGAAGCTAAAGGCTTAGAGCCAGCCAGGGCAGAACCTCCCAGTGTGAGCCACCAACTCCTTTTGGAAAAGGCTCACAGCAACAAATGTATCCAGATCCTTATTTTCCCTTTGATTTTTTTTTTTTTTAAACTGTGGTTTTGATTAATGACAAACATACAGATGTTTGGTTATGAGGTGTGGATGCTTCTCTGCACTTTCTCGGTGAAGGTTGGACCAAGGTGGCAAACGGAATCTAATTAGTCCTTTTGAAGTCCCCTCCAAACCCCATTTCTTTCTCAGCCCCTCCCTGGAACAGTCTCATGTTAAATGTGTGGTTTCTTCTATCATGTGAAAGGGTTTTCATTATTTGTGCATTTGAAAGCAGTTTACATGTTCTGCATATGGAAATATTTAAGGGGAAGTATACTTGTGTCTGAAACTTTGAAATATACATTTACTTCTCATATAAAAAGTAAGATGGATGGGTGGAGGAATAGAGCAGTGGATAGATATATGATAAACAAGAATAATAAAATGTGAATTGTAGAATTACATAGTGGGCATGTAGAGATTTACTGTAAAATTCAGCTTCTATGTGTGTATGAAAATTTTTGCAATTCAGTATTGGGAAGGAAAAAGGACAGGTTTCTGTCATGAAGGATTCTCACTCTGATAAAACCCAGGCTCTGGAATGAATTAACTCTTAAAAAAAATTCTTTCTTTATCTGTCTGCAGCGGGTCTTCGTTGTAGCATGTGGGATCTTCGGTTTTTGTTGCCGCTTGAGAACTCTTAGCTATGGCATGTGGGATTTAGTTCCCCCACTGGGGATTGAACCCAGGGCCCCTGCATTAGGAGCATGGGATCTTAGGCACTGGACCACCAGGGTAGTTGGAGAATGAATTAACTATTAATACTATTAAAGTCCTGATGTACAGGTAAACTCAGGGAGTGTTAATTACCTCTGAAGTTTGGAAAATTCTCAATCAACATGAATTTCTTATTTTTTAAATATGTATTTATAAATTAACTACAAAACCTTGCCTTTTCTTACAATGTAACAATACAGACGTGTGACTCAAAGAAGTCAAACTTCTGCCGGTATTTTTTTCTCTTGCCCTTTTTTCGATTCTTGTTTCCACGATCTCTCCAGATTGAAAAGATCTGCATGGGCCTGTATGCACTTTGTTTTTCATTGGGGCCATGCTATACATCTAGTGATAACTTTCTTTTTCACGGTCACACAATCGAGGTGGGACATCTTTCCGTGGCATCACGTTTGATGCAATCCGTGTTTCTTCTTAAGGCCTCCAGAGTACTCCATTTGTATGAGTATGCTGTCTTTGATGGAACCAGTTTTTTACTTATATTTTATATTTGCATAACAAGATATTACAGACAACAGATATTTTTTTCACAGTTCTGGAGGACGGAAGTCTAAGATCAAGGTGCTGGCAGATTGTGTTTCTGGGGCCAACTCTCGCCTGGCTTGTGAGCAGCGCCTTCTTGCTGTGTCTGCACATGTTCCTCTGGGCTCCAGTGAAGGGAGAGATCTCTGGTGTCTCTTCCTCTTCTTACGAGGACACCAACCCCGTGGGATTGAGCTCCTACCCGCACGGTGCACTAATCCTTCATTACGTCCTTACAGGCTGTCTGTAGAGGCAGTGACTTTAGGGTTGGGGCTTCAGCATACCCAGTTTGGGGGAGGTAGAGAGAAACAGTTCAGTCCAAAACAATGCACATTTAAATTGCTTCAAATTGGGGGCTAATCTGCAACGAATTTGCATGTGCTGTGGACGCCGAATTGTTGGCTTATAGATTATAGACGTTGAATAGGTAATGCGAATTTATTTGAACTAACTTACGGGATAATTTCTTTGTTTTCTGCACATTGTCCACAATCACATCTTATCAGATCAGTCTTTTTAATATGTGTCAATGTGTTAAGTAAAATATTTTGTGTTGTTTTTCTTTGATACACATTGTATTTGTCTTTTGTGTTCCTCTGGATTTTCCTCTTCATATCTTTAATATGCTCCTACAGGGCCATCTGGCTTTTTAAAAAGTTTGATTTAAAAGACTGTCTCTACATCAAAGAATGAAGTCTTTGTTGGTAACAAAAGTTGCAAGCATTTCTCTTTATTTTTTTGCCTTTTAATCTTTGTTCTTATTTTTATAGTTTCCTATCCCACTGAAGCCTTTTCATTTTCTACAGGCAGTTTTAGTATATTTCTCAGAGTACAACTTTGCTTTTTTTTTAGTAAATTGGCATTGTCTGTCTGTCTAACTGCTTCTCCACCTTATCTTCTGTTATGGGGTAAATTGTAGCCCCCTCAAATTCATGTGTTGAAGCTTCAGCTGTTTGGGGAGATGGGGCTTTAGAGAGGTAATTAAAGTAAAATGAGGTCATTGGGGTGTCCCTAATCCAATATGACAGTGTACTTACAAGAAGAAGAGATTAGGACACAGACAGCATAGACTGAGGGGTGCCAGTGTGAGGACCCAGTGAGAAGACAAAGCCTGCAAGCTCAGAGGAGAGGCCTCAGAAGAAATCAGCCCTGCTGACGCTTTGATCCTGGATTTCCAGCCTTCAGAACTGTGAGAAAATCAATTTTTGTTGTTGTTTAATCCCTAAGTTGTATTACACTGTTTTGCAATCTCATGGACTGTAGCCCTCCAGGCCTCTGTCCATGGGATTTGTCCAGGCAAGAATACTGGAGTGGGTTGCCATTTCCTTCTCCAGGGGATCTTCCTGACTCAGGGATCGAACCCATGCCTCCTGCCACTTCTCCTGCATTGCAGGCAAATTCTTTACTGCTCAGCTACCAAGGAACTCCCAGAAAATAGTGTTTGCTGTTTAAGCCACCTAGTCTGGATTATTTGTCTCGGCAGCCATTGCAGACTCATATCCAGCCAATATCACTAATTATCTCACATCATGGCAAGGATTCCTGTTTTCATTCTCTTGCTCTCCTTAGTTACCTAGAATAAGGTTTGACCTATGGTAGTAAACCAGCTGTTTGGTAAATGAATGAAGAGAATTTGAGTGCCTTTATTTTGGTTATAATGTGAGGATGTGTGCTAGGGTATGCCTAAGTTATTGTATGAAAGAGCCCTACACAGGACTAAGTTTGTCTCTCCAGTATCAATCTCTTATAGAGAGGCTCCATTTTACTTGATAGACTCTTCCATCTCTGATTCAAAATTGCTGCTCTTGCTCCTGCCATCACATCTCCATCCTAGCCAGCAGGAAGAAGAAAATGACTGAAAGTTTCATTCATATCATTTAAAACTATGACTTGAGTTGGTATACGTAATTTCCCTCTATGTCCCATTGGTGAGGAAATCCTATGACTGTATACAACTGCAGGTGAGGCTGGGAAATGGAGGTTTGAGGCAGGTGTCTGAACTAAAACTAGTAAAATAAGAGGGTAAATGGATACTGGACAGTAGCTACTCTGTCACAGGGGTCATTGCAGAATACTACATTTCAAGTGCCTAAATGCTACCTTTTCAAATATTTCACTTTAAAATCCAAAGAAATAAGAAAAGTTACATTATTGCATGCCTCTAAATTTTCAAGAATGAACGAATTTTACCCATATTCCAGAAGCAGTATTCTTAAAATTTTTAACACCATATTCTCATCAAATGTGTGGATTTCTTTTATGTCAAATGAGGAAAAAAGGCTCTATATTAGGAATAAAATTTTAGTCAATTATATTATTAATCACTAGAAGAAGTAGACATAAAATGGTTTAAAATGGTTACCTTTGGGAGTAAAAGAGATGTGACAAATAATCCTTGTGTTATATGCCCTTCTGTACTATGACTTTTTTTTTTTAATCATGTGCCTGAACTGTCTTAATACAAATTAAAATGTACAAAGAATGGGATTTTATAAAAATAATGACTGAAAGTATAAATTTAAGCAATGAATACTTTAAATCAATAAAATGGCAAATTCAATCCCAACCTGCTAATTTATCCTTAAGTCCTTCATTTGTGTAGTTTGGGATTATACACACTATTATATATCAAATAGATAGCCCACAAGGACCTACTGTATAGCATAGGGAAGTATATGCAATACCTTGTAATAGCCCATCATGGAAGAAAATGTAAAAAAATATGTACACATATATGTGTAATTGGATATATGTGTATACTTGAATCACTTTGCTGTACACTTTAAACCTACACAACATTGTGTAAGTTCCCTGGGTCAGAACGATCCCCTGGAGAAGGGACGCAACACACTCCGGGATTCTTGCCTGGGAAATTCCATGGACAGAGGAACCTGGTGGGCTACAGTCCACGGGGCCGCAAAGAGTCAGACGTGACTGAACTCAGCACAGCAGCCTGGATAGAAAGATAAACCAATTTGTGACACCGTCGTTTTTAACAAAGTGATTACATTTGACTGTGGCACTGTAATATAAGCAGCTGATCTTGGTCATATGTGAAGGTTCAGTAGTGCATGGTGGGTGGATGGAAGATCGGCGTTTCTATCATCCTCTCATACCTGGGCTGTCTTCTGCCGTGGGCAGCTGAGAGGCTTCCTGGAGGGTTCTCTGTGTGACCCCTTTCACTTCCGACCAGAGTGAATTCCTTAGGGTTCTCATTCTTGGCTCTGCCTGAAGATGGATATTACTGTGTGGTTGGGAGATAAGGTCACACAATTGCAGAACTTTGGGAGCCTTTTTCTTTTCAGGACAGCATTCTCTGGGGGAGAAAACACTAGATTTGCAACTAAACCTGATGCAAATTCCATATTCACAATTTACTTGATAAGCCAACTGGAGGAGCTTATAACCCTTTTGAAGCTTGAGTTCCTATCTGTGTAATGAGGACTGTCCTTGCACTGTTGGAAAGCTCAGCATGGAAAATGCAGAGTTTGGCACAGTGCTTGGCCGGTGGTCAGTGAAGAAGGAGCGGATCAACTGACACGGTTGGGTTCTCATCATGGCTGCATATTCCCTGGGGATCTTGAAGGAAAACTACCCGCCCAATTCCAGACCAGCTAAATAGATTTTTGAGGTGGGGAAGTTGACATGAAGTGGTATTGGGGAAAAAAAAACGACATTCACATAACTCCTCGCAGGTGGTTCTGCTGAGCTGGGAGCTCCTGCTCTACGAGATAAAATGCAGCTTGTCTTTTTGTGACTAGGTCATTTCACTGAGCATGTCTTCAAGGTCCCTCCACGTTGTAGCATGTGTCAGAATTTCCTTCCCTTTGAAGGCTGAGTAATACTCCATTGTGTGTATATGCGTATCGCATTTTGTTTAGTCCTTGGCCATTTGGATTGTTTCTACCTTTTGACTGTTAGGAATAATGCTCCTATGAATATTGGTGATCAGGTATCTGTTTGAGTGCTTGCTTTCAGTCCTTTTGGGTATATATCCGGAAGTAGGATTGCTGCATCATATGCTAGTTCATGTTTAAATTACCACCACATTGTTTTCTCCGGCAGGCACATCAGTTTACCTCCCCAGTGGTGATGCACAGGGTTCCAGTTTCTCCACATCCTTTCTAATCCTTGCTGTTATTTTTTTCTGTTTTTGACAATAGCCCTCCTAATGCATAAGAAGTGGTATCTCCTGTGGTTCTGATTTGCCTTTACCTTTTCCCTAATGACCAGTGTGTTGAACATCTTTATGTGCTTATCAGCCATCTGGTATAACTTCTTTGAAGAACCATATGTTTAAATGCTATTTTTTAATTGGGTTGTTTTTTTTTTTTTTTTTTGCTGTTGAGTTGGAGTTCTCCTACATGGCTTTTGAACTCTGTTTCCCAAAGTGTGTTCCTTAGGACACTTGTTCTATAGAATATTAGTGGGCTTTTGAGTAGGACATTTTGCAAGACTAGAGTTTTGTAGAACAGGATTTTTGGACTGTTGACCTAGCTTATTCATTATGTCAGTTTTAATAAATTACCTTCTAATGCCAACATTTATATTCTCTCACTGTCTATTTATGGCTTCTGGCATTTCTTGAGTTTTGTCAAAATGTGCTTGATTATATTTGCTATGTCTTAGAAGAAACTTCAAGTAAATGTTACTTAGCAATGGTTCTCCTTCCAGTCTGAGGGTGTTTGGGATGCATATGGAAGTTGGGACTATCGTAATTACTGGCAGTGATGCAGGTATTGAGTGTCTGCTGCCCAGGGTGTTAAAGATTCTGCAGTGGATCAATCCATTTCAGACATGAAGAATCATCCCGCCCCGAAGTCCTCATTATGAAATGCCGTAGCAGGGCTGTAAGTCTAAGACTCTGCTGGATGATTTCTAGGCAAAACTGTTTTCCCCATCCTCTTCCTCCTTGCTGGGAGCTGAAGCTTAAATTCTTTGTTACTGTGTGTTCTTTGTTACTGATTAACGTGGGTGGGCATTCTTGCTGTTCTTGCCTGTTCCTCTTGTCTTAACCCTAGCCCTAACAGTTTCCTTGATATATGCCTACTTTCTCCCCTGCAGGCAGGATGGTGGTGTTCAAGAGGCTCTCTGCTCATTTGCAAGCAAATCAATAAATTTCTCTTTCCTTTATTCTCAAAACCTAGTCCTCTTTATTCTCATTTAGCACTGGGGACAAGGACTGAATTTCCAGTAATAATACAGTTGGTCATCACAGCGTAAACTTCAGCCCTGCATGTGGTCCCTCATCAGACCTAGCTCCTGACTGTGTTTTCAGCCTAACACACATCCCTTCTCTTTCTACTCCCTATTCCTTTCCAACTCATGCAAATTTACTGGGCAGATGGACTCTTTATGTGCTGTTTTTGTATCTGGAATGCTGTTCTGTGCTTGACTAGTATATAAACTCTTTCTACTTAGCATTTGTTCCTCTGCAAAGCCAGCTCTGACCCTTTCTACTCCAGGGGGAGGTCAGGCGCTCTTTTCTCTGCATTCTCATAGCCACCAGCAGATCTCTGATAGTCACTGAGAATGATCATAAATATCTAGTCTGGGAACATGTTAGGATTATACTCCCCTGTCCCTCCTCAAACTTCCGCACAGTCAAATGACTGTATAACTTACCAGTGGAAGCCTTAAGAAGTAGTCACAGTTGGCTGTTTCCTCTTCCTCTCTGCCATGGCAGCTTGAAGTAAGTCACGTGGTGGCTGCTCTGACCCTCAGTCCTGCAGTTCCGATGGCAGGGTGCTCTCAACCACAGTTGAGCTTTGATCTTTTGTAAATATAAGTTAGATAAAGTCATGTGTGCTTGATCACTCAGACGTGTCTGACTCTTTGTGACCCTCTGTAGCCCACCAGGCTCTTCTGTCTGTGGGATTTCCCAGGCAAGAATATTGGAGTGGGTTGCCATTTCCTACTCCAGGGGATCTTCCTGACCCAGGAATCGAACTCGTGTCTCTTGCGTTGCAGGCAGATTCTTTATCTGCTGAGCCACGGGGAAGCCCAGATAAAAGTCCTGCCCACTACTTAGATTCTATAATAGCAATTAGCAGTGATATGTCACAATCAGTTTGGGCTGTGTTGGAAAATCTTTTTCAAGTAGCAGACTTTCTTCACTTTGCCTGAGGCATTTAAAATAGTAACATGAACAGGAGATAAGCTGTGCTATGTTAAGCTACTGAAATGTTTAGGTTGCTTGTTATGACAGTGTAACCACGCTCATACCAACAGATTCTCCTGTTATAGCTCTTAGCATTCTTACGGTAGTGTTACTGTTGGTTTTCCCCAGCTGAATCTTCACTGTGGATGGTGAAGATTTGTTCTGGTAGCGACTGTGTTGTCTTCACTCCTGTGTTGCCAGAATTTTGCTAAGTAGCAAACTGTATTAGTTATTTTTGGTCACATAACAAGTGACTCCAAAACTTACTGGTTTAGAGTGGCGGTAAACATTGGTATCTTCATGGTGGGTAGTTCTGGCTCCCAGGCACTCATGAGGTTGCAGTCAGGATGTCAGATGGGGAGCCAGTCCTCTGAAGCCTGGACAGGGCCTGACGGATCCAAGCCCAAGGCTGCCATCTCATGTGACTGACGAGGTGGTGCTCGCTGGTGAGAGGTCTCAGTTCTTGCTCGCAGGGGCCCCTCCACAGGCTGCTTGAATGTCCTCATGGCACGGCAGCTGGCTTCCCTCAGAGATGGGAGTGACACTGTCTTTTATGCCTCCACCTCGGAAGAAGCACAAGGTCACGCCTGCCACCTTGCATTGCTTGGAAGTGATTCACTAAGTCTGGCCCACATTCAAGAGAAGGAGAATTAGCTTCTACCTTTGGAAGGAAGAGTTGCTGTGATGTGAACATCTGTGCCTCCCCGAATTCATACCTGAAGTTCAGACCCCTGAAGATTATGGGATTAGGATGTGGGAGTCTTTAGAAGTGATTGTGAGAGTGGAGCTGTCATGAATGGAATTAGTGTGCTTGTGTTAGATTGTGCAAAAGTAATTATCGTTTTTGCATTTTTGGAATTTGCCATTTGATATTGGAGTACAGTCTTAAATGTTATGTTATACATCATTTTAATATACATTTCTTGCTTTGTGTTTTTTGGTAACAACTTATTACTTGCTGCTTATTTTATACTTATTTTAGATTATGGAAATGATGTTAGACAAAAAGCAAATTCAAGTGATTTTCTTATCTGAGTTCAAAATGGATCATAAAGCTGTGGAGACAACTCACAACAGCAACGATGCATCTGGCCCAGAAACTGCTAACAAACATATAGTGCAGTGATAGTTCAAGAAGTTTTGCAAAGGAGGTGAGAGCCTTGAAGATGAGGAGCACAGTGGCTGCCCATTGGAAGCTGACAACGACCAATTGAGAGCCATCATTGAAGCTGATCCTCTTACAACTACAGGAGAAATTGCCCAAGAACTCAGCATCGACCATTCTACAGTCATTTGGCATTTGAAACAAACTGGAAAGGTGAAAAAGCTTGGTAAGTGGATGCCACATGAGCTGACCGCAAAAAAAAAAAAAAAAAAAACAAAAAAACAAAAAACCATTGTTCTGAAGTGTCATCTTCTCTTATTCTACACAACAACAACAAACCATTTCTCAATTGGATTGTGATATGTGATGAAAAGTGATTTTATATGACAGCTGGCCATGACCAGCTCAGTGGTTGGACGGAGAAGAAGTTCCAAAGCAATTACCAAAACCAAACTCACACCAAAACATGTGATGGTCACTGTTTAGTCTGATCCACTACAGATTTCTGAATCCTGCAAAAGCATTACCTCTGAGAAGTCTGCTCAGTAGATTGATGAGATGCACCGAAAGCTGCAATGCATGCAGCCAGAATTGGTCTACAGAAAGGGCCCAGTTCTTCAGCACGATAATGCCTGATCATGCATTATACAACCAGTGGTTCAAAAGTTGAACGAATTGGGCTACGAAGTTTTGCCTCATCTGCCATATTCACCTACTTCTTAGCAACTGACTATCACTTCTTCTGGAAAATTCTGAAAGAGATGGGAATACCAGACCACCTGACCTGCCTCTTGAGAAATCTGTATGCCGGTCAGGAAGCAACAGTTAGAACTGGACATGGAACAACAGACTGGTTCCATATAGGAAAAGGAGTATGTCAAGGCTGTGTATTGTCACCCTGCTTATTTAACTTCTTTGCAGAGTACATCATGAGAAATGCTGGACTGGAAGAAACACAAGCTGGAATCAAGATTGCTGGGAGAAATATCAATAACCTCAGATATGCAGATGACACCACCCTTATGGCAGAAAGTGAAGAGGAACTAAAGAGCCTCTTGATGAAAGTGAAAGAGGAGAGTGAAAAAGTTGGCTTAAAGCTCAACATTCAGAAAACGAACATCATGGCATCTGGTCCCATCACTTCATGGGAAATAGATGGGGAAATAGTGGAAACAGTGTCAGACTTTATTTTTTGGGGCTCCAAAATCACTGCAGATGGTGACTGCAGCCGTGAAATTAAAAGATGCTTACTCCTTGGAAGAAAAGTTATGACCAACCTAGATAGTATATTCAAAAGCAGAGACATTACTTTGCCGACTAAGGTCCATCTAGTCAAGGTTATGGTTTTTCCTGTGGTCATGTATGGATGTGAGAGTTGGACTGTGAAGAAGGCTGAGCGCCGAAGAATTGATGCTTTTGAACTGTGGTGTTGGAGAAGACTCTTGAGAGTCCCTTGGACTGCAAGGAGATCCAACCAGTCCATTCTGAAGGAGATCAACCCTGGGATTTCTTTGGAAGGAATGATGCTAAAGCTGAAGCTCCAGTACTTTGGCCACCTCATGCGAAGAGTTGACTCACTGGAAAAAGACTCTGATGCTGGGAGGGATTGGGAGCAGGAGGAGAAGGGGACGACAGAGGATGAAATGGCTGGATGGCATCACTGACTTGATGGACATGAGTCTGAGTGAACTCTGGGAGATGGTGATGGACAGGGAGGCCTGGCGTGCTGCGATTCATGGGGTTGCAAAGAGTCGGGCACAACTGAGCGACTGAACTGAACTGATCACTTCTTCAAGCATCTCGACAACTTTTTGCAGGGAAAATGCTTTCACAACCAGCAGAAGGCAGAAAAATGCTTTACAAGAGTTCATGGAACCCCAAAGCATGGATTTTTATGCTCTAGGAATAAACAAACTTAATTCTCATTGGCAAAAATGTGCTGATTTTAATGGTTCCTATTTTGATTAATAAAGATGTGTTCGAACCTAGTTACAGTGATTTAAAAATCACTATCTGCAACTGCAAGTATGTTTGCTCCAACATAATATCAAGGTGGTTAAGTCGTAAAGAATCTGCCTGCCAGTGCGGGAGATGTGGGTTGGATCCCTGGGTGGGGAAGGTCCCCTGGAGAAGAAAATGTCAACTACTCCAGTGTTCTTGTCTGGAGAGTCCCATGGACAGAGGAGCCTGGTGGGTTACAGTCCAGGGGGTTGCAGATCACAAAAGAGTTGGACATGACTTATCAACTAAACAACAGCAACGCATCAATAAAAGAGACTCCCCACCATCAGGGATGCCTTGGCCCTTTCACCGTGTGAGGACAGAGTGAGAACACGTCAGCTATGAACCAGGAAGAGGCTCTCACCACGATGTGGCTGTGCTGCCTGTTGATGTTGGACTTTCCAGCCAACAAAACTGGGATAAATTTCTGTTGTCTATAGGCTATGCAATCTGTGGTATTTTGTTCCCATAGCCTGAATGGACTATGTATAAGACAATAAAGAATCTTCCTTCAGTGTGGGAGACCTGGGTTTGATCCCTGGGTTGGGAAGATCCCCTGGAGAAGGGAATGGCTACCCACTCCAGTATTCTGGCCTGGAGAATTCCATGGACAGAAGAGCCTGGTAGGCTACAGTCCATGGGGTTGCGAAGAGTTGGATACGACTGAGTGACTTTCACTTTCTTTCACATTAAAAAAAAAAAAAAATCTGTGGCCGCACCTTAAAACCATCAAATGGGTACATAGTGGGTCCTCAGCAAATACTTCCTGAAGGAATGATCAACTTTTTATTCAACTTGGTAGAAAATGCCTCAGCTGGTTTTCTCTTTTTAGTTCCACAAGTCTAAGTTGTTTTCCCACCTCTTCAATTAACCTTTATTTCAAATTTCATCTCTTCATTTCTTTAGCTTATTTATGCTCCAGAGAATGAATTATGTATAACCAGTACCTGAAAATTTTTCTGAGTGTGCCTGAGGAGCTTAAAATAGTGAGAGATCTAAGTCTCATCTGCTGTATGAACTAGAATCCCCCAAATCTTCACAGGAGATAGGAAACTCTCCTTTCCAAAGGTTGACAAAATCACGTTTACCTTGTTATTAGACGATTTCCCCCAAACTGCCAGTGAGGTGTGGGATTCCATCATCGCCATTTGTAACCGCAAAGAGGCTCATTTTCCTCACCCATAGTTTTCTGGACCGAACCCTGGTTGCTCTCCTTAGGTCAGTTTGTCAGCTTTCAGCTGATGGAAGATTCTGGGTAGCGGTTCTGTCAGCTACATTGCCTCAGCATGGCCCACAGTGCTACAAATATTTCTCCCCCAAATGCCTGAACTTCTCGGTTTGTTAAAGTGGATTGCATTAAATGCTCATGTCTTCAAGAAACATATTTTACCTCCAGTTTTCTTAGCAGGAAGTGGCGCTTCTCCTGGGCTGATTCTCTCCCAGGCACTCTTTTCTCATGGAGAGACACTTGTGGAGCTTAGCACAGATTCCTCTTGGTTAGAGGTGATTTCAACTTCTCATAGCGGGAATGAGATACCTGGGGGTCAGGGCAGGTGCACCAACCCGGGTGACAGAGTTGGTGAGGGAAGGTGAAAGCAGGACCCTCTTCTTGTCCCTTCACTGAGTACACACTCTGTGGGAAGCTTGGAGGGAAGGGTCCTGCAGCCTCCATAAGCTGACCCACCGTCGGTGCTGCCTCTATAGGGCCGCGTAGAGTCCACGCCTCATCCCCTGCTCTCCCACCCACCCCGCCCCCCAGCCACCTCTACAGGAGCCCAGGCTGTTCACCATCTTCTGTTTCCTTCGCTGACGTCTCTTCACTGTATCCTACCAGGAACTTCACTGTACCCTACTGTCTACTTTTAACCTTCTTTCTCTTGTACCTTTTGTAGCCTCGCCTCAACAGGATGGTCAGCTCTTCTGCATTCATTTCTTCATAGTGAAGCTCCTTTTTATCCTCCTGCACTTTGAATATTGCCTGTCTTGCATGCCCCCTTACATAGTGTTAAAGTTTTGTCTAGTGTTGCTGAGTGCAATAAGGTTGTGAAGTGCCTTATGAGGAAAATACACGTTAGATGAGCTTCATGCAGGCATGAGTTATATAGTACTTTTGGCTGCAAGTTTTAGTTTAATGAATTAACTATATATTTTATTTTGTCTTTTTTTTTTTTTTTTTAACCAGTAGAGTATTTATTGACCAGGTCATGCAGCATGTGGGATCTTGGTCCCCTGCCAGGGATCAAACCCTTGCCTCTTGCATTGGAAGCACAGAATCTTAATCTCTGGACTACCAGGAAGTCCCAACAGTGTGTGTATATATATATATATATATATTTGACATTTTAAAAGAATTATTTATTTAATTGAAGGATAATTGCCTTACAGAATTTTGTTGTTTTCTGTCAAACATCAGTATGAATCAGCCATAGGTGTACATACGTCTCCTCCCTCTTGAACCTCCCTCCCCACCCCTCTAGGTTGATACAGAGCCCCTGTTTGAGTTCCCTGAGACATACAGCAAATTCCCATTGACTATCTGTTTTACATATGATAATGTAAGTTTCCATATTACTCTCTCTATACATCTCACTCTTCTCCCCTCTCCCCATGTCGATAAGTCTGTTCTCTATGTCTGTTTCTCCACTGCTGCCTTGCACATAAATTCATCAGTACCATCTTTCTAGATTCCATTGAAACGTTGTTGCTGAACGAGAAGACACCGGGATTCTTGGCCTCCGGAGGAGAAGAATTCAATCCAGGGCCAGAGATGAGGCTTGATCGCTCAGAGTTTTTGTGTAATAAAGTTTTATTAAAGTATAAAGGAGATAGAGAAAGCTTCTGACATAGGCATCAGAAGGGGGTAGAAAGAGTACCCCCCTGCTAGTCTTCAGCTGGATGTTGTATAGTCACTAGCAGTCTGTTAAGGAAAGAGAGGAATGTCTTAAAACTCAGAATGGCACCAGGCCTCTCACCCATAAGATACATTTTGGGATAATCTTGACACCAGACGATTCATCCAGGCCATAAAATGATTAATTTGAATCTTGTAGAAGGGCAGATTACAAATAGTTTTGTTTACATAGATTAGGGGAACAGTACCTGAGTCTGAGCCATTAGGCGGAACTAACTTGAAGACAGTGTTTGGGGTAAATGCATAGTACATTAGCATAGCTTAAGACAAACATTTCCATAAGAAAAAGGCATTGGTTATCTCAAGGTTTGAGAATAGTTAACTTCAGGTGAAACCATATGTCATTATGGCAACACAGTATTTTAAGAGAAACCTCCTTTTAAATTTGTATAGAGAAGAAAAAAATATCGCTAGTTTGTTTCCTCTTGCCGTTTAAGAGAGATAAAAATGTCTGATACTTGCAGGCTATTTCCTCCGTTTGGAGACCCCTGGCCTTCCTGCCTGTTACCCTCTCAGCATAGATGAGTTACTATACGATATTTCTCTTTCTGTTTATGACTTACTTCACTCTGTATAATAGGGTCTAGGTTCATCCACCTCATTAGAACTGACTCAAATGTGTTCCTCCAACAGTATATTTTAAATAAGATGTCTTTAACTGGAATCATATACTGAGCACATACTATATTAATTATAATATATTAATAATGAAGCACATAATATGTTGATCAGTGGATGAAAATAATTGTGATCAGAAGCTCATAGGAACCTAACCCTGTATTTCTCCTAGAAGTATGGTTCAGTATTTATGGCCAACTTTATAGAACATAGTGTTCTATGAATGATGAGATTTGATTGTATCAACTTCTTGAGGCACCCCCCCCCCCATTTTAGTAGTGGTCCTCTGTATTTATTAAGGAATCTCAGGAGCAGGACCAGTTACAAAGTTTGTGGGCTCAGTGCAGATGAAAAATGCAGGATCTCTTGTTCAAAAATTAGGAATTTTAAGCTGACAAAAAAAAATTAAAAATTTTTTAAGAAAAAAGTAGAAAAAATAACAAGAAAAAGGAAAATAGAAAAAAGAATTTCAAGATGAGCATTAAACCAGGTAAGCTGCACATATGGGTCCTCTGTGAATACACGTCACAGACCCATAAAGCTGGTCCAGCGCATGGGTTTGCTTTACTTGATCTGAAAGACTGTACCTCTAAACAGTAGGCTGGGAGAGAAGGGGAGAATCTGCTAAGCCCACAGTGGCTATTGCTTTCGATGGCCAGTGTGAAGGGTTTGAAGTGCCAAAAATCTTGGCTTTCTCTGCCCACTGAAGTTAAATAAAAAGTATGGAGACAGAATTTGGCAGAAGTAGAAAGGTGGCTTTCATCCTCAGCTGGTAGAGGGGAGAACGCAGTTGGCTGGTGCCTCCAGAGCTGGGCCCCTCCTCCCTTGAGCAGTCCAGGGGCTTGTATAAGATGAAGGCTCAAGTCATGGGTAGGTGATGAGGAACAAAGGTGTAAGGATCTTGTCTTCTTCCTCTGTGTTGTTTCAAAAACGGTCACAGGCTGGCGTCAGGTAGTTGGGTCTAATGGCTTGTGCACTGTTCTGCAGCCTTCTTTCTGAAATGCAAAAAGAGAAGAACTACAAGGGGTGGTTTGTGAAGAGAGTGCTGTAAACGTGAGCACCAACTAGAGGATGCAATTAGCATACAGTCAAAGGATGATAGGTACAGAATATAGCCCATGCAGAGTTAGGGGCAGAAAACCAAAGATTAGGAACAGTTAAAGTGAAAACTAGGAGTGATCAAGCCTGCTCACAGTTACCCTCTATGTTCTCAGGAAAGAAAAGAAAAACTGATTGCTCTTTTTTCCTGGCAACCCACTCCAGTACTCTTGCCTGGAAAATTCCATGGACAGAGGAGCCTGGTAGGCTGCAGTCCATGGGGTTGCGAAGAGTCGGACAGGACTGAGCGACTTCACTTTCACTTTCATAACAAAAGTGAAGGCTCACCGTTCAGTGGACTCTGCTAGTTCACTAGGGTAGAGTCCTTGCTGGCCCAGGCCTTGCCCAGGCTGCTAGGTTCTTATTTCTGGAGCTCCTATCACATGATCAGTTAGTTACCCATCCCCAAAGCATTAATATCATGGGAAACTCTTGAGTCTGGAGTACGGTCAAGACTTCTTCCTCTTTCTGAAGCTCTCTCTGGAGGACTTATTTCATATCTCATCCCAATCTATCCTGACGATTTTCTAAAATGTTTAATTTGGAGGCAGCAGCTATCTGTAACATAGTTACTTCCAGGAAGGTCTTGGAACTTGATGCTCATTTGACTCTTCTTATTCTAGGCGTCTGCCCAGCAAGCGGGAGGAGTGCTTTGCTAACTTAAAGGGCCAATAGATTCATCCCCTCAAAGTGTGAAAGCCCAGGAGCCTTGCTGCTTATGAAGAGGCTATCAGATTCCCTGACATAGAACAATGATGGTTTGCTCCGGGGGACTTGTCTGGTTCTTCCTTTGGTGCAGCAGTGAAGAGTTGACACAGAGGGGTCATATATATCTTTATTTGGTTTGGCCTACAAAGAGTTTTCTTCTTTTTTTGTGAAATTTCAAACAAGTTGTTGGCATTTAAATTTCATAAAGAAGTCAATTGCAGCCTTTTTTTGGGGAAAAAAAATCTGTGTATCTGAGAGCACATGGCTTGTATTCCCATATCTGCCGTTGTCTGGAGCTGACAGCAGTCATATAGCAAGCATGAGCTTTCCTCTTCTACAGCCCCTGTGCCCACTCCTTCCCTTCTCCTGCTGGTCCAGTAGGCAGGGCTGATAGATGCTGATGGGGATGGTACTGAACCCCTTGGGGCCCAGGTGGTACCAGTAGGTAAATACTTTGAGGGTCACCCCTGCCTGGAGCCATTTGAGCTGCTAACCTTGCTCTGCAGAGAAGCAGCTGTCAGCTTCTTGCTAAAAAACAAATTTAAATTCTGACTCCTGGGTCACTCTGTTACACTGATTAATCTGTTAGATAGTCAGTATTCTCCATCGTTTCATTTGTCGGAAGCAGGCTTTCTAGATGAGCCTAAGAGGAATTCAGAAAGTCTGGCCTTGTCTCTGCTGATGGAGTGGGCACCTTGGGAAGCCAATTAGCATGAGGGCTGAGGCCCTTCCTGGGGGATAATTCATCCTGATGAAATGAAGAGCCAGGTATGGAGAGCCCGGCCCTGTTAGAGGAAGCTCAGCTGTCAGATAATGGTATGAAGTCTGACATCTTGATTTCTCTCTGCATCCAGCCTTCACTGGCTCCTTTATTTCCTTGGAAAGTGGAGCAACAAGTCAAAAAGGAACAGTGTTTCTCTACTTACTCTTCGGTATCCATCTCACACTAAAGAGACATTCTCCCATTGATTCCCCCGGGCACTTGTGACACTTTGAACACACCTGTACACCTGGCGAATGCTCCAGTGTTCTGTGGGAGAAGACATGTGGGCCCCTGTTGGTGGTTTGGGTCCTCACTAATCATCCTCACCCCTTTTCAGGTCCTGAAAGTGTAGCAAACGGACATAAGGAGCCAAATGGGTTCAGATTCAGAAATTAAGACTATGGCAGGGTGGTTATATTGTCTTCAGTTTTCTTAAAAAGTGTAGATGATGCTCTGTGTGTATTTGTTAAATTTAGTATGTACACTGGGAACTGTTGATGAATATCTTGATTATTCTTAGCCTGGATATCTATTGCCACCTAACCCACCCCAAGGTTTACTGGGTTAGAAAGTGGCTTTTTAGTATTTCTCGTGGGTCTGTTGTTGGACTGATTTAGGTGATCACTTCTCACTTGGAGCTTTTTGTGTGGTTGCAGCCTGGTGGCAGCTGGGGCTGGAGACATCTGAGTTGAGTGGATGTCAGCAGGCTTTCTTTCCTCCTGGCTGGCGCCTGGGCTGGGATGCCAGGAGCAGCTGGGGTCTAGCCGAGCATCTCTTCCCTGCATCCCCATCCCATCCCCTCTCACTCCGACACTGCTTTTCTAAAATTTTGCCCCTTCAGGCCTCCCTGGTGGCTCAGATGATAAAGAATCTGCCTGCAATCTGGGAAACTCAGATTTGATCCCTGGGTTGGGAAGATCTCCTGGAAAAGGGAATGGCAACCCACTCCGGTGTTCTTGCTTGGGAAATCCTGGGGATAGAGGAGCCTGGTGGGCTACAATCCGTGGGGTTGCAATGAGTCAGACACGACTGTGCAACTAACACTTTGATGTTTCTCCCCGACTCTTTTCAAGTCCTTTGGTAAAAGTCTTTCCCTCCTTCCTCCCCACATTTTAACAGTTTCCATGTTAAACTCCCCGCGCATTACCCAGTCTCCGTGTATCCTCTCTTTCCCGCCTGGACCCTGTCTCAGACTCGAGGTGAGCTGGTTTCTCAACTGGGAACCATTTTTGTTCTTCAGAGGACACTTAGGAATGTCTGAACAGGTTGTTGGCTGTCACCATTGAAGGGGGTTGTTGCTGGCATCTAGTAAGTAAAGGCCAGGGATGCTGCTAAACAGCCTACAATGTACAGGGCAGGCCCCATTAACAGAGACTTACCACCCTGGATATCAGTAATGCCCAGATGATAGAGAGCTCTCAGGTCTGCTGTTCAATTATAAAATCAACACAAATTTTACACATCACATAGGAATAAAACTATAAAACCAACAGCATTTAAATTAATAATATTTATTGAAAGTTAAAGATGCCATTGTTTTGGTATGAGGTGCTCCTGACTGCTTATGCTCTCTGCCTGTGAGGCTGGCTGATGTCAGGCCTTAAGCCAGGCCACTCCCTTCTTTTCAGATGTCTCTCCTCCTAGGGCACACCATGGGGTCTTGCTGGCCTTTACTTGGCAACAATGTGATTTTCATCTAAAGTCTCCCATTATCCTTTCTTTCATTAACTTGTATCCATGGATGTTACATTAATTGGTGTCAATATAAATGTTTGCCAAGGAGAACTCAATGGTATTTCTCAGTCTTCAGATATTTTTTAAGATTTCATAGAAACGAAGGCAGGAGACAAAAACAGAATGTTTATAGAGAGCTCATGGCACCCCAAGAAGCGATCCTTGAAGTGCTGGGAGAGAACCACTCTTCTAGTATTTGATGAAAAATGGAGAGAGATGCCTGTTTCTTCTCGTGGTTGAGGATGGAAATACAGAAAGCTTCCACTGTGAGCGGAAGGCTTTGCTAACAGACAACCGCAGCTTGCTTCTTGGCTCTTTTTGTAGTGCCTCAAAGATGAAGAAAGGGCTTTCTAATAAAAGCTTGGTCCCTCTGCCGCACAGTGGGAAGTGCTCACACTTTCCAATCAACATGTTTTGCTTCCTCAGCTCTGGCTTCCTAAAGGAACTTCCCCAGTGACAGGAGGAGAGCAACACGAGATGTTTCTCCTCATGAAAGAGATTTGTTGGATTTCCTGCTTTTTCCCCTGGCGGGGGAAGTGTATGCGCTTCTAAGAGCTGTTGAGTTTGCCCTGTGCAGACTAGCTCTGCAAAGAGCCCGTGTTCTAAACTCCACCTGGGCCACGCAGACCTCATTCCTGGATCTAATAACACATCCAGCTGAACAGATCCGTCACAGAACCTTGTCTTGCTCTGTATTTTGTTCACGTGTTAGCACCTTTTGCAAATCTAAAACAATTATGAAACCATTTAGAAACAATAATGCTTAAATGCAAATACTTATGTTATTAAACTGTTAGCATCTTGCTGAATTATTTCCTTATGGTTAATTACTTCATTTCTTTATAGCTAGCCGTGATTGATTGCTGGTTAGGGCCATTTCTATTCTGTAAGAAAATATAGTTATGTGCTTTGAAACTCTGGGATGCTCACCACCACTTTCCAAACTGAGAGTTTTTTTTTTTTTTTTTTTTTGGTCATGGGAGTTCTTCATTTTAATTTTGTTTTTATTTTTAAATAAATATTTAGCTACAGTGATTTTGATGAAAAGCTCTTTGCTGGCTTAATGAAGGAATTTTATGGGTCTATATAACATCAGTGTCTTAATTACTACAAATGGATAATAAACCCTTTCTCATATGACGGGAATGGGAAACACACAGAGTGAGCGCCATTAGAAACAATTGGATTTTCACTTGATTCAGTTAAAAAAAAAAAAGTAAATACTGCAAATAACAGCCCAAGGGGTAGTTTCTGCAGCTCCACCAGAAACCATAGGGCATAACTAATTCTTACAGAGATTTTTCTCCGTGTTTTTTGGGCTGTGACAAAAGCAAAATATAACTTCATGCAGGGAATGAAATAGTTTTTCATTTGGTAGATGCTAATTAATTTCTCTCTGTATGCCAAAGACATTTAATTCCTCATCATAAAAGGTCCTTGAATTTAAGGGAACACGTGGAGAGCAATCTATGACCCTAGGCAAGTTGCTGCAGATTCCTGGGAGGAGTATTGTGTGTTCTTACCTTGTGTGTGTATGTGGCTTTAAGAAATTCACTTGATTTTAGAAACTGTCACTTACTGCTGATGCAGAATGGCCTTTGCCTGGTTAGCAGAAGGCCAATCAGAAAATAATTTCAAGAGAGATTGTAGGGTGAGCATTTCAAATGAGCGAATGAAGAGGTGTTTAGTAGCTCTTGAAAGAACTATTGGATTATCCTGTTCTTTTAACAGTTTCCAAATCAGAGATTTTTCAAGGTGGAGTGTGTCTAAGAATTGCCTGGGAAACTAGGTAAGATGCTGTAGTCCAAGAAATTGATTCAGCAGGTTTGTGTGGAGTCTGAAAGTGTGGGTCACTCAGTTGTGTCTGATTCTCTGTGATCCCATGGACTGTAGCCCACCAGGCTCCTCTGTCCATGGAATTCTCCAAGTAGGAATACTGGAGTGGGTAGCCATTCCCTTCTTCAGGGGATCTTCCCAACCTAGGGACTGAACCCAGGTCTCCCACATTGCATGGGAGTTTTTTACTATCTAAGCTACCATGGTGGAGTCTAGGAATCCTTTATTGATAAGAATCCTAGGAATGGACCATATTTTGAACACATTGGTTTCTTTTGGTAGGTTAAACATTCCTTTGGTAGGTTAAACATGGCCTATAGACTATGCTATAGGCAACAGCAGACTATATAGCCTGCTGGGCTCCTCTGTCCCTGGGCTTCTCCAGGCAAGAATACTGGAGTGGGCTGTCATGCCCTCCTCCGGGGGATCTTCCCAACCCAGGGACTGAACCCTCCATCTCCTGCCTTGTCTCCTACCTACATGTATTGGCAGGTGAATTCTTTACCACTAGCGCCACCTAGGAAACTCAGTGTGTAATTTTACTCAGTCTCTCAGCAAATGCGCCGAAATTCAAGTTAAAAATCCTCTTTATGTACAAAAGTTAAGTTTTCCCCACCTTCTTGGCCATCCAGTGTGTTTATGATCTTTGGATTATAGCAGCCCTGAGGTTCTAGAAAATGGCAGTTATTTGAAAATAGTGGCTCACAAATTAAGTACATAACTATCTCTAACTTTTTCCATAGCTTTGGTTTGAATTATGATAGGGATTCCACAGTCCAGATCTGAAGAAAGATTATGCCTCTCAGTTCCAAAAACCTAATTTTAAGCTGCTTATAACAAGGTTTTGGTTGGACCTATGTCTACGATGATATTTGATTAAAGACTTATCATTGTAATTGGGGTTTAGCTTTTATTTCTGATGGTGTAAAGCATTTCCTTTGTCCTGTAATTTGCTCCTTTGCTTCTCCACCCCCGTTTTTAAACCCTCAGTGTTCCATAATGTCTTGTTTATCTTCAAATGAACTTGGAGAAAAATTCTTCTGCTTCAATTCTAGGATCTTAAGAAACTGACCTATTTTCCTCTTTGGGAGGAAAAAAAAAGGGTCCACCATGTCTAATGCAAGAGGACCAGGAGGGTCCTAGGGAATTCTTGTACTCCCCTGATTTAACTCTGTTAATATTTTGGCGTAGTTGACTTTACGTTTTCCAAGTCTAGATTTTTGTTAAAGGGAGTTTAAGTTTTACAGTACTCCTTCTCAGAAATTTATTAAAAACCTCTGACCTGCATGACCATGTTTTGTCATGTCTTTTGGAATGTCTCCTAAGAGGAGAGAGAAAAACACTGTAGGTTTTTTAAAAAACATTTATTTGATTGAAGTTTAGTTGATTTACAATGTTGTGTTAATTTCTACTGCACAGCAAAGTGATTCAGTTATACATACATTTGTACTTATGTATATGTGTATACATATATATGCACGTATATACACGTTATTTTTCATATTTTTCATTATGGTGTATCTCAGAATATTGAATATGGTTCTCTGTGTTCCACAGTAGAACTCTGTTGTTTATCCATTCTGTATATAACAGTTTGCACCTGCTAATCCCAAACTCCCAATTCATCTCTTCCCCGACCTCTTGGGGTTTATGAGATCCAATTCGAGGACCAGTGAGAGAAATTTCTCTCTTCCTTCCCCTCCTTCCCATTCCTTTCTCTTCCTCCTCCCCCATCCTTTCTCTCTTCAGCCGGCCTTCTCTGGGTGAAAGACCAAACCTCCCCAAAGGGTTCTGATTGATCGATACCCACATGACACTCTAGAGAGGTAGATTTTTCTCTCTGTTGTGACCGCTGTAATTTGATATTTGCCATGCCAATAGCCACCACATGCTTCCCCTAGTTAAATGACATTTATTTGACATCTTAGTCACATGAGTAATCTTTATCCTCTGCAGCACATTTATCTTCTTTCAGTCTTTTGGTGACAGTTTGTTCAAATAACAACAGTAGCAGGTATGCATCAGTTATTGACCATTTACAGTGTGCCGGGTGCTGGCATGAGTGCTTAACATGTACTTACTCTGAATCCTTGCACCCTTCTCTGAAGCCAGTGGTGGTGTCATGCTTTGGCAGGTGAGGCCCTGAGGCTCAGAAGGTTAAGGAATTTGCCTTGACACGGCAGGTTCCAACCCTGGCTTCTCGCATTGCCAGCTCGTGGTGACAGTGAGTGGAGACTGATGGCTAGGCAGTATTACTGTTGTTTCAGAATCCTCTGCAGTCAGTTCTGTTCCCTTATTTCCTGCACTCAGGGAGAGTCACAGCTCTCACCCAGCGCCTGGCCCTTGGTACGTTCCTGCTTGAAAGATTGCTTTGTCTTCAGGTGTGTTTTGGGCTATTTCTAATCCATTTCTTGATTGTGTTCCCACTGTTTTTCTCAAACAAAGGCTCCTGGAGGAGCCAGGGTTACTGTTGTTCAGAGGAATCACTGGTCTGAACGTATGAGCCCACTGCCCCACTCTCGTGAAAAGAGGAGCGTAGGATGCTCCACAGAGGGCTGAGTGTTCCTCGGTTGCTGGCACGGTCACCCCAGTCCACAGGGACACCACTGGCCAGGTGTGTCACCATAGTTGAAATGCCCCATGACCCTGGTATAAAGAGAAAGTCAGTGGTCTACATCAAGATCAAATCTCTTTCCAATTTGTATTCTTGAGGAGAGTGCTCAGCTCAGATACACTAGGCCACCTGCCCCCGCCCCACCAGGCTCCTCTGTCCATGGGATTCTCCGGGCAAGAATACTGGAGTGGGTTGCCATTTCCTTCTCCAGGGGATCTTCCCCACCCAGGAAAACTGAACCTGGGTCTCCTGCATTGCAGGCAGATGATTTATCAACTGAGCTATGAGGGAAGCCCACAACATAAACCAGTTAGAGTCAAATGGGACCAAGATGGCAGATAAGACTAGACCTTGATCTTCAGTCAGCAAGTGAAGTGACACAGCCGGAGGTGCCATCACAGTTCCAAGGCACTGTCAAAAGACCAGGCAGTGGGAGGTGGCCCAAATCCTGGAAATCTCCACCCCTTCCCAAAAGTAGTTGGAATAACCCTCCCACTTATTAGCATATAAAATTAGCCAGCCTATAAAAACTAACCATGCCACATTTCGAGGCTGCACTCACCCTCTGCGATGGCCCACCCTCTTGTCTGTGGAGTGTGCTTCTCTCTGAATCTGAATAAATCCACGTCTTCCTGTCACTTTGTCTCTCACTGAATTCTTTCTTGTATGAGACATCAAGAACCTGAGCTTCATTAGGTCCTGAAACCAAGTACCATGGGTTTTGCCTGGGGTCGAGTGCCAGCCACGTAGGTTATTTAAAGTCCCAATCTGAGGTAAAGAGTTTCAACTTCACTTTGCCAATTTCCACCAGATGCAGAAAAGGCTACCAACCTAGCTCTCCAGGCTGTGCCAGCAAGCTGTGTTCACCCGCTGTGTTTACCCCCCTCCCCGGTTGTATTTTCTTCTAAAATGGCTACTTAACTGCACAATGTAATCTTGATCAGCTAATCCCATTAGGAGACAGTCCCTTTTCAGGACAATCTCATCAGAAATTCCCCTGGAGGAAAACTTATATTAAATTTGGTTGAAGGAATCCTAATTCCACCCAATACAGCCTCTCTAAAATATATCCCTCTTGTCGTGAGACCAGAAAGGCCTGTGGATTCATCCTTATTCTGTTTCTTAGAGATTTTATTAACCACAGAAATGATAAATACAGCAAGTATATTCCACTTGGCTTTCAGTGTGAGATAAAATACTTATTAAAATGAAGAGTTTTGGAAGCCTCTGAGACCAGTAAGTGCATAGAACGTCTGGAGGAGAGGTGAATAAAACGCTTCTGTAGGTTTTTGTTGAGGGGGAGAGGAACAGGACTTGGGTTGTAGGAGGTAGGCAGATGAAAGTACTTTTTCTCACTTGAATAGATGGAACAGGATTAGGCCAGGAGGTTCGCAAGGAGCCGAGAACCACGTGACCCAAAGCCTATTTGTAGGCATAACACACTTTATGTGTGAAGGTTGGTTTGCCAGTCCTGGGATTATTTGCCTAGAATCCATTCTGTGGGCAGAGCGGTGGCCCCTCCAGGTTCCTGTATCACCTGCCTTGGTTAGGCCAGTGGGGTGTGTGGGTGGGAAGTTGGAGGCAGATGTAGGGCAAGCCAGGGTCTATTTTCTCCCATCCTCACCTTTCTGCCTTGGGCAGTGTCTCTGGCAGCAACCTTGATTTCCCCTGTGGCTTCAGCCATCAGCTTCTGCTGGAATAAGGCAACCCCTTTCTGCTATTGGGCTTCCTAGGCTGTGCTAGTGGTAAAAGACACGCCTGCAAAGGCAGGGGACACAGGTTCGATCCCTGGGTTGGGAAGATGCCCTGGAGGAGGACATGGAAACCCACTTCAGTATTCTTGCCTGGAGAATCCCATGGACAGAGGAGCCCGGCAGGCTACAATCAAGAAGATCTCGAGCTGGACATGACTGAAGTGGCTTAGCACACGTGTACTTACCTTGGTTGCTTTAGGACTGTAAGGCCTTTCTGCTGTTGTTTTTTTCTGGGGCCATCTCATTGTCCCTTTTTGGCTTCTCAGCTCTTTCCTCCTTTGGGTAATCAATTTCCTGCTTTTAATTCCCTCTGCGTCAAATGCAGAGAAGTTTCCATTTTTTTCTGGCAGGATCCTGAAGGATGCAGTCTGAGTTCCTTTATTTTTAGAAGTGGCCCCATGAGACCCACACATGAACTAGGTACATGTTTGGTTTATTCTTCATTTAGAGACATTCCTGTCCTTCTTGTCTTCCTCCTTGGATTCCATCAAGGACCAGAGGTCAACTGTCCTAGGCTTTGTACCTCTACTGATCAGAGCACTATTGGCAAAGAATGTTGGTTTCATATTGATAAGGTTGATTGGGTGGATTTTGGGAGCTCAGTAAATTAAATGCCCAGAATTGGGAATAGGTAGGGAGCCCAGCATCACCTGGATCATAGAAACGTTCCTGCTACCACACAGCTGACCTCTAATCTGATGATCCCCAAAGGCTCGAGAGTCCTGATGGAAAGAATGCTGATGACTGAGCTTAAGTAACATGGCCCCCTCTATCTGTACCAGAGGACTTGGGCGTGGGGAGGAAGGAGTCCCGTGTTTTGACTTCCACAGTGACTGTGCGTGTCTGCAGTTGCCATCCCACAGAAACCATGCGTGGAGAACAGGCGGCTCCCCAGGGAGAACTGGGCCACTGCTGGGAAGTGGGTATGGAAGCTGTGTAGCTGCAGTGGGACAGATGCTTGCCACATGCTCAATGAGGGATAGTTCTTATTGGTCCCTGTTTCTATCCTGCCTTCTCTGGAGAGTGTCTGATAGTCACTACTGTTTTTTTTTTTTCACCCTTAACTAAGAGTATCCTCTCATTTGCGAGTTTACAGATGTAGAAACGGTGGCCTGAGGTGCTGAAATAAATGCCAAAGCTCGCACAACTGGAAAAGTAGCCCAGCTGGATTTTGGTTTGGGTTTGTCTGACCCCAAGGCCTTGGAGGCCAACCAGGAAGCCTCCTCCTAAAGAAGCTAGTCACGCGCACTGCTTTTGTGGGTACCTCCATCTAGAAGGAGCCCTGAGGGATTACCTCACTTTAGGAAGTCATAGTGTACCTTTTACCAGAGGCTCTGGAAGGTCCTAAAGTGATGAACCGTGTAGAACTTCGTTGAGCTTGGAATTTACAAACCCAGTCTGACCTTGGAACCCACTGAACTTATTAAATCTGTGTTAGGTAGAGTTCTCCAGAGAAACAGAACCAGCAGGGCCCAGTCTGTAAGCTGGAGGTACAGGGAAGCTGGCGGAATTGCAGGCTGAGTCAGATGACTGGAGAACCAGGGCAGCCAGCGGTGTTAAATCCCAGTTCCCGGGACAGGAGGACATGAGTTGAGATGTCCCAGCTCCAGCAGGCAGGATGGAAAAGGGGCCAGTTCCTCCTTCCTCGCCCTCTATTCTGGACGGAGGTTTGTGACATTGTACAGAAGACAGGGATCAAGACCATCCCCATGGAAAAGAAATGCAAAAAAAGCAAAATGGCTGTCTGGGGAGGCCTTACAAATAGCTGTGAAAAGAAGAGAAGTGAAAAGCAAAGGAGAAAAGGAAAGATACAAGCATCTGAATGCAGAGTTCCAAAGAATAGCAAGGAGAGATGAGAAAGCCTTCCTCAGTGATCAGTGCAAAGAAATAGAGGAAAAGAACAGAATGGGAAAGACTAGAGATCTCATCAAGAAAATTAGAGATACCAAGGGAATATTTCAGGCAAAGATGGGCTCGATAAAGGACAGAAATGGTATGGACCTAACAGAAGCAGAAGATATTAAGAAGAGGTGGCAAGAATACATGGAAGAACTGTACAGAAAATATCTTCACAACCCAGATAATCACGATGGTGTGATCACTCACCTAGAGCCAGACATCCTGGAATGTGAAGTCAAGTGGGCCTTAGAAAGCATCACTACAAACAAAGCTAGTGGAGGTGATGGAATTCCAGTTGAGCTATTTCAAATCCTGAAAGGTGATGCTGTGAAAGTGCTGCACTCAATATGCCAGCAAGTTTGGAAAACTCAGCAGTGGCCACAAGACTGGAAAAGGTCAGTTTTCATTCCAATCCCAAAGAAAGCCAATGCCAAAGAATGCTCAAACTACCACACAATTGCACTCATCTCACACGCTTATAAAGTAATGCTCAAAATTCTCCAAGCCAGGCTTCAGCAATACGTGAACCGTGAACTTCCAGATGTTCAAGCTGGATTTAGAAAAGGCAGAGGAACCAGAGATCAAATTGCCAACATCCGCTGGATCATGGAAAAAGCAAGAGAGTTCCAGAAGAACATCTATTTCTGCTTTATTGACTATGCCAAAGCCTTTGACTGTGTGGATCACAATAAACTTTGGAAAATTTTGAAAGAGATGGGAATACCAGAGCACCTGCCCTGCCTCTTGAGAAATCTATATGCAGGTCAGGAAGCAGCAGTTAGAACTGGACATGGAACAACAGACTGGTTCCAAATAGGAAAAGGAGTACATCAAGGCTGTATATTGTCACCCTGCTTATTTAACTTCTATACAGAGTACATCATGAGAAACCCTGGGCTGGAGGAAGCACAAGCTGGAATCAAGATTGCTGGGAGAAATATCAATAACCTCAGATATGCAGATGACACCACCCTTATGGCAGAAAGTGAAGAGGAGCTAAAAAGCCTCTTGATGAAAGTGAAAGAGGAGAGTGAAAAAGTTGGCTTCAAGCTCAACAGTCAGAAAACGAATATCATGGTATCTGGTCCCATCACTTCATGGGAAATAGATGGGGAAACAGTGGAAACAGTGTCAGACTTTATTTCTTGGGGCTCCAAAATCACTGCAGATGGTGATTGCAGCCATGAAATAAAAAGATGCTTATTCCTTGGAAGGAAAGTTATGACCAACTTGATAGCATATTCAAAAGCAGAGACATTACTCTGCCATCTAAGGTCCGTCTAGTCAAGGCTATGGTTTTTCCAGTGGTCATGTATGAATGTGAGAATTGGACTGTGAAGAAAGCTGAGTGCCAAAGAATTGATGCTTTTGAACTGTGGTGTTGGAGAAGACTCTTGAGAGTCCCTTGGACTGCAAGGAGATCCAACCAGTCCATTCTAAAGGAGATCAGTCCTGGGATATCTTTGGAAGGAACGATGCTACAGCTGAAACTCCAGTACTTTGGCCACCTCATGTGAAGAGTTGACTCACTGGAAAAGACCCTGATGCTGGGAGGGATTGGGGGCAGGAGAAGGGGACGACAGAGGATGAGATGGCTGGATGGCATCACTGACTCGATGGACATGAGTCTGAGTGAACTCTGGGAGTTGGTGATGGACAGGGAGGCCTGGCGTGCTGCAATTCATGGGGTCACAAAAGAGTCGGATGCGACTGATCTGAACTGAATCCAAATTGGACTTCACTGAGCTCACCAAATCAAAAGCTAACCTCATTCAGAAAGACACTTATAGACACACCCGAAGATTATGTCTAATCTGGGCACCCCATGGCTACTAAGGGGATCCATGAAATTAACCATCATAGTATGTCTCTGATGGACACCATATAGGAAAACTTTACTGCACCCCCATTTTCCCTTCTGGGTGAATAGATGAGGGTGCTCCTGCCTGATGATCAGCAGCCCTGGGGCCTTGGCTGCTGTGAGGGGTTGAGGGGAGGTGTTCTGCTAACACTTGTGCTGTGCCACACTGATTGGGACCATGCCAGGCAGCTTTGGTACCAGTCCAGAAATTCTGGACTTTTTCTTCTCCTCAAATAAACAGGCCTATCACCTTGCTAGGTCACCTCATAAAATTGTTGAAAGGGATTTAAATAGATTTTGATATCACTTAAGGTAGCTAAAGGTCTTCTAGGTGTTTCAGAGTTACATTTTGGGTCAGCGTAGGTTTCAGTGTTTTGTTACTAGAAAGCTGTATTCTGGGATTAGAGACATACTTGTCATGCCATCTTACGTTTCACCAACCAAGATGAATAGAAAAGAGAATTCATTATTATAATTTTATTGATGCATTTTTAATTAAAAAAGCAATCTCACTCAAAACTTTGACATCTGACTTTGTTTTTGAAGTCAGCAGTGCAGCGATCTTTCCAAGTGGAGTTTTCAAGCATGCACGTGTGTGAGTATGAGTGGAGGCAGCGGTGGTGGTCATTTCCTGGTATCTTCATTAGAGAATTAAAGAATAAGGTCTCTGCAGAATTATAGTGACTTTATTTGAACTGTCAGCTACCATCTCACAACACATTGCAGCCTGCATCTTTTGGCTGTAAAGCTGTGATGCTATAAATCTGAGAAGAGACAGGCAAATTACAAATTAGGCATATTGTGCTATTAGCCGCAGATTTCATGATAAATTCTGCACATAAAAATTTCCCTGTGATGGTTCTATGAGAATTTGTACTCCATATATATCTTTCAAAATGAAGATCGATGAATAATGGTTTGGCCAAGCAATAAATACATGATGAACCATCACCTTTGATCTTTCTTGCTTTCTATGAGGTCAGAGTTGGCATGGGTTATAAATCATGATTTATGCCTTTAAATCTCTGGGTTTTTTTTTTTAAGTACCCTCTTCCCCCCTCATTGGTTTGCTTTTGAGGTGTTTAATTATTCATCAATCTGCAGTACTTTCACTTCTTCAGTGTTAGATATATTTGTTTAATCTTGGACACAATTTGGTTTTTGAGGTTTGCCTTTGCTTTTCCATTCATTGTCTTTGTTGTCAACCAATTGCATGTTAATAACATCAATGAGAAGACTTAGTTGCAGTAATAAAACCGTGAAACACATCTGTGTATCCATGGGATCAACTGCAATGGAAATAATAGATTTTAAAATTTAATTTGAGGTGTGGAAATAATAGATTTTAAAATATAATTTGAGGTGTTTTTTTCCCACTGGGTACATCTTTTTCTATTTTTCTCCAAAACTCCAAACATCTAAATGTTCATAGGAGCTGTGAGAACTCAAGCACATGTTTCACACACCATTATAATGAATTTTAAATACTTCTCTATAGTCTAGGCATTTGATGAGAAGGAATTTTTCAAACTAGCATTTGTTTATAAGATAATTGATAGTTAAAAGAAAACTTTAGTTGGTTTTGCAGAATGCTGGAGGAGGCACATGTTCTCTTCAAACTCGAGAGAGAGCATACAAATTTCCTTTTATCTTAGTGGATGATTTTAAATTTTATGGATGGACAAGACTGTGACATGTCTAGCCCCTAAATTTTCTGCTCTCCGATGTTAAACTACACTCATCAACCTTTTAGCATAATTTAATACTATAATTGGAAACTGGCAAAAGCTTATTTCATACATTATTTCTGTTAATTTGTTTTTATGCCCCAGTTACATTTCCCTGCCACTTACGACCTCCGGGGGAAAAACTGGTTGGCAGCATTAAGAAAAACCCTGGAGTGCCTCACACACAGGGTAAAATACCTCTTTTCCTCCCTGTACCATCTTCCTACCCTGAGAGTTAGTTCTCCTCATGCTGAGATTGTTGAAATAGCATGGAGTATTTTAGTGAATGCAGCATCACCTCATTAAGCATCCTTAGCAAGGATGGAATGTGGCCTTGTGGCCACTCTCGTGAATATAGTCCCCGCACTAAAAAACATTTATCGCCACCATTAAAAAAAGAACTTTTAAAATGAATTTGAAAGAAAGCCATTACCTCCTTAACTACCAAATAAACTCAGTGGTCTATGTAGATTATGATGAAATATCTCTGGCGCCTCCATCGTATTCTCTTTGTTGCAAAAGCTGTAATTCACACTGTGCTTTTGCTGACAGTCAGGTAGCTCTCCTCTCCGGGTCCCTCCCCACGCCCGTCTGTGGCCTTTGCCCACTTACGGCTTTTGCTTTGTTTGCTTTATGCTCTTGTTTTCATCTTGGAATAAACTTGCTTGTTCCATATTTTAGTTTTAGCACTGTGTGTGCATGTATGCATGGTATATAAGTCTAAGGTATAGAAACCTTAGACTTTGTTTTTGTGGAGGCGGTAGACATAGGCTATTAGAGCAAGTGTTAACTTTTAGATTTCTCTGAGTGTTTCTTGCAAATAGTGTCTTTCACTGATTAGACTGCAGCATATCTGGGAAAACTTAACTGACCTAGGTCATCAGGAATAGAGAAGTATGCAGTTTCTCCACCATCAAACTGACCAAGGTCTAACTGTTTACTTCTTGAAAGCTCCATGAATCCTAAGAAGACACAGTAGTTTTCCATTCCAGGGGGACAGAGCACAAAAGCTTTTCCTTCGCATCATCTCTTGCCTGCTTTGTGGCACATTCTGAATATGGCTTTAAACGCAGAGATAGGAGTGGAGGCTGGCAGAGTCTTGTAGGAATAATATAATCCCTGGGGGTTTGAACTGCTCTACCATCAGCCATTTTCTTAGCCTTGTTCCTAACATACACCTGCTGCTGCTGCTGCTGCTGCTGCTGCTAAGTCGCTTCAGTCGTGTCCGACTCTGTGCGATCCCATAGGCGGCAGCCCACCAGGCTCCCCCGTCCCTGGGATTCTCCAGACAAGAACACTGGAGTGGGTTGCCAGTTCCTTCTCCAATGCATGAAAGTGAAAAGTGAAAGGGAAGTCACTCAGTCGTGTCCGACTCTTAGCGACCCCATGGATTGCAGCCTACCAGGCTCCTCCGTCCATGGGATTTTCCAGGCAAGAGTACTGGAGTGGTAACATACACCTAGCAACATCTAAATGCTTTGGACAAGAATTAACTGAATCTTTCTTTAGTTGGCCATTGTTTAAAATTCATTGCAAATCATTGGTCCCATTTTACATCTGGAGGTTTCCTGAACTTAATCTCAAGTCTTCTAAGGCAAAGGGATTTACAGAAACCAACTGAAACAACAAGTAAGTAAACAAACAAACACCATATCAAAGTGGGTGAATGTTCATGTTCATTTGAAGCTCCTAATCTCTCTGATGTGGCTGAGGCCACAAACCATGTCCATGGAAGTGCCTGCCTATGACTTCCAGGCTGGCAAGCAGGACGAGGGACAGAGACCTTTCTGGCTGCAGAACAGCAGATGGGGTAGGGCATAAATCGGGAGACCTGATCTTAGTTCTCTCCTTCCTTCCTTCCTTCCTAGATGTGACCTGACATACCCCTGAGGTTCACTGTCTCTTCTCACAAGTCGGGAGAAAGCCAGGGTGGTGAAATCAAACAAAATAACAGATGTGGAAATGCTTATTAATAATAGACATTTCTGAATGATTATTATTTGGCTTGATTTGTGGCAGGACCGGTGTCATGGGAGATGACCAACGCAGTCACACCTGGCTTGAGCTCGGAAGGGTCCTGAGCTTGCTTGAATGCTCTCCTGTTGCCATCTTGAAATTCCTCCTCATAATTTTTGAATACAGAGCCTGACATTTTCATCTTGCACTGGGTCCCCCAGTTATGTAGCCAGTCCTGGTTGGGAGTCCACAGTTGGTTTTCAGATGGATTGGTTCCCTAAGCAGGTGTTACTGGGCCCTGCCATGGGCAGGTGTGATTCTTGGTCCCGTGTTTGCCTCCCCATTCTCATCAAAAGGAAGAGGCAGAGTGACTGGGAAGGTGATGCCACTGAAGCCTGTGGTCCCCTACCTTGCAGGTCCCCCTCCAGGCCTCTGGGAGGAACTTTAGAAATTTTGAAAGTATATTTATGTGAAATTGTATCACCTTCTGTTCCATCTCTGAGTCCACCTCTTTTGTCAGGGAGCAATGTTTGGGAGTGTTTTTGGTTGTCACAGTAATTGGAAGGGGTCAGCGCCCTTGGTGATCAGGGGTAAGGGATACTAAGCTTCCTGACATGCACAGACAGTCCCATTGGTTAAGAGAATTTTCCTCCTTCGAATATGATATCCTGGAGGCGTTCCAGGTGGCTCAGTGGTAAAGAATCCACCTGCCAGTTCAGGAGATGCAGCAGACATGGGTTCAGTACCTGGGTTGGAAGCATCCCCTGAAGGAAGAAATGCAACGCACTCCAATATTATTTCCTGAAAAACCCCACGGACTGAGCTTGACAGGCTATAGTCCGTAGGGTCGCAAAGAGTTGTACATGACTAAGCATGCACATACATGACCAAGCATGTACACACACGACTAAGCATGTACATACATGACCAAGCATGTACATACATGACTAAGCATGTATGCACATGACATCCCACATGATGTTCCCATTACTTAACCAGACATTCTTGTAGGTGAAGACTGGTTTCCATTTATAGGAGGCAGGCTCTTAATGCCATTTTGCAGGTAAGTACAATATATTTCTGTGTCATTTTAATGCACCGTGAATCATCCAGGAGAACAACTGCAGTAAAAATAGAGGGCATATTCTACTGTGTTTCATCCAGAAACTTAGAACTAGTCACTAGTTTTGAGGCAACGGTACTAATGGTACTTGACCCCTGATGCAGCGCTGTTGTGTGAGTCTGCACTGACTGAGGGCGTTCGGGGGCTCCGATGCACGCATATATACAAATACAGGCTTTATTTCAACATGTCCAGTCCAGACCTACTGATAGTAAATTGGTCCCAGCATCTGACATCTTGTAGGTCTAGTTAGTGTTGTTGCTCCAGCAGTTTAAAAACTTGTGGCCAGATCCAGCTTGTAGCCTGTGTTTGTCCAACCATGAGCTAAGATTGAGTCTTACATTTTTAAAAGGCTGTGCAGTTAAAAAAAAAAAAAAGTATTCAGTGGAGACTCTCTGTGGCCTGCAAACCTACAGTGTTTACTAAATTGTCCTTTATAGTAAGGTTTGCCGACCCCTTATCCTTTGTAATAATGCTCAAGCACGTATATATCACAATACATAGTTCATTGTAATTATTTTCTGTTTTATTTCTCCTGTATGTCAGAGTCAGGACAAGATATTGATTTAAGCAATTTGTCAGCTGATAGGATATTTACTACTTTCTCTCAGAGCCATAAATGATGACATTATCCACGACCATTCCATCTCTTGGCTCAGGGTGACCTTCATTCTCAAGCTGGCCTTTCCCCCCTGCGAGGGAGCAGTGCTAGCTTTGGGTGAAGGAGAAGTACATATCTCCCCATTCCTCCTGCCTCCAGAGATGCAGGGACTTCTATTCCCCTCTGATGATATTTGCTTGGCGGAACCAGGCATATGCAACTGAGTGGCTTCTCTTTTGGGGGGATAATCTGTCTTCAGGATGCTGGTATTAATGGCTGGCCATGTGATAAGTTTACTAGGGTAGGATCTTCCCTTTTGAGGCAGATAACTGTGATTTTTAAGGGTGAAGTTAGGGAGTCCATTTCTGACTTTTAGTCAAGCTTAATTCTTCAGTAATAAAATTGACATTATTTACATATACCATTTAGACTCCTATGTCAGTCTAATTAGATGTGTATACAAAAGTGGAGAAGGAGTGGTATTTAAACACCAGCTTCCTAACCACATGCATGACCACAATTCATGGTTTCATCTCATCATTTTAGCAAGCCGGAAAGAAAAGATTCCTTTGTCTTGTGTTAGCAGAAGCCTCTTCCTGATCTTTGGGTTGGCCTGAGTCCTATCCTTGAACCATCCGGTTATAGTGATCTATAGTGATCTAGTGACCACCCCACTGAGGTCACATACACAATGAGCAGAGAAAGATGGTGCTTCTCAAACTAGCTTTCCCATGAAACTCTCTTTAGCAGCTACAATCCACCATGATCTGTTGCTCATTGATTTCTTTAATGTATAGTGTATGAAATTAATGCAATTATTTATGATGGTAAGACATACAGGTGTGAAAAAACCCTTGAGGAGAAATACATCCTTAAAAAACTGAAAGAAAGGAAGAAACATTGTTTCCTATATTGGAGGACTGTTCTGTCAAGTTTTTACTCTAGGTCCAGGTAGACTGGGGACTAAGCCTGTGGCCTGGCCCACAGAATAGATAACTTGCTTCCCTGGAGAAAATTGGTTCTACATTACAAACCAATAATTTATAAAAACAGTCATCCTGAAACAAAAAATACTTGGTTGAGCAAGTTTTTTCTGTTGCCTGGAATAGGTAAGAAATCCATTTATCACTTGAGAATAGTGTACGCCAAGGTGGTAACAGTGGTTTATCTGAAGTTGATATGATTGTTGATGAGTTAGCTGGTGGTCTGTAACAGGCACTTACTAAAAATTTAGGGACTTAAACCAACAACTGTTTATTTGACTCAGGAGTCTGCCATCCAGGGCAGGTTTGGCGAGGACAGCTCATCTTTGTTCTACTTGGCATCCATTTGGAGGGTGGGATAGAAGGCTGGAATCACCTGGGGAAGTCGTCACTCACCTGTCTGGTGGAGACTCAAACAGCTGGGGCTGGACAGCTGGAGCTTTGGGACACCTTCTGTTTAGTTTGTTTGTGTGATCTCATTGGTGTGGAGACTTCTTGCATGTCCATCTAGGACTCCCAAAGCCGACACTGAGAGAGAGAGAAAGAGAAAGAAAGCAGGGAAGGGTGCAGAACCACGCTCCAGCCATATCACCTTTTATGACCCATCCCTGGAAATTATGCGGCATCACTTGCACTGAATTTTAATTGATCAGGGCAGTTTCAAAGCTCCACATCATTTCACGGGGAGGAAACATGGGTTCTCATGTGGAGCGTCCGTATCACAGTGTGAAAAGAACTTGGAGGGTGATGTATATGTATGTGTGTGTATAGCCATCTTGAGAATATAAAAACTACCACAGAGGCTGTGAGTAACAAAAATACATACCTTTTAGATTTTTTTCAAGAAGAACAAGTTTTAATAACCATAAAAATTACAGTGAAGCATCTTTGATAGAACTTTGTATAGGGTCTTAGAACTAAAAACTTGACTAATGTATAGCGTATTTCTTGACCCTAATCTCCTAATCACTCTGATCACTGATTATGACCGAGTCAAGCCTGTTTAACATAGAAAAAGCCATTGGTAACCCTGGCTGGCAAAATCACAAACAAATTGATTTCTTTTCAATACTCCTTGATATTTCAGACCAGCAACAAGGGAAAACGTGAGGATTTTCTAAGTCAAACTAGAGAAATCTCCCTGAAATGCTCACCAGTCTTTCCTGTTCAGCGGAACTTTGTAATTGCAGAGACTGGGCTTGGAATCTGACAATATCGTAGCTGCAGGGCATGGCAGCAGGTGGAGTTCGGCATCTCATAAGCTCTCACTCCCCATCGCAGCTTGGTCACATAGTGAGGAGAGCAACAGAAACACTCAGAGAATGAAAACATCCATCAAAGGCTGACAGACCTCTGACATAGATTTCCTTTTTGTTACTAAAGGAGCTAGTTAGATGTGATGGAGCTGCTCATAAAAATTCTTCAGTGGTCCTGATGAAACAGCTTCGTATGCCCTATCCTTGTTAAGTGAGCAGGAAAACGGCATTGGATTTTCTCCTGGCTAACACTGAATCTAAGGCAACCAGACCAGTGACACTCAACTCAGTTGTCTTCTGAAATTGGTGAGACTTGGCAGTGAATTGTTTGAATGGTGGGTCTTTGCCATTGAGGAGCTCTTGCTTTGTCATCAGAGCCCAGGATCAGATGCTCTGGAGCCACTGGGACAGGATCTGCTTTTCCCCACATGGGTCTAATATGTAGCGTTTTTTCTCATCAAAGATGATCCCTTGAGGTAAGAGATTTTTCTCTAGGGCTCAGCAGAGGAGTGTGATCTTATTCCATGCTGGAGGAAAAAGTGGTTGCAGAAGAGTTAGTGAGTAAGATGCTTAGTTGCAGCGTGGTTATTCTAAGGCTGTGCTCCACTCCTTACCTCACCTGCACTGACCGCAGGACATCTGGGATGACAGGGCATTTGTTTCGGTCACCTTGGTTACTTCCTGTTCTCCCGTGTCCACTGCCAGAACCTTTGATTCTGGTGGCTCTCTGGCTTTCCTGACACTCAGATCGGCTGCTTTCACCAGGTGGGAGACTCGAGGCCTGTGGGCTCCTGTGCTCTGCACAGCCACCTCCCAGGGCATAGACAGGGAGCAGGAGCTGTCCTTGCCTTGGAGGTGGTGACTCTTCCCAGGACCCGGAGGCCCCTGCCTTCTTCCGAGTCTGGGGGACTTCTTCCTCTTTCTCCTTCCTTTGCACGGCTATCTCGTTTCTTGGCTCATCTAGCATTAGGGCTTTCATGGAGTTAGGCTTTCATAAAACACAGCGGAGGTGGCAACATCGGGCTGCTTCTGCCTTCTCCCCTGCTAAAAATAAAAATCTCTGAGGCAGTCTAAAAGGGACTGTCTGTCTTCCAAGAGGGGAAACGGGAGACAAAAACATACAAAGCAACTTCTCAAAAGCACAACTCTTCTGTGTCACCACTTCTGGCATGCTGTGCCAGTTCTACGGATGGGAAGACCAAGGCCTGGGCGATGAAGGATTTGGACACAGTGACACTGTTAAAGGCTGGTCTCGGCCTGGATTCTGCCAACCAGAGCCCAGCGCGTCTGAGCAGCTCCCTGTCAGTCAGAACCCACTCTGCTCATCAAATAGGAGAAGCACTTATGAGCATTTACCCTTGGCGTGGCTACGACTTCTGTTCTCTTGACCGATCGGTGGACCATCAGAAGACCTCAGAATTCCAGCTTTCAAGCTGTCGTAGTTGTGTGATTTGGGACAATTCACCAGACCTCTCTTGTTCAATTTCTGAAATCTAAAACACTTCCTCGATCAACTTAACGAGATGGTGAGGATGAGAGGGAAACACAGCAAGTCTTCAGCGCGTTATCAGCACCCCATGCGTGGAGTATAGCTGTCAGAACTGCTATTATCTGCCTTTACTTGTTTCAGACTTCAAGTGATCATGTGCATCACCAGTCTTGAAAATCTCCACAGAGTCGTGACATTACAGTGTGGGCATTAGAGACATTTATTTGGTTATTATTATTTTTATGACCTGTGACTCTCTTGTCTCATCGGGATTTGACTCCCACACAGAAAATACTTTAGGATGTCATCCTGTTGACAGAAGTCACTGAACAATTAACCTGTGTCCTTGCTTTGCTGATGTGTGGCCCTGGGCATCTCAGTGCACCATTGTTCCTTCCTGGTCTGTTGTGAAAGGGGTTGACTGTGCCCTAGGGCAACTCTGTCCTGGAGGAAGAAGTTCTCCTTTACTGAAAATAAAAGGCTCTTCTCACACGTGCTTTACTAATGCAGCCCCTTTCCTTGCTCAATACCTGAAGGTCTTCCGTGCCAAGTAAAGCAAAATGCTGCTTTTGTAGGTCTTTGTTACAATCTGCATAATAAGTTCTTGTTTACCTAAGGACTTCATCCCTGACCAGATTGAGTTGCCAGGGCTCAGGGCCCTTCTGCACTGTGTAGCAAGATATTTTGCGTATTGTATCGAGTTGGTAAAAAAGTTTGTTCGGGTTTTTCTGTAACATTCTATGGAAACTCCCGAAGGACCTTTTTGGCCAATTTGCTGGAGAAAGCTTGTTTGAGTTAAATTTTACTACTGAGTTGCCGTCACCAGACAGAATGGCTGGTAGACTTGTTACGAGCTGTTGGTATTAATCTAGCAAGTTTGTTTTGCTGATAGATTGCTTGTTTAACTGTAAAGGGTGAGTACAGAGACTCATCTTGTGCTGTGTATGATTGCACCAAATAGTATTCTGAAGTGGATGAAGTCATGGCGTTGGCAAGCCTGAATGTCTTACTGATGCAGCTGCCAAGATGCTTCTAGAACTATTTTGGAAATTGCCTTGAAAAAAAGCAGGCTAAGAATTTCAGGAGGTCATAAGACCAGAATTTATATATGTTGGGCGTGAGGGGAGTGTTTAAAAACATGTTTCAGGACTTCCCTGGTGGTCCAGTGACTAAGACTCCAAGCTCCCAAGGAGTCTGGAGGAGTAGGAGGCTGGATCTGAACCCTGGTCAGAGAACTAGATCCCACATGATGGGACGAAAGATACGGCATGTCTCAGTGAAGATTGAAGGTCTTGTGTGCCACAGCTGAGACCTGGTGCAGCCAAATAAATACAAACTAAAAAACACATGTTTCTAGGCTTTACCATCAGAGATGCATATTCAGTGGGTCTGAGGTGAGACCTAGGAATCTATATACTGAACAACCCCATATGTTCACATGAAGATGGTCTTCAAAATACAGTTTGAGAAAAATTAATATTTTCTCCCAATTCCTTAATAGAAAACTGAACATCAGAATAATTGGCAACATTAGGATTTCTGAAGTATTGGAATATTGCCTGACTCAGATTTTCAGAGGAGGGTGATAATTTTAGAATTTAACACGGCCAGAATACACATTTTCGAGGTGAAGTTCAAATGTGGAAGATTGATGTTCTGCAAAGACAGCTATCTAACTGATAGGTTAAAATAACCAGTTTGTTTTGCTTTCGATTTTGGAGGGGGTCGGGTATTGGGGAAGGACTTGGTGTGGCTGTTGGAGTCTGACTCACAGACCATCAGCTGGGCCCGTGGAGCCACAGCCTCTTCCCTGGTGGCCTGTGCAGTCAAGGGCCTGGTGCCAGCAGTGCTTCTTGGCCTCTCTCTGTTCACGTCCTGCATGGCCACGTCCATCAGCTTTCCCAGGATGGTGGTTTCAGTGTAATTGTACTTTTTCACAGTGGCTGACTTTTGAGGAGTAAGATCAGGATACCAGGAAGCTCCTGAAAGACTACCTGTGTAACTGACACAGTGTCCTTTCTGGTGTATTGTGCTGGTGAAGGCATTCCTGGGCCTGCCCGGGTTTAAGGAGATAAAGGAATAGATTCCACGATCTGATCGAGTGCTGTGAGGTCTCATTGTAAAAGACCCTGTGGGTTGGGGGATGTTGTTAAGGCCATGCTTGGAGAATACAGTCTGCCATGTGTGACTTGCCCAGGATTAGGCAAAGCAGAGTCCTGCTGGGTACATGCTGAGGGAGGGGGCTCTATTTATGTTAGCGGTAGAGTATTATAGCGCCTGCTTGATAATCTCCATGTTTACAGAATGTTTACTCTGTTACTTTGCATGTTTTCTTGGCATTTTTGAGAAATGCAAACTCCATCACACATACATGTTTGCATTTATTCTCTTTGTCCTGTGTACCTTCTTGAAGAGTGAGACTCCATGTAACATGTGCCTCCCACTTCCTGCATGGTGTCGGAATGTTCACATGTACTCATGGGTTACTTAAAAAATTTTTTTATTGTATTTTTTTTGACTGTGCTGCATAGCATGTAGGATCTTAGTTCTCTGACCAGGAGTCAGCCTGAGCCCCCTGCAGTGGAAACACAGAGTTGTAACCACTGGGCCAGCAGAGAAGTTCCCAGGGGTTACTTTACAATTTACATATCCTCTGATTTTTTTTCTAGTTAAAAGAATTCATAACCTGATGTCTTTGCTCCTTAGTGGCATTTCCTCTTTTGCAATCATACTTTAAAATCCAATTTCATTGCCCCATTAGATGTGGTTCTTCTATTTTGATTTCAGCTTTTTGACTCTTTTGCAATTGATGCTATCATATCAGTGACATTGACTAGTGGTTTTATTACACAACAGCGCAAAAGAATTGCCTTTCCTCCACTTCTATAAATGTCATACCCACATTTGAGCTGTGCCTGGATTTCACTAAAATGCCCTGAACTTGTTAGTTGTTCCACAAATAGCTCCTGTCTCTATTTATGTTAATGCTTTATGCCAAACAACAATTTCACACTTAGAACTGTCCCTGTTGGTTTGTCTGTTTTAAATGTCATCTGCTCATATTTATAAATGTGCAATGAACTTACTTAAATTGGATTTTGTGGGTCCAAGACACCTCTAGTTTTCCTAATGACCAAATAACCAAAAAGCAGAACCGATTAAGAAGAAAAAAGAAATCTGAGGCATACACATCTCCAAGCAGTTGGGTTTGTTTAAAGCTGCTTTGTTTGGCAGGAATGGTTAATAAAAGAAACAGTTCCCCAAAGAACTGTTGGGGTCTTTAATTAAACTCCTTTCCCATAGGTTTGTAATATACCATAGGACAATATTTGGTCAGTTTCTCTGCCTCTCTTTCTTAGTCACAGGCTGGACTTTATTGGATCCCACGTCCTAAGGGAACATTAGGAGCAGAGAGAGGCAGACTACATCAGATGAAAAGTTAATTGTGTTTAAGCTGTGCTGGAAACCAGCCTCCTGTGCACCTTAGCCAAGAGCCAAGTTCAGCATGCAGGTGCCCTGGCTGTTCCGCCGGGTCCACGGCCAAGAATATCTGACACAAAGTTTAGCAGCACAAAGGCCAGTGATCATGAAAAAGGCCAGTCCACAGCCTTACTTCTCAGCTGTCATGGGCTCTGGAACAATGGACAGTGCAGGTGATTCATTCCACTGGTGGGGCTGGAAGTTGGGGTTTTCGTTTAGGAAGAAGTGCTACTGGGCAGCAGTTTGTACCTTGAGTTAATTAAGACCCAGAACTGTCTCATGGAAAAGCTGTGATGAATTACCCTAAAAGATCTGGAAGCTAAGCACGGTTGAAATTTTTGAAGAGCTATTTCATCTGGCTTTCTTCCTGCCCTTGAGTTGAGAATCACTATATCAGAGCAGACACACACAATGGGCTGCCCTGAGATCCTGCAGTGGGCCATATTTTTAGAGGAAATGCCCCCTTTCCTTCTTATCAGCACCTAAGGTGGGCCACTCCCGTCTTCCCCAGTCTTGGCACATCCCTGGACACACATCATCACGAAGAGATATCAAGAGGTCTTCTAGGGTTAGAAGTTCTGTGAACATTCTTGCTTCATCTGGATGGTGTGGCCATACCCACATGATTTATGATTCTATAGCAATTCATATATTAGGGTATGAATCAGTTACTTACATTAAGGTATGAATTAAGATACGAAATTGCTAATAGTTGATCATTTTTCAACCTATGAAGTGGCAACTTTATAAGGTTAAACATTTTACACGGAAATCATAAAATAATGTAGTGCAAATGCATGGGATAGATTAGCAGTCATGACATGTATATAATCTAGGTGCAATGGTGAGTTCAGAAGCTATTCTATAATATAATAGCTATTCTATTAAATAATGTTCCTCTTTTCTTCTGCTCTGAGAGTGCACTGTAGGCCTCCATGGCCAGATATGATTGGGTTTGATCCTCTGCTCTGCCATCCACCAGCTGGTTTGGCTGAGGGGAAAGTTCCAGGCCCCAGTTTTTTCATCTGAAAATAAGACTGGTAGTAGTACCTACTTTCTAGGATTGTTAAGCAGATCACATAAATAATATAGCTAATCTTTGGAAGGTGCAGGTTTGAACTGCAGTATGGGTTCACTCAGATTGCTTTTAGTAAATACACACCAGAGCATGACATGATCTGAGATTGGTTGAATTGCAGTTGGTTTAAACCATGGATGTATGCACTGACTCTAAACTTAAACTTGGTCAGTGTCTCTAATCCTTGCCTTGTTCAAGGGTCAACTGTGCCTGTCTTGCCAGCTGCATCTCCTAACACATCCCTTACGAATTTGATGCCCTGGATGCTCTGGACTTGAGTCATGTTTTCACTTGAGTCTTCTACTCTTCCCTTTTACAACTGAGTCTCTCCGTGTGCTATTTTTCTACTTTCCAGAATATTCTTCTCCCCATGCCTTTGCTTACATGATTCTCCCTCTTGCCTGGGATCTCACCTTGCTTCTTGTTTCCTTAGCTGCCCTTGACATCTCTAGATGGGTCATGATTGTTGACTCAAGCTCTTAACGGAACCCTGTAACTTTCCTTTGTGATAGTTAATCTGTGATATCAGATTAAGATATTTGAGGGTTTCATTCATCTGTCATCCTCAATTGACTATGAGTTTCCACATGGGCAGGAAATGAGATGCTTTTGGTCATTGTTGCTCTCTGGGGGACCTGGCTCATAGTTGGGGTTCCAGAAACATTTATTGAGTGAAGGGATTTGCAATCTAGCAGTTCTTCTAACTTAAGACTTTCTGATACTTCTTGTAAAATAATGACATGGGAAATCCAAGTTTTTGAGCACAGTGTATATGTGTTTTTCTAAAAATAACTGGTAAACCCATGAGCTTTTAAGAAGTCACTCTTGGCATTTTGCACAAAGTGACGAGTGGGCACTGAAGTGCAAGGTTGAAGAGCAGAGTCCTGGTCAGAAGTCTAGGTTTAAACTCAGCTCATCACCTGTGTGTGTTCTGTGATCTTGGAAAGGATACTTTTTCTGAAACTCATTTTCTTTGCAAAATGAATATTAAAAATAGTACCTGTACGCTGCAGGCTAAATCATGTCCCTCCAAAATCCACAAGTTGAAGTCTTAACCTCCAGCTACTTTAGAACGTGACCTTATTGGGAGGAAGGGTCTTTACAGAGGTCATCAAGTTAAAGCAGGGATGTTAGGGTATACTCTAGTTCCATACGATTGGGGTCCTTATGAAAAGGGAAAGTTTGAACATGGAAACACAGGTAAGAGGGAACATGATTAAGTGATATATATATAGAGAGAGATAAGATGGCCTCCTGCAGGCTAAGGAGAGGGTGAGAGACAGGCCTGAGAGCCTTCAGAAGGAACCAGTTCTGCCAACCCCTTGATTTTGTACTTCTAGCCACCAGGACTACGAGATGATAAATTTCTGTTGTTGAAGCCACCCAGTCTGTGGTTCTTTGTTTCCGTAGCCCTAGCAAACTAATACACTGAATTAGTTTAACATACAGTAGTGCTTTGTGTTGAACAATCCAAAAATGTCACTGACTCATAGCAGAAAGCATGAATTTTTCTTGCCTGTTGGCCTGTGGGTTGGTTGAAGTTCACCTGGACTCTAGACCAGCTGGGTTCTGATCCTTGTACATTTCTCACCCTGGTGCTGGCACCCAGGGCATATTCTCTCACTGAAGAAGGTAAGAGAAATGTCCAACGCAAATGACGCAGACCCACTGAAAGTCTTTCGTGGCATCATCATTGTGCTTGGTAGCATTCCATTGGCTAAAGCAAGTCACTTGGCCAAACCTACTTCCAATAGGCAGAAATATATATACTCTGTCTCCTGTAGGTAGAGGTATTGAAGGTCACATGGAAAAGGCAGAGAATGAAATAATCCAATTGGTCAGTTGGATTGACCATACACATCATCCACCTGGAATGCAGGAGGCCCTATTTCAATTTCTGGGTTGAGAAGATCCCCTGGAGAAGGGATAGGCTACCCACTCCAGTATTCTTGGACTTTCCTGGTGGCTCAACTGATTAAAGAATTCGCCTGCAATGTGGGAGACATGGGTTTGATTCCTGGGTTGGGAAGATCCCCTGGAGAAGGGAACGGCTACCCACTCCAGTATTCTGGCCTGGAGAATTCCATGGACGGTATAGTCCATGGGGTTGCAAAGGGTTGGGCACAACTGAGTGACTTTCACACATCACAGGGTTGTCTTTGATAAATAAGACTTTTCAGGTAAAACTTTGCACCTAGTCACTGCTCTATAAATGGTCATTACTATTGTTGTTTTTCTTATTCTGGGACAAATTCTAGTGTTCATCTTCAACTGCAAGTCTTCATGGATATTTTCTTTTCAAACAAGAAGAATTAGCTGAGTAAATTGCATTAATACTCAGTTAAGTAAAACTCTCTGTAGACTGCATTCTTGCAGCTGTGATTAATTCTTTTTAAATTCTTTTAAATTGCATGTCTGCTTCAGTGGATTGGAACAGAGATATGACTTCAAGCTTATGTTTCTCGTTAGGGCATGGAGGCCACAATTAAACATCCTTTTTCTTCTTTGAAAAAAATCAAAGACTCTTAGATTGTTGTGAAAGGCCACATAAATATGTTTAAATCGATAGTTGAATTCTCTAAAGTGCCATCAAGACAAAGTGTTAAATGTTTTGATTAAATTTGTGATTGGTTAAGCTAGAAATCCATACAGTTGCATGTCACACAGTATTTAATAAATGGCATGTAGAGTATCTTAATTGTACCCATTTATCACTTCCCTCTGTTTCTAACTGCATAAAGTTATCAAAATCTGGAAACTCAAACATTTTTATTTCCACTTGCTTGGTTGGGCTTTGTTCTCTGTATTGCTTGCTGTATTGAGTCTGGTTTTGAGTTAAATATTTCTGACACAACCTTCATGACTCATTTACATTTAAATAGTAACAGGAAATCTCTTTGCCAAGAAGGCTATTGGAATCAAATTTTACACCAGATCTTTTCTTTTAAAGATGTTATAGTCAATTATTTTGTACATCAAAGTACTTTTTTGCTTTCCTTTTGGTAAATCTAAGTATTATAGACTGTGTACAAATGTTTCATTTTTCATCTTCGGTGATTATTATTGCTTCTGATGCTTATAATTTATGCCAGTTGCTATAATATTAAAAATTAGAAATGGACTTCTGAGATACTCATTGCTATTGAAGTTCTGTGAAAGAGAGTTTAAAGTATAATGCATGCGCTTGAACTTGTTATTTCATGTTGAATGAGATCTACTCATAGGATAGGGAATATATGATTATGGGAAAGTGATGAAATCAAATAGATTCCTAATCAGCAAATTGAGGTGTGATTTGCAGACATCCAAACGATGGGAAGATTTTGTGGAACTTGGTGGGAGTTTAAGATGATTAAGAGTAAATCTGTCTAGCTGGGAAAACAGGTATGTTTAGTAGAGGATCAGAGGGAAAAAAAAAAATTCCCAGGCTTCCAAATGGATTTCGTCTATCACCCTACCTCATATTCTCAGGAATTCTCTTTGGGATGCAATAGACTCGCAGGAAGGCTTCTAGGCTTGTAAACCAGCGTCAGTGGCATCAGCTTCATTAGACCTTGTTGTTCTAGATGTATGTAGGAGGAAGAACAGAGCCATTGTGTGCTGAGATCTTGTCACGATTCTCCCTGAACTGGATTTTTTGAAAGGGATGGTTAAAGCCTTGTGTAATAGTAACTTACATCTTATTGAGTCCTTGGTCTCTACCAGGCATTGAGGGTCTTGTGTATATTAGTCCATCTTATTCCTCCCCCAAGTTTTTTAAAATTTTTTGGAGATGATGGATAAGCTTTATTACCTTGATTATAGTGATGGTTGCATGAATGTATGTATATCTCTAAATTCATCAAATTTATGCATTTAATATATGTAGTTTTTAAAATTGAAGTTTTCCTGATGGCTATGAGAGTGAAGAATTGACTGCAGGCAGGAGACACAGGAGACTCGGGTTTGACCCCAGGGTTGGGAAGATCACCAGGAGGAGGGAATGGCAACCCATTCCAGTATTCTTGCCTGGAAAATCTCATTGGACAGAGGAGCTTTGTGGCGGGCTGCTGTCTGTTGGGGTTGCAGAGTTGGACATGACTGGCTGACTAATACTTTCACTTTATATCAGTTACATCTCAGTAAAGCTGAAATAAAATGAGAAGATATGGTTTTCTTGAGCTTGAAAGTCTTCCTGTTTTCCTGCTGAATTTTCTTTGAGGGAGATCTTTGATGCCCACTTTTCTCTACCACACGTCCTACCGTATCTAGAATTCAGTGGCGTTCCCCTGGGAATTCTTTGTGTATCAGACTCACTGGGATAGGTAGGAGTGGGGGATGTCTTCCTCAAAGGCTCTTGAGGTCGGTCATATCGTTCCCGATTTCAGAGGACAGAACTGAGGACCGAGGAGGATGCTCAGTGTGCCCAGTGGTGGAGCTGGGTGTGGCTCCTTGGAGTGTTACACCCTGGGGTATCCACAGCCCTGAACACTGTGCTCATCTTCACTCTCTTGTTCCCTTGAGTATTTATATAGGTGCCCTAGATGCTGTACTCTGTTCTGAGCACTGGGGATGAGGTGTGTTTACAACAGAAACAAGGCCTGTCTTCCAGGAGTTGATAGTGTACTGGGGCTCACAGGCAGTAAACAAGCAAGTCACTAGTGAATACAATTTCAGGTTGTGCCAAGTGCTATAAAAATAAAACTGTGCTGGGCTAGAAATGCTGGGAGGAGAGGTACTGTCATAGAGATGTTGATGTTTGAGAGATTTCCAACAAGGGATTCAAGACGTTGGGAAATTCATTGACTTGTTTGTTGGAAAGCGAGCAAGCATGCTTTACCAGTGTAACTAGGGCTATGATCTGGACTTTCCAGGACTCTGTAGATTTTATACCATACTGGACCACAGATGGAGAATGCCTGTGGACAGTGTTTTGAGTGATCTCAGCACAAACTTGAGACTTCTTTGTTTTGCCCTGCTCATCTCCCTAGCTCCCCAGTTCTCCTCCTTGTAAATCTAGGCCAGGAGAACCTGCATATCAACTATTTTCTCCTTAGTTGGGAAGGGACTACATCTGAAATTATTCCTCTGTATTACACACTGAATGGGGCAGCTCATCATGGAAGGAACTTGCTGCCATTTAGGAAAATTACATGGGGGATTTAAAAACATGGTAGAGTGAAAGTTAGAAAGTAGTATCAAACTAAAAATGTTGAAAAATGTGAAATAAAACAGCCCTTAATGGCCTGCTTATTACCTCCTTTCTTCATTTAACTGAGTAGATATTCACAATTTGTTTATTTACGACTGCACGGGGTCTTTGTGCTGCACTTGGGCCTTCTCTAGTTGTGGCAAGTGGGGGCTACCCCCTCGTTGTGGCGCTCAGACTTCTCCTTGTGGTGGCTTCTCTTGTTGGGGCGTGTAGTCTCAGCAGTTGTGGTGCGCAGGCTTAGATACTCTGCGGCACGTCGGCTCTTCCCCCTAAGCAGGGATCGAACCCATGTCCCCTCCACTGGCGGGCAGATTCTTGACCACTGAACTACCAGGGAAGTCCTCACCATGAATCTTAACATCGGGGACTCTTGGTGAACGAAGGTGGGGGTAAACTAGGAGAGAAACTAGCAGTAGGATGATTTCACGTGCCGGCTCTGATCCTTATTAGGAGCTTCACGGAGTGTAGTGTTGAGAAGGATTCTGAAGTTGCAGTGGGCTCTGTGGTAGGGACACTGGAGCCTGTAGTGTTACCTGCTGAGAGCCCAGGCAGGAGGAGTGGATCTATGTCTGTATTGCAGCATTGGAGGAGCCAGATTGTGGAAACCATTGTACTCTGATTTTTCTGGCCTGATGAGGTCAAGAAACAGGAAGTATAGCAGGTGGATGTTCATTACAGATGAATTCCCTCCTCCTTTCCTTTCCATTTCCTTCCTTCTGCCCTCTTGCCTTTCTCCCTCCTTTCCTTCCTTCCTCATGCATCTCTCGTCTCTGCCCCTCATCCTTTTCCTTCTCAGCCAAACAGTGTAGTATGACCGAGTCTATCATTATGAAGATCACAAATCCTGGAGTTGGGCTTCTTGACTACCAGATCTGGTTCTCTCACCTTCTACGCATGTGACCTTGAACAAGGCACTTCAGCTCTCTTGTCTGCAATCTGGGAGAACAATGCCTCCTTCCTGGTGCCTCTCATTTTTCGTCTCTCATAATAATTCCTTTGAGGACTGTTTCTTGGTATGTGACACATACACCCCAAATGACTGTAAGTTTGAGATGTGTTTTCAGACAAGGGGATAAATAATACTGTCTTATAGAGTGAGATGTTACTCTTCTCTTTGAATCCGTCTAAGAATTCAAGGATAAAATCTCAACGTAGAGTTCTTTTCTCTAACACTTTCGTAACACTTGTTCATTAGCGTTACTGGCTAGAGAACACACTCGGGTCTCAGATTTTTCTGTTGGGACCGTGTTTACCTGAAATTAATAACATCATTTGCATCCTACTGCCTTTCAGAGTTACCTCTCTTCATGACAAGCGATATGAGTTTTATGCTCTGAGAGAGGGTTCAAAATTTCCCTTCACATTTTTGTGCAAATAGGAGAAGTCAGTCTCTCTAAAGAAAAAGTCCCAAAATACACAGTGGAATGAGATGTACTAATGACTGACACGTAGCATGCACACGAGTAATACTCCAGTTTGTGCAGTGGGGTGGATTGAGAAGAGCGGCAGAGATGGACAGCCAGTTATGAAACCATTAAGTTTGAATGGGACCCTCTTTGTTTAAGCCAAACTGGCCTTGCATCTGTACCACCACCTCTGTTTGTAGGCCTTTTTCCAGATTAGTTCCTCTGACCCCTTTCCTTCACCTAGTATTTTTAATCTTTCAGATTTCTGCTCATTTATTGCATTCTCAAAAAAATCCTTCCTCGATTCCCCTGCAGGGCTGTATTGTCTGTTATTGGTTCTTTTAGACTAATGTTCAGTTTTTGTGAGCACACATCTCTGGCTAATTACATATTTACTGGCAGATGTGGAGTAGTGCCTGCCTATACTGTAGGTCAACTTGTGGACAGGGTCCATGTTTATTTTAGCTTATCCGTTATCCCCAGAACCTACTAGAATGTAGCAGTTCTGTCTTTGGTAGTTTACAGTAAATACATCAGTATTGACAATTTCATATATCTTTCCATGTGGAAAGATTCAAAATCTACTTTAGGAGTAGTTAACGTTTAGATTAGTCTAATCGTGGACTTAACATTGTGGGGCTTCCAGCAGATATTACTACTCTGAGTCTGTACCATCAACATCTTTTAATTTACATAAGTGATGTAAGAAATAAGTTTTACTGTGTATGTAAGCAATATCATATGATATTTGTCTTTGACTTCAAAGATTTGACTCATTTCACTTTGTGTTATAATCTCTAGGTCCTTCCATGTTGCTACAGGTGACGTTATTTCATTCTTTATAAAGGCTGAGTAACACCCCATTGTATATATTTGCCACTTCTTCTTTATCCATTCATCTGTCGATGGACCTTCCATGTTGCTGCAGATGGCATTATTTCATTCTTTCTAATGGCTGAGTAATACCCCATTATACATATTTACCACATCTTTATCCATTCTTCTGTCGATGGACATTTAGGTTGCTTCCATGTCTTGGCTATTGTAAGCAGTGATGCAGTGGACTTTGGGGTGCATATATCCTATTGAACCATGTTTTAACCATTGCAGAATCTAAAAAAAGATACAAGTGAACTTACTTACAAAATGTAAACAGACCCACAGACTTGGGGAACGGATTTACGGTTGCCACGGGGGAAGGATAGGGGGAAGGGATAGACTGAGAGTTTGGAATTGACATGTGCACACTGCTGTATTTAAAATAGAATGACTTTCCTTAAAAAATAAATGTTTTGTTGGTGAAATAAATAATGTTCAAAATATACAATTGGTTAGAATCTGTTCTTGCACAGATGAAGTTGCTAAAGAAAAAATTACTTATGAAACTTGTTTCTGATGGTAAGATAGGCTTTTTTTAGGACTGTAGCAACAGGCACATAGGGTCTGCTGCAGTGTAATTTTATAGTGGGGGTGAGAGACTGGGCTCAACTCTGAATTCACCATGGCAGGGTCAAGGGGTAGGAAATTTCTAAGAGGTGATGTCTAGGGCCTGTAAGATTCTGTCTAAAACCAACTAATGACTTTCTTGCTGGGAGCAGGCCACGGTGATCAGACGTCACCTGGGGGTTGGTGGACAGTAGGGAACCTGGTCAGATAGTGAGGGCAATCAGTTACTGGAGGTGTGGAGGGTTCTAATTAAACTAATTCAGCGGGGTTCTTGCTAAGACTGGATTTTACAAGGAACTGTACAGAAGGACCTAGGAGAAGGTTCAGAAGCCTGACTGAAGTATGGTCAAGAAAGTCTTTGTTGTGATTTAAGAATAAGGACAATAGAAGCCTGGAATTCCAAGAGTTCTAGTCCTCTGCTCAGGGGAGAATTTTGTTGTCTGAATTAATTAAGCAGAGTTTAACCTGCCTTTAGACCATGGCTGTATTTACCTGCGGGTGCATCTATGCGAGGAGCTTTATGAAGCACCTAAAAAGCCTGGGAACAGGGACTTCCTTTGCCCTGCGTAGTCCCGGGTGATTTGATTCCCTGGAGACCTGCTTGGTCAGGAATGTTTGTAGGTGTGGTGGAATTCATTGTGAGACCTGCTCTAATTTTGACCTCTCACCTGAGTGGGAACAGGGGGTTGAGGAAACCTGTGGCTCTCAAGTCACCTCTAAACATTGGAGGTGCCCCATAGTCACTGAGAGAGCTTGGCAACCACTGATGGCCAGTTGGCTTGGTCATCTTATAACCAGAGAGCAATAGACCATTGTTAAAGGGAGATCTGAATGGGAGAGGCAGTGGTGGGTTGGAGAATGTTGCAGTTGAGTCAAGAGATCTTGATGATTGATTTATGTGACTATGAGGAAGACGGCAAACCTGATGGGTCCTGGGAGCAGGTTTTGAGGTGTGGGTTGGTTGAAGGAGGCTTTTTGTTTCTATCTTGTAAACTGGGCTGGTCCCTGACTCTCTTAGGAAGCAGACAGTGTTGGTCTTTGATGACCTCTCACCTCTCTCACCGTGGCCCATTGTGAAACATTTCTTTCCCCAGTGATCTGTCTTAAAGAACATCCTACCTGTCTGGTGTGCTGTGGCAGCAGGCTCCCAGGCCTCGTTTGCCAGGAAAAGCACTTTGGAGTCACCCATGCACCCAGCCTATGTTGTGATGATTATGGCTGGAGATCCCATGGGACTCCAGCCCATGTACATAAATTTGTGGTTCCAAAAAACAATCTTTTATGTATGACTCTTTTTAGATTTGCTGAAAAGTTGCACAAATCCTGTAGGGAACTCTCTAATATCACTCGCTCCACTTGCCCTTAGCATAACATCTTATGTATCCAGTGTTATTATCAAGGATAAGAATTTGATATTGGTATAATATTATTAACTGACCTACAGACCTTATGTGAAATTCGCCAGTTTTCCTCTAATGTTCTCGTTTGTTTCAAGACCCCATCTAGTCTCCCGCGTTGTCTTTGATTGGCCTTAGTTTCCTCCAGTTTGGGACGGTTCCTTGATCTTTCCTTGTCTTCATGATCTTGACATTTCTGAAGAGTCCTGGTCAGCTATTTTATAAACAGATCTCAGTTTGGGTTTTTCAGTGTTTTTTCATGATTGGACTGAGGTTGTGCATTTTGGACATGAATTTAACAAAAGTACTGTGTCATTCTCAGTGAATTATGTGAAGGGGTTTATGATGTTGATATATCTCATCACAGTGATGTTTTCCTTGAATAGAACTTGGTACCTTGGTGTTTACCAAGTTTCTCCCATATTAAGTTAGTATCTTTCCCTTCACAGTTGACAAGCACATCTGTGATTTTAAACCTGGTAGTATCCCCATGAGGGCAACGAAATTTTGGGCAAGAGAAATGGCCCCCTTCTCCCAACCTCCACTTAAAAAGCATTCATTTGATTATTGTGGCTCATCCTGGAAAACCGGTGCAGAATAGTTGATTCAGCTCAAATAAAGTTGTCTTTTGGCTGTTTTAGTGGCAGTTTTAAAAGACAGAAATAGTGATAATTCCTTTCTCCTTGCTGCCATCACTGTAGAACCTGTCTTTGATGATTTTACCTTCCTGATTAAAAATGTTTGGGCTCCAAATGATTGTAGGAAAATCTCTAACTTCCCAGCGTGCCTCCCAGGACCTTCCACAGTAGGACTGCAATCTACTTGTCTGTTTTCTTTCCCTCTCTCTCCTCTGCCGTGGACACTGACCCATCCCATATGTCAGTCATATTCAACCAATGACTGTCCTTGGTTTTGGCTTATGCTGTTCTCTCAGCTAGATGTCTCTTCTCTTCTCATCTCTGCCTCTTAAAACTCCCGTCATCTGTGGATAAACAGTATTACATCATTAGTCATTAACCATGGTCTCTCATCTCTCAATGGGTCTTTCTGTACTCTCTGAGGCTCAGGACTCTTAACAACTACATGTCTACGTGTGCCAACTGCCTCCTAGAAGGCTCTGCCAGTATGGGGCAGTAGAGGCGCTGAAAGATACTTCATTGCTGGGGGCATTGCCGCGGTCATGCTGCTTCGCCCCGGCAGTGGCAGTTCCTTCTTGTAGCGGCCCTGGGATTCACACGCTGTATCCCCTGCAGTCAGCCACAGTCAGCCACGTTGTGCCTTCTGAGATGCTGCTACTCGCTGCCTGGAGAGCTGAGTCCCAGCCCCACGGGAATCCCTCCTCTAAGCTCAGAGTGAGCAGGACCTGCCGGGTAGTCCTTCCTGCTCACACTTACATTTCACCTTGGCAGAGAACCTTCTCTAAGCTTGGAAGTTCTGCTAATTCCAGCCTCTTCCCTTCATTTCTGCAGTCCCAACAGTGGTAGGTTTCTCCCTACGTGATAGTTTAATGTTCTGTTTTTGCTCTCTATAAAGTTAGCAATCAGATTCACTGGTAACACTAACTTTATTAAATTCTCTGTTATAAAAATGTCTACATAAAAAATACCAAATCCAAACCCCTGGTATAGTTTCTGTCTTCAGACTGGACCCTGAATGATATGGACAGAGGTAGCAGGATGGGTTTAGGGGTGTGTTTCTGGGGGCCTTGTGGTTTGAGCCCGTGGTCAGGGGCACACGCAGTGCTGGGACCGCATGCGGCCAGTCACACCGTGATTTGCGGTGCCTCCTAAAGCAAGGATCAAGGGTCCATGCGACTTCTGCCCTTGACTGTGATGGCATCACGATGACTATTCAGATGACATACTCACGTGTTTAAGCTCTCAGTCATGTCATGGACAGAGAATCAGAGAGCTCCCCCGGCAATCCCAAAAGAGCTTGCTCACTTGAACCATATTTGGAGATAATGGTGACTGTCACTGTTACCATGTCTTCCTGGTTTGAGAGAGAAAGAGGAATAAACCCAGCTTGGCTCAGAAGTCTCCCCAGACGCAGTTAGCTCTGGCCAGGAAGGAGATGCCATACAGTGGGACCAGGCTGCCAGCTATGGGCAGCTGTTTCCCACAGCAGAGGGCAGAGGCCGTAAGAAAAGAGTGAGATACAATTGACATATAATATTGAGGAATTGTAAGGGGTATACTGTATTGAGCTGATACATTTATATTACAGTATGATTGCCATTGTACCTATAGCTAACATCTCGGTCATGTCACATAAATTATCATTTGTTCTCCTGATGGGAACAATTAAGATCTACTCTCATATGAAGTTTAATGCTTTATTGTCTCTAGTCACCGTACTATGTATCAGGTCTCCAGGATTTATTTATCTACTGGTTGCAAGTATATCCCCTTAAACAGCATCTCCCAAATTCTCCAGCCCCTGGTAACGCATTCTACTTTGTTCTTGTCTAGATCCCATGTATACGAGGTTTCATATAGTATTTGTCCTCCTGTCTCTGAATTCTTTTGCTTAGCGTAATGTCCTTAAGGTCCGTCTATGTTGTTGCAAATGGTGAGATTTCCTTCTTCCTCATTACTGAGTAGTATTCCATTGTATATATGGAGCACAGCTTCTTTGTCCATTCCTCTGTTGATGGGCACTTGGGTTGTTCCTTGCCTTGGCTGTTGTAAATGAAGCTTCAGTAAGCATGATAGCCTATTCTCATTTTCTGGGGATATATACTCAGAATTGTTGAATTGTATGGTAGTTGTATTTTTAATTTTTTGAGGAGCCCCTATTCTGTTCCCCATCGTGGCTGCACCAGTTTATATCACTGCCACCAGTCACTGGTTTTTGAATATGTATCGACGTACAGTTCATAGTCAGGGAAGGAAATCTAGTGCCTGGTGAACTTAAGGGTGGGGAGAATCCTTTTGCAGCTCTGTCTCAAAAACTAGAGTCTGACCTTTAAGCCAAGAGGGCATTTGGCAGGTATCGGAAGAAGTTGTTATCCTGAAGGACTTGGAGATTCAGGGCAAAAGCCTGGCTGCTCTTTGGCACCTTTGATAAAAGAGCAGGACTCCATGTGAGAGAAAGGGGTATCTTTTCTTTTCTGCATGGAATGAGGTGTGGCTTTAGAACAGCAAAGACTGAGGGTGCTGAGTGAACCTTGAAAACCAGGTGGGTTTCACCTTTGGGAGTCTTAGGGAGACCACACCCCAGGCAGACAAACAGCCTTCTGGAAGGGGAGAGGGGATGGGCATGGTGAAGCTCCTTCACCCAGCAGATGCCTACCAGGATGCCAGAGCATAAAGTCACATCAAAAGGACTCCCCCTAAATGTTGAACCCTTTTGAAGTAGGGGTTGCAGAGCCAGCTTAATTCAGATATAAATGTAATTTCTTTTATGTAATTTCCAGTATTTCTCATGCTGGCAAGGCTTGGGATTGCTCACATTGCATTAAAACCTGCCTAAACAACTTAAAAACAGAAACACACACACACACTATTGTTATTCCGTGCTGTTAGGCTGTGACAGGCTCTTCTTATCCTGAAGACTTAAGCGTTCGAAACTCAGACCAAGAGAATGACAAAGAAAGCTGTGGATATTAATCCCCTGGTTTTCACTTGTGTGTCTTTTTCACTGACCTCTTTTCAGGGTTTCCAGAAGAATGAAGCTTACTGGCAAGGGACTTGTGAGACTGTCAATTCCCCAAAGGAAGTTTGGGGTTTGTCGTTAGCAGACCTGGCCCAGCACACGTGGAAATAAATCATTACTTGTTTTACCTGTTGTTTTAAAAAGGCAGCTTTGAGACACTTTGAATATTTCACTGTGGGGGTCTTGGCAAAACATATTTCAAATGGGGGGTGGGTGGGCATAACAAACAATGGGAAAGAGCAAATGAATGTCCTCTGAAGGATGGCTACTTAGGACACATGTGTATGTTGCTTGTGGATGTAAATTAGAATATTTGGAGACCCCATGGTGTTATTTCTGAAGCCCTTTACTTATTATTCATGGTTTCATTATGGCCCCTTTTATTCACAGACACATCTAGGAGCACGGGAGGGGAGGAGGCAGGTGCTGGGGTTAGCCTTAAAAAAAAAACTAAACATAAAACTCGCCATATATTTTAGAGTTATAGGTGCACGCATTTCTTCTCTTCCATCGAATCTTGCTTTTCCATTTTAGCCACATAAATGGTTGTCATAGTGACATTTGCTTCCAGCCTCCATAGCTTTGATATGGAGCAGAAAGCTCAGACAGTATCCAGTGACCATAAATTCAGCTCTAACTGTCCCCTTCGCTCTCTGAAACTAATCAGAAGTGAGGACTGCCATAGACCCACTCCTGCTATCACAGAACAAGTGGAAATTATGTTGAAATTAGGCTACAACGGACCCTTTGTCTGTGTTACTCAGAATGGTGTTACTCATTTTTAGGGTAAAGTGTGCAAGCTCAGCATTTCAAAGAACACGTAGCCAGCAAAAGTCATGATTTCTGTGACCCAGCAGTAAAGTAGGACATTTAATTCTTTGTAACAATCTCTGCATGACTTGCGTCTGGAAAGTGGCCGTTAAAAGTGGTGAGATAGTTAAAAAAAATTTTTTTTCAAAATTTCTTCCAGCAGACATCAAACTCTCCTCTTTTGTAATATTTACTTATGTTACTTTGTAAACCTTAGGTATATATTCAGATTGAGTATCATCTCTAAAGATATTTCCTTAAGATTTTTTTTAATTGAAAGATTTAAGAATTAATATAATCTAGAGGTAAAGTCTTCAGGTTCACTTCAGCAGTTGAAGGTTCTAAGGCACGGAAAGGACTGTGGTGAACTAGTTTATAGGGGAGGGGATGGAAAAATAATTTCCTGGTCTTAGTTCAGGTTGAGGGTCTTTGAAGGACTACACATTTCAAAGTGTTTCCTGGTGGTATCCGGGCCTCCTGCTGTAGTCAGTTCTAACTTCCATAAGAGTAGGACATGTAGCTATCAGCAGCGGCACGAAATATGAAAGGAAAAAAAAAAAAAGCAAAGATGACCTGGAATAATACATCATAGGCATTTGGCTGCAAGAAGGAAATACCTAAAAGTGGCTTAATTCATTTGGATTTCTTTTTCTTCTTATAAATAACAAGTCAGGAGGTACAGAATTCCAGGCTTGGTTCAGTCAGTCCTGAATGACATTGCCTTCCCCCTCCTGCTACCACTTCGGGTTCACAGCCTAAGTTGTCATCATCCGTTGTTGAAGGAGGGAGAAGATGAGCATGTTCTTCTTGCTCTTCTATCTCTCGCTTTTTCTCACTAACTTTCTCTTTTAATCTGAGATACCTCTCTGGTTCTGCAGATGTCCATGTATGTTTCACTGGTAGGATTGTATCCTACCCTTGGTTGCCAGGGAGATGGGAAAAGTGAATATCTGACATTTTTCAGGGTCTGTCTTGAAGGTGGAATCTGTGTTCAGAGTAGAAGGGGGAAGTTAATGGTTGGGGTTGAGTGTTGACAACCAACATCGTCAGCCATAGATGGAGTTTGTGGACTGAAAAAATGTCATGGTGTTGCTTTGCCTGTCTAGTCTGACTTAATGGGTAACTGGCACCAGAAGAGAATAGATGACCTGTTCACATAGCGTGGTGTCAGATTAAAAACCTAAGCCTAGATCTTCTGGCTCACAGTGTAGACCTGAGGTTGACGATGACTAACTTCTGGGCTGTAAATTCCAGCTGGCACAGCAGGGGCTTTGTTTAGCGTGTATCAGCTTGCTTATTTTCTGCCTTTAGCACTGGGGGGGCCTGCAGGCTTCTCACAGCTGAGGGCACAGATGTCGCGGCATGACGCTTCTTTTGCTGAAAAGTGGCCAATCATTGCCTCCTAATTAAAGATCAAACATGATTTCAAATGGTCCCCTTCCTAAGATGTCATGGGAGATGTTCCTCGTATCTGCCAGTGGTGCTGATCATGTTGTCATTCCTGGCAACTAATTCCTGGAATGAATAATAAAATTATAATAATCTCGCACCAGAGGGAGGATGGCCAATTTGTAAAGTCCATTAAGAATTGAGCAAAGGATTGTCCTCTAATGAGATGAAGCACGTCATGGAGACCGTACATCAAGCTGGTCTGTCACTGATGCACAAAGGGAGCCTGGCGGGAGGGGCCCCTGTCAGGCTGGCGGAGGGAGGGGCGGCTTGTCCTGGACGCACATTTACATATTGTCATTGATCAGCCTTTGGAGAGGGAATGAGAGGGAATGACAAGAGCAACACCAGGGCTGTCCATGGTGAGGCTCGGGGAGTGTTTATGCCGCCAGTGATTCATTCCCCATGGGGCGAGAAGCATTACTCACCCCTTCCTTCTGTACCAGGATGAGAAATGGAATCAACGGGCATGTCATCTCCTTGTTGGAATATGACAGTTCCCTTATTATAAATCCCCAATAAATTGATGGAAGAGCTGTTCAAGCTTCATCGATGTGAATGTTTCCTGGGATCGGTGGGAAGTTATTCCTAGAGAGGACGTACAGTTGAGGAGCCGGTCTTTGAATTTTGAGGTATTGTTTTTGTTTTTACTCCAGTTATCATGATAGCCCTCAAAGCAGCTGAATAGAGATAGCAAAAGTTTTCCATTTTCCTCATTCCTGTGCCCACCACTTCCCCATGTCTGTTACATTTATAGCTTAAGAAAAGCCCAATTGTACCTACTTTTTGAGGGAACTCTTCCTTTCGAAACTCCTTTATAGGGGAGTTTGAAAAGTACAAAGCTCCTTGTGACTCTTGGGGGCGATATAACCCCCGCCTGCTAGCCTGGAAGCTGAACTACTGTTAGCTATTGTATTTTGAAGAGTTGAAGCGTTTTATTCAAGATATCTTGGCATTTTTGCTTCTAATAGGCTTTGTGAATCAGAATATTGAGCCACTTGGCTGTCACTTTGGGTGGAGATCATGCCTGCAAATGACTTATTTTGTGTCATCAGAGTTCTTCTCCGAGGTGGTCTCGAAAGGCCATTTGGGGACTGTCACTGGTATTTATATTAATGTTGATACCCTTTTTACCTGAGAGCTTTGACACGTGTTACTGGATCTTTTGTCTGGCACCAGGCGCATGTGGGCACTTTATAAGTACCAATCAATAGCTTTTACCGATATTGGAATGCTTGCCCGATGGCTCCATGGGGAGAAATGCATTGATATCTTGTGGTTTATTCTGAAAAGGATACCAAGGGCTGATGACTCTGTTGCCTTTGTTGAATCCGTGCTGGGTGTGATGGTTACCTAGACAGTACTGTTTCTATCTGCCATTTGCTGGGGCAGTGGAACTACAGTTCCTGTTCTACCTGATTTATTGTGCTTATAATTTGCCCCAAGGGCCCCTGACTGGGGGGTAAGGGTGTTGTCTGTAAGCCTGCCAGCCTTCTGAATGGCCTTGAGCTCACATCCCAGCCTCCTCCCCTGGATGTCCAACAAGTCAGAGAGGGCCATTCAACACTTTACCTAGCGTCTCCAAAGTGGGAAGAATTCTGGTGATTGCTGTCTTCTAGCCATTTCTACCGAAATTGATTTATTCTCCCTCATCTTCACACCCCACACCCCAGAGTTGTATATAGTTCTGCAACTATATACAGTGTTGTGAACAGTAATGTTTTACAGAAGTTAAAGGTAATGAAGGAGGAGGAGAGCACAGTGAACATGTTAAAACTGAGAATTAGACATCACTTTTGTTTGTTTTTAAACCTGTGCCTTGGTTTCCCTCACTAGAGGCGTCCTCACTGGTGGTCTTGGTGACTTAGGTTCTGGGCTCCCACCATGCTGCTGCCCTCTTTCTCCTCTTTGCTTATTCAGTCAACACATGCAGAATACTGTGCTGTGCAAAAGGCGTTAGACCGGATGCCTGGACGTGTGCGTGCTAAGGCACGTCAGTGGGGTCTGACCCTTTGTGGCCATATGGAATACAGAGCAGTAAGTGCGAAAAGACACCGGCCTTGACCTGAAGGGGCTTTTAGTTTACCACGGAGGGTTCGAGAGGGGAGGAGAGGTTAGCTGCAGAGCACACGAGTGAGTTCTAGCTGCTACATTCGGGCTGAAGGCAGGAGAACGGGTGCTGTGGGCATGAGTGCTCTCTCCCGTTGCCTGCCTCTCCTCACTGTGAGCCTGTGGCGCTCCGAGTCCTTCTCTCCTCACTTTCCGTCCTCCCTCCCCCCTTCCCTGCCCTCACCTCCTTTTATTCGGATGGATGGCTTCCTTCCAGACCTGTTACAAGTCGAAGAGCTTCCCTTTTCCTACACCAAGAACCTATCAAACTACTTCCATAAAGGGCCGTCTCCCTTCATTAAAAAAATAACGCCACTGCCTCTCCTATCCCAACCTATCTGGGATATGGTTTTATTTTAAATTGCAGTTATTTCCTTCCTGAAATGCTCTCTCAGTGTTTTGTTTTAAAATGCGAGATGCCCAGAATGAGGCTGTGAAAGTTGTTTAGACATTGGGAGAATATTAACCAGCAAGATATCTCATAATGATACATTTTCTTCACCTCCTTTTATTGAGATATAATTGATGTATAACATACTAATTTTGGGTGTACAACATCAGGATTTAATATATGTCTCTATTGTAAAATGATTACATATGAAGTTTAGTTAACACCCAGGCACAGTTATAATTTCTACGTGTGGTGTGTGTGTATATATTAAAATCTTTGATTCTTTTATTTCATTATGGCTCCTTTTCTGCCTCCCCTCCCTTCTCTCTCTCCTCTTTCTTTTCTATTCCCTGGAGGGTAAAACTGGACACTTTTCAGTTGCCCTTTTGTGTGTCAACACACATTTTACAGTACTTGTTATGTTCCAGGCCCTGTTCTGAGCAGCCATTCCAAACTGATACTCTTGCTTGGTTCCAGGAATGAATCTTAGCTGGCTGCTGCTGTGACCTAGTTATTTAGCCCCCTGAACCCATAATGAGCAGCTCTGGGCTCAGAAGCTCTGATGTGTAGCTGCAGTCTCAGAACTCTGGTTTTGCTTCATCATCCTGTCTTATTTTAAAGGCTACTGTCTACTTAGAGTGATGGACTAAAAGTTTCTTTTGAAAATTAGTGTGTTGTTAATGTTACATATTTAAGAATGGATAAATGCATTAGGATGGGTAGTGTCCAGATACAGCAAAGTCACAGAGCTAACTAGACAGTCTAAAGCTCGGGTATCCCTGGTCCATGTGTGTCAGCAGAGAGCTCAGTGGGCCGGCTCGTGTTGTGTGATGAGGATGGTGAAGGATATTGGGTTCGAGTCAGGAGATGTGGTGTGAGGCTGGGTTTCGCTTGATAAGTCACTCTTCTCTCTCAGCTTTGATTTCTTCTCCTTCCCAATGGTGATAGGTACCAGGCTGCTATACAGATGAAATGGGAAAAAGCTTGCGGAATTCTTGGCATGGTGTCTGACAAATCGTTGATGTAGAACAAATGTTTAAGTGGGAATTGCAACATTTTATTGAATTCAGAAGTGATTATTTAGAAACTGAAAAGGCATCATGATGGAAAGAAACCCATCTGCTGGGTTTCAGGTCCTGGGTTGTCCATGATGGAGACGAAGGACTGGGCCCCACGCTCAGGGGGCTTCAGTGTCACCGGACCGACAAGGTACATCTCACAGCAAATCCTGGAATTAGAGTTGTGAGCAATCTTGAGGAAGAAGAGAGAGGTGGTGCTACGGGAATATTTGCCAAGCAGGCTTCACATTTACCGGGAAACAAAGACCACAAGAACTTGCTTAAACTGAGGCCCTCCCCCCAAAAATACGTGGGTGATGCTGTCAGCCAGACAAAGAGGAGGACAAGAGAATAACCGTGGAGACGGTGAGCCTGCTCTCACTTCTGCCGAGAATGTGATACTGACCGTGGTTGCACGGAGCAGATAAACTCACCCTATAAGCAAGCTCAGTTTATGGTTCCCATAAAAGGGCTTCATCCATCCCCCGCCTCAAGGCAGTCCCTTTATAGCGGTGATCTTTCTTCCTGCTTTATATTACAACCAGAGTGGTTCCTTTTCCAAACTGCCTGGCAGCCAGGGGTGTTTTATGCATACTTGGGTTTCTGGAAACAAGCCGCGGTCCCACAGCCTGGATTTCTCCATCTCCACCGGCCTGTTACACTCATCCTCAGGCAGGCACTCCCTTGTCCTTAAAATGAGAGGCGCCTTCTGTGATGGTTGATTCTACATTTTCCTGAGAGTCTTACTTGATGAGGACAAGACCAGATTCAATGCTATATGAATATGGTCTCCCTTTATATTTTTAGCTCTCTTCGCAAAGGGGGTCTGTGTCACTGTTCGCCATGACATGCCCTGTAAAGAGAAGGGCATGTCAGAAGTCATGCCTGGATTAGGATGGGGGATATTAAATTGTTTCTATTCACTGGACTTAGAAAAGAATCCCTGTTCCTGTAAAGGAAGTTTGGCCAGAATGGGATGGTTTCACTAGCTTTCTGCTGCTCACCTGCTTTTTACTCCATGCCGGGAAATCTTTTTGGGTAGGCAAGTTCACATTTCTGCTTTCACTGGTCTAAAAGTAGCTCCGGTTTCGTCTTGTCTAACCTCATTTCTTGCTACTTGCAGGCGTGCTAAGCATGAACTATACCAAGCCTTTTAGTTTCTTGAATCATCCTCATTCCCACTCACCTCTTGGATCTGCTCACGAAGCTCCTGTTCCTGAAATGTCCCCTGCCTGGAGCTGTGCCCACCACCTGCTATTCACCTGGACCTCTCCCTCCAGTCTCAGCTGACACACAGCCCCTAGGCCCCTCTCTCAAAAGGGAAAATGAGGTTGGAGCCATTCTCTTGCACACATGCTCAGATAAGACTCTAATTCTCCCACCAGAGCCCTCATCACAACTGATTGTTAGCCTGATGACTTGTTAGATTGACTCCCACTCTCCGCTGAGGTTGGGACAGGCCACCATGTTTGCATCTGTATCTTCTGTGTCTAGCAAAATCCCCACACCTTGCTGGTGTTCAATATATATATTTAAATGAATAAATGAATGAACGAAGTAATGAGAAAATAATGTGGGTAAGTTTTCATATGGGTTTGGTTTTGAATTCAAAATCATTAAAAGTCAATATTTTTCCTAGCCCCTTGATAGGTTTCTTTATTGTTATCCAAGACAGATTCCTCTTAAAAAATGTGTTATTCCTCTTAAAAATGTTTCTTAAACAAGATAAAATACTAGCTTGGGTTTCGTATCATCTCCATTACTCAAGGCAATCCTTGGGTAGTATCTTCCTGATTTCTATTACAACAGGCCTTGTTCAGAGTATCAGTAGTACTACAGAAGCACTTTTCTAATCAACTCCTAGCACTGAACTCAGGGGCTGAGGCAGGAATGTTGAGAGTAGAATAAAATTGGTCCACTCCTGACTTGGTACTGGCCAAGTGGCTTACTATCTCTTGGTTCCTCATCTGTAAAATGGGGATATTCATAGTGCCTACTTACTTCTTAGGATTAGTGTGAACTGGAAACGCTACTTCAATGAAGTATAACTGCAAAGTGGCTGAAATGATCCTTGGAGCAATGGCTTTTCTCAGCAACGTGTTGTACTGTAAATTAAAAGCTCATGTTAAACAACTAGGATGTAATACCAGGCATGGAAGAGTACTCAGTAAATAATATTAATAGCTGCTGCGGTAATGCTCATTCATCCTAGCTTATGAATATGGTCAGTGCTTGCCTCAGTCTGGAGCAAGCAGAACATTAATGCACGTTACAAACTTCTGAGAGTGAATGCCAGTGAACGCTCACCTCTGCCGTCTTGAGAAGTCCTTGTCAAAAGATATTTCAGGCATCTCTCAGATCAGCCTCCCTATCACCACATCTCTCTCAGTCTTGGTGACCCCCATGACTAAACTCACCCTGTAACAGGAAACATGGTGACAGGTGGCAAGCGACTGTGAAGGAAAACTCTTGGGTAGAGGTCGAAGATTAACACGTGCTTTACAAATTTCCCTAGAGGCACTCATCAGAGAGTTTCAGCCAACTGACATTATTCGTGATCAAGCGTGAAAAATTGGTGCTGAAGCCGCTTTGAAGTTAAGGTGAGCTTTTTACTTTCTTCCATGGACCTAAGATACTGACTACTTTAGGGAAGTTTTGAATGATGAGGCTAGCCTCTTTCACCCTCAAAGCAGTATTCACAGCCAATCAGATTGTTTTGGTTAATGAAATACTATTGACATTTTTTTGGACATCACCTTCAGACTTAATAATAATAGGGCTTTATGTTTAGTTTTCATGGATCTGGGCTCATATTAGCATTTGATTCTTCTGTCCAATATGCTCTTCTGCCTGGAAGTAGAAGACAGCATACCTAGAATGTCTTTTCTGCCTCAGTAGGTGAGAGGATACCTCGAATTTCTGGGATTTGACCAGAATTGGATTAATAATAAATTTGGAGTTCACATAGCTTAATTATAATGATCACAGTGATGGGCATTAATGGGAGAATAAACCTGTTTTATATGCATGGATGTACGGGCATCCATGTATGAACAAGTATACATTCTGAGATATATGATATGTGTATGTATGTACAGATACACATGTGTGCATACAAAGGTAGAATTGCAGTTCGGTGCTTTAAAACAGTTGTCACTTGCCAAGATATATAAATGACATAGAACTACCCTTTCAACTTGTAGATTATGCTTAGGGCTGATAGTAATGTGAATGTGATCGGCCATTTTTACCTGTCCCATTCTCCTCCAATTGATGGATCAATCTGTCATGATATCCCCCCACGAGACATCCATAGCCTTGTAAATCATCCTATCACTGCACTCTGTGCGTTATTTACAGTGGTGTGATTTTAAAATTGAATTATTGGCAGGACTTCCAGGTAATAGCTGAATAAGGAAGTCAGTAAATCCTTTTCCCCCAAAGCATCTGTAAAGCTGGACGAAAGTGAGACAGCAACCGTTTCAGTATTCTGGAAATTAACCAGTGGCATCCAGCAATTTAAGAAGCACTTATGCTTGGAAAACTTTTGAGATTCAAGTAAGAATAATGGGGGAGTCTGTGATATGCTGGTTTGGGAGCTTCTCCCCTGCCCTGCTCAGTTGCTGCTGCCGCAGTGGACTGGGGTTTGCTTGGTTTGGAGCAGTGAATGACGTAGTGACTTTTGGTGAAAGTGGTGATCCTGGTGACCAGCAAGTGGGGAGGGTCAGTAGCTTTACTAGCCTGGGTTTTCAGTCATGTTTAGAGTATGTTCTGAGGTTGTGTACACATGTGTAGCTGAGACCAGAAATGAAAAGGAACCCATTCATGTTGCAACATGGCTGATCCTCAAACACATTATGGTGAATGGAAGAAGTCAGATGTAAGTAAGTGACCACATGTTATGTGATTCCATGTATATGGAGTACCCAGAACAGGAGAAGGTAATAGAGAGAGAAGGCCAGAGCAGTGGTTGCCTTGGGCTGGGGAAGAAAGTAGGGATTAAGTCAAAATGGACCTGAGAGAACTTTTGGGGGTAATGGCTACGTTTAATGGTATATAAATAATACCTCAATAAAACAGTTTTAAAAAACACTAAATCATTAAATATTATCATTGGAAAGTTTTATTAAGCCATTCAGAGAAATTCTTCCCGTGTGTGGATATGGTCTCATATGAGAAAAGTTGTTTCAAGTGCCTATCTTTTCTAGTATATTACTTAATTCTACTTTGTACCTATGCTTTACACAAACTAGAACTCTGCTGTGAAGCTGTTGTTTCCCCAGCTGTTCACCTTGGGGGGATGTCATCGGCAAACTCTCTTGATGAATAAGAACCTTCTTTTAAGGACAGGCCTTGTTAAGTGTCTACACAGATTTTTTTATAATGTGACTTTGGGGAGACATTTTCAAAATGGACTTGTCCATAGCCTTCCTTCGTAATATATTATTGCATGTAAACACTTTTCCCTATAATCTGCACGCTACATCATGTGCTCTGATTCAGGGTTTGGCAGGCAGCAGCGTATACCTTTTGCTGCTGTGTGTTTCATAGGATGAAAGCGTTTGTCCAATGAGTGTTCTTCCACGTTATTTTCAGTGTGTAGAGCAAAATCTCCTTGTGCTATTGTGTGCTGTCACACACCCAGCCCATTGCTCTTAAATAGGCATACACTTACTTTTCCTTAGTTTCATTTTCAAGTCTCTTAAGCAACTCGAGGTTCCCCTCAGGAACCCCTCCTCTGGGAGGTTCCCCTCTTCCCTTATTGCAAAAGGGTGGCTGACATGCCTTTCTTAAGTTGTCCCTTCAATTCAGTTCAGTTCAGTCACTCAGTTGTGTCCGACTCTTTGTGATCCCATGAATCGCAGTACACCAGGCCTCCCTGTCCATCACCAGCTCCCGGAGTTCACTCAGACTCACGTCCATCGAGTCCGTGATGCCATCCAGCCATCTCCTCCTCTGTCGTGCTCTTCTCCTCCTGCCCTCAATCCCTCCCAGCGTCAGAGTCTAAAGTAGTCCCTTAGCATTTCCTAAATCTTGCTTTCTTGCACTTGGCACACTTAGGGCGGGCGCTGCTAATTACTCCCTCCCTCTCCCCCCACTGTATCCATGCTGCCTTTCTGATTACCAGACTATTCTTTAACAAAAGAATAATTATTAAAATAGTAACAAAAGAACCCTGATTTTCTCAGAGTAACCATGTGCCCAGTTAAAAATGTTTACCTTCCCATACTCCCTTGCAGATGTGGTGGTCATGTGACCCAGCAGTAGCCAATGAGATGGAAGGATAAGGTCTAGGGTAAAATTTCCAGGCAGTCATTTCCATTTAAAGGGGAAGTCAACTAGTTTGTACATTGTTTCGCCCTTGTGCTTTGCTCTGTCTCCTCCGTCCATTTAGAATTCACTTTTTAGCCTTGAGGAGCAGCAGGCTTCTTTTGAGAACAGAAGGCAAAATGCTAAGAATGGTGGAGCAGGAAAATAGATGGGGTCTGAAACTACAGGTACCACTTTCTGTGAATGGGACTTACTGCTCTTGAATTTCTTTTCAGTCACATGAAAATGTACTCAGTTGAGTTCAGTTCAGTCATTCAGTCGTGTCCGACTCTCTGCGACCCCATGAATCGCAGCACACCAGGCTTTCCTATCCATCACCAACTCCCGGAGTTCACTCAGACTCACGTCCATCGAGTTGGTGATGCCATCCAGCCATCTCATCCTCTGTCGCCCCCTTCTCCTCCTGCTCCCAGTCCCTCCCAGCATCAGAGTCTTTTCCAGTGAGTCAACTCTTCGCATGAGGTGGCCAAAGTACTGGAGTTTCAGCTTCAGCATCATTCCCTCCAAAGAAATTCCAGGGCTAATCTCCTTCAAAATGGACTGGTTGGATCTCCTTGCAGTCCAAGGGACTCTCAAGAGTCTTCTCCAACACCACAGTTCAAAAGCATCAATTCTTTGGCACTCAGCTTTCTTCACAGTCCAACTCTCACATCCATTCATGACCACAGGAAAAACCATAGCCTTGACTAGACGGACCTTTGTTGGCAAAGTAATGCCTCTGCTTTTGAATATGCTATCTAGGTTGTTCATAACTTTCCTTCCAAGGAGTAAGTGTCTTTTAATTTCATGGCTGCAATCACCATGTGCTGAAAATGTATTGGGCTAACTCAAATCCATGTCTGATTAAAGTATTGCAGGTAGTTGAATTCATTCCTAACTGATAGTACAATCTTTGAATGGACTCTTTACTGAAGTGGCTTTATGTCTAAGGAGTAACTTCAAAGAAGGCACGAACCCTGTCTTGTTCACTTCTGTATTCCTCGTGACTTGATAGTGATACTTGGCACAGAGTAGGTGTTCAGTAAAAGTTTGTTGGATAATTGGTTGAATGAATGAGTCAAGGTGAAAATGTAAGGATATCCCCACAATTTGTATTTACTCTCTTTGGGTATATTTTCATATGGAGCTGGGTCTAGATGTTCAATAAGACTTTTTGGCATACTCTCTGGAGAGGAATTTCTCAGCCTCAACACAACATTTTGGGCTGGATAATTCTTTGTTTTGGAAAACTGTCTTGGACATTGTAGAATGTGTGACAGCATTTCTGGTCTCTGCCCAGTAGTTGCAGGACCACACCACCCCCTTGAGCTGTGACAAACAGTGTCTTTAGACATAACCCAGCATGCTCAAAGAATGTTCAAGTTACTGTGCAGTTGCACGCATCTAACATGCTAATCACGATGGTGTGATCATTCACCTAGAGCCAGACATCCAGGAATGTGAAGTCAAGTGGGCCTTACAAAGCATCACTATGAACAAAGCTAGTGGAGGTGATGGAATTCCAGTGGATTTCACATCCTGAAAGATGATGCTGTGAAAATGCTACACTCCATATGCCAGCAAATTTGGAAAACTCAGCAGTGGCCACAGGACTGGAAAAGGTCAGTTTTCATTCCAGTCCCAAAAGAAAGGCAATGCCAAAGAATGCTCAAACTACCGCACAATTGCACTCATCTCACACACTAGTAAAGTGATGCTCAAAATTCTCCAAGCCAGGCTTCAGCAATATGTGAACCACGAACTTCCAGATGTTCAAGCTGGTTTTAGAAAAGGCAGGGGAACCAAAGATCAAATTGCCAACTTCGGCTGGATCATCGAAATAGCAAGGGAGTTCCAGAAAAACATCTATTTCTGCTTTATTGACTATGCCGAAGCCTTTGACTGTGTGGATCCCAATAAACTGTGGAAAATTCTGAAAGAGATGGGAATACCAGAGCCCCTGCCCTGCCTCTTGAGAAACCTATATGCAGGTCAGGAAGCAACAGTTAGAACTGGACATGGAACAAATAGGAAAAGGAATACGTCAAGGCTGTATATTGTCACCCTGCTTGTTTAACTTATATGCAGAGTACATCATGAAAAATGCCAGGCTGGATGAAGCACAAGCTGGAATCAAGACTGCCGGGAGAAATATCAATAACCTCAGATAAGCAGATGACACCACCCTTTTGGCAGAAAGTGAAGAACTTAAGAGCCTCTTGATGAAAGTGAAAGAGGAGAGTGAAAAAGCTGGCTTAAAACTCAGCATTCAGAAAGCAACAATCATGGTATCCAGTCCCATCACTTGATGGCAAATAGATGGGGAAACAATGGAAACAGTGACAGACTATGTTTTGGGGGCTCCAAAATCAGTGCATTGTTGACTGCAGCCAAGAAATTTAAAGACGCTTGCTTCTTGGAAGAAAATCTTTGACCAACCTAAACAGCATATTAAAAAGTAGACATTGCTTTGCCAACAAAAGTCCGTCTAGTCAAAGCTATCGTTTTTCCAGTAGTCATGTATGGATATGAGAGTTGGACTGTAAAGAAAGCTGAGTGCCAAAGAATTGATGCCTTTGAACTGTGGTGTTGGAGAAGACTCTTGAGAGTCCCTTGGACTGCAAGGAGATCAATCCATCCTAAAGAAAATCAGTCCTGAGTATTCATTGGAAGGACTGATGCTGAAGCTGAAATTCCAGTACTTTGGCCACTTGATGTGAAGAACTGATCCACTGGAAAAGACCCTGATGCTGGGAAAGATTGAAGGCAGGAGGAGAAGGGGACGACAGAGGATGAGATGGTTGGATGGCTTCACCAACTAGATGGACATGAGTCTGAGCAAGCTCCGGGAGTGGGTGATGGACAGGGAAGCCTGGCATGCTGCAGTCTATGAGATTGCAAAGTTGGACATGACTAAGCAACTGAACTGAACTAAGAGAACTTGCTGGTAATGGAGAAGGGATTCTAAAGTTGAGGTCTTTGAACTACTGAGTAGTGTGTGTGTGAAGCCTCTAAAAATTATACAGAATCTCTTATGTGTGTGCATGCATTATTTTGGGTAGAAGATCTGCATTTCTTATGTATCCTCGAGAGGGCCAGTGGTTCCAGCAGAGTTCAGAACCGTTTGTCTAGGATGGTCAAGCTGTTAAACTTTTCACCATGTTCTTTTAACCTCCTATCCACTGTTGAACTTAATAGATTGAGAGGCTGATTAAGACTACTGCTTAATGACTAGGGAAATTCTAATCAAATGTTAAAGTCTAATAAACTGGAATTGCTTTGAGGCCCACAAAACAAGCCATTTGAAACATTTTGGAGAGCCACTATAAATATGGAAATTGTGGACAATATTCTTGTGCCTTGTAACATAATGGTCACTTCACTTTTTTTTTTATTTTTTTTTTTATGGTCACTTCACTTAAAGCAGAATCAAATTGCAGTTCTGAAACTGTAAATGCAGTGGTAATTGGAGGAAAACTAAGAAGAGAAACTCTCATAAACAAATTACTTAAAAATGGTCTCAGGTGAATATATACTGGAAGGAAAATTTAAATTATAAAAAAGAAATAAGATGGATGTAAGCATGACTGAACTGAATTTAATGGTTGATGTTCTCACTTGCTTAATCACATAATGCTGCTACTTGGGACTCTATTACTGAAGCAAATCATTTGTTGCATCCAAAGGGAGCCATAATAATGCAAAATGTGCCATGAAATACCCAATTAAATTATTTTAACACGTTGGAGATTGTGGGCTGGTGCACGTGTCCTAGTCTTTCCTCTGCCTGACAGTCTGGAGGGTATGATCTGTATTTAATATTACCTGGTTTGTATTTCTTCACTCTGTTTTGTGTGTGTGTGTGTGTGTGTGATATTATCTGGTTTGTATATCTTTGCTCTGTAGTGTGTGTGTGTGTGTTTACAAATAGCTCCACTGCTCTGCTCTAGCTCTGAAAATATTTGGGTGCAGCACAGGCAGGAATATAAGAAACAGAAATAATCTTTATTTTTTTAATTTTTATTTTTTTAGAAATAATCTTTAAATAAGACAGTCTCCTCCGAGAGCACTCCAGGGGGAAGCTGGGAATGTGGCATAACAGGAACTTGGAAATAAGGTTTCCTAAACTTTATACCATGGCAGAAGCTTATTGCAGTGAATGTTCTGGGGGCATGTTCCTTGCTAACGGATAAAACAGAGTAGTCTTCTGGAAACAACGGCTTTATTTGCTAGCACTGTTTTGGGGGCGAGGAAGCGGAGAAATTGTACACAACTCCCCTTTCTACCTGTAAAGTATGCTTATTAATGTGTCTTTTTATCATCCAAGTTATTCTTGACTATAAGTATGTAGATGAACCATGTATAGTTTAATAATATTGATATATTCTGTGTATAAATATTACATGCATTCGTTAGCAGAAAAGATATAAAAGAAAATGAAAATTTCCATATTACCACCAAATGACAGCTGCTCAGTATATTTCCTTTTCATGTGTACTGAAATCTAAAAAAGTTTCTTTTCTTTTTAAAAGAAATAGTCTCATTAATACACAATCCTGGGGAAATAGCCTGTAATATTTTAGCCCAGGAATAGTAGTTGTTCATTTTTGTTTTGTTTTGTGTTTTTGGCAGCTCTCCACGACTTGCCAGATCACAGTTCCCTGACCCGTGATTGAACCTGGGCCCACGGTAGTGAAAGAGAGGAGTCTTAACACTAGACCACCAGGGAATTACCCAGTTTTCCATTTTTGTATGTCAATGTTCCCCCTTTTCCCCCAAAGATTCTTGTAGCCACAGACATTTGTAGGGATGTTACCTGTCCATGGGTACCCATTCTATCATGAGAATCTTTCCAAGTCAATAGAGTATCTTACCGTGTCAAGCTTTGTGTAACACACAAAGCTTTATTGCTTTTACGCAGAAAGAGATGTTCTAGTAAAAAGGAGGAGAGGGGATCTACAAAATGATTTGGAAAAGACAGTAATAATACCCCGAACCCACCATCCTGATACAGCTTATGCTAACATGGATGGAAATTTAAAAACACATGTACGTCCATTTATTTAATTTTACGTGATATTCTAGAAAGCCAGCTTTCATCTACAAAGTACTTTTGTGCAAACTATAGAAGGTATTTCTTTCCCGATGGATACAGGTCCAGTCCTCTCATCAGGCGCAGGGAGGACTCAGAGCGCTCAAACAGAGGGAGCACCCCTTGATTCTTTCACTCAGCAATATGTGGAAGACACACATGATCACATGTAGATGTACCACCCTTCCTGTGTCAACAGCCCCTCTGTAAGAGAACCCTTAGTACAGTGCCCGCTCCATTCCAGAGCTGTTCTGAGAGTTTTACAAATATCACCCTAATTTAACCCTTGAACAACAATGTAGTAGGTGCTGTTGGGTTCCCCATTTCACTGATGACAAAACTGAGACACAGAGAATTAAATCACTTGTCCTAAGTCAGGTGATTTGTCTAATTATTTTCTTAGGATCATTTTCCAGTTAGTTTTTGTTTAGCATACTATTTCAGTGGATGTGAACTTGGTCAAACTCTGGGAGATGGTGAAGGACAGGGCAGGCTGGCATGCTGCAGTTCATGAGGTCGTCAAGAGTCAGACATCACTTGGTGACTGAACATCAACATACTATTAAATAACATGAAATGCCTGACACTGTTATAACCAGTTTACCAGTATTAACTTACTTGATTTTCCTACTAACCCTGGGAGCCAGCATTTATCATAAACTTCATATTGTAGATGAAACAAAGAGCGATTAACTAAAGTAAGTGCCAGAACTGGGATTCCCACCCAGGCAGTCTGGCTCCAGGTCTTGTTCCTTAGCCATTAAGTTATGTAGCCTCTTCCTTTCTTGAGGAAGCAGGAAGTATCTTGGGCCTTAAATTGGTTCTACAACCACCATGTTGTGTTTAGTAGAGAGTATCCCAGTGGGTAATTTCCATATTAGGGAATTTTGTTCTAGCTATCTTTTAAAATGCACATCAAAATAGAATTTATATCATACCTTATATATAAATTCATTCATAGTTTTTTATTAAAAGTAACTTAGACAAAAAAATATAAAGAAAATATTAAATTTGTCAATGCATGCAGACAAATCATGCAGAGAAAACACTAATGTCCGGTAGACTGTGCAGTATTTTCTTAATAGAATTACAACTGTATACACATCAAAAATAAAATTGCTATCCTTCTTGCAGTGAAAATGATTTCTTTTTATTGCTTGTGTCACAGTGAATTGTGAAAATTCAGTATAATATATTTAACAAGTCTTTTATTGAAACAGATGACATTGAACTTTGGATTTTTGCAGGAAAAGATATCACATTAATGAACATCTTCACACATTATTCTTGATATTATTTTATAGTCCCTCAAGATGGGTTCTTGGGAGAGGAATAATTAGGTCAAGGACTATTAATAGTTGAGGGTTTTATAGATACATGTTTAGCTAATTTGTAAGAGACATTTTTTCTAAGTTACTATAAACTGTTTATAAGAACCATTTTACTCTTTGAATAATATGCAGTTATATATCTACGCCGTCCCTTGACTATTTCACTCCAGTGTGATCGCTTTATTTAGAATGGTGTTATTCAAGCATTTCAAATGTTCTTTTGATAAACATTAATATTTCACAACTTCTTTAATGTAACTTTTAGATAGTATTCAAATCATTGACAATTTTAGAAACAAAAAATTCATTTTGATTTTGAAAAGTTATTTCCTTTCAGTCTGAAAAATCTTCTTATGTCATTTCTTGGAGTGTAGATCTGATAGTGACAAATTCTTTTAGTTTTCTTTCATCTGAAAACATTTTTTACTTTGCTTTCCTTCTGAAAGACATTTTAGTTGGGTATAGAATTTCTTTTTGACATTGTATTTTTCTTTAGAACTGCAGATGTTATTTCACTATCTTATGGTCTCCATATTTCCTGATGAGAAATCTGTGATGATTAAAGTTGTTACTTTCATGTGTTTAATATGTCTTTTTTGTTGTGGCTGCTTTGAAGATTTTCTGTTTATTTTCAGCTGTCAGCCGTTTGGCTCTGATTTGCTCAGGGATGGTTTTCTTTGTCTTTATTCTGATTGAGGTTTGGTGAGTTTTATAAATTTATAAATGTGTGATTTTACCATATTGGAGAAATTTTGGATTTTATATATTCAAATATTTTTCTGTTACTCTTTCTTCCTTGTAGGACAACAGCTATATAGAAGCTGGTGGTGCTTCAGTCACTAAGTCATGTCCGACTCTCGCGACCCTGCCAGGCTCCTCTGCCCATGGGATTCTCCAGGCAAGAATACTAGAGTGGGTTGCCATTTCCTTCTCCAGGGGATCTTCCCAACCCAGGGATTGAACCTGGGTCTCCTGCATTGCAGGCAGATTCTTTACCAACTGAGCTATGATGGAAGCTAGTTCATATGATAGTATCCCTCTCTGTTTGCCTTAGATTTGGTAATTTCTTATGCTATAGCTTAAATGTTAACTAACTTTTCTCTTGTCATTTCCTTTCTTCTGTTAAACCTAGTCAACTAGTCACTGACTTAAATTTCAGGTATTTTAATATTCAATTTGAGTATTTCCATTGGGGTCTTTTTTCATAGTTTCTAGTTCTCTTCTTATTCATCATGAGAAAATTTAAAATTTATTAAACATTAGTTATAACAGCTGTTTCAAATGTCAGCATGGGTTCATTTCCAGATTAATTTCTATTTTCTCTACTGTGCAACTAAGTCACGGGTTTTGGTTCTTTGAATATTAAGTAATTTTGAATTACTTATTATTATTGTAGAAACTCTGGATCCCATTATATTCCTCTGAAGACTATTGATGGTTTTATCAGGTATTTAACTTGGTTGAACTCAAATGGTTCACTCCGACTTTTGAGTAGCAGCTCAAATCTCTGTTCAGTTCTTTTTATCTTTAGCTGAACTCCTTTGAAATCTGTCCAGTTAATATGTCAGCCAGACACTTGGGCAGAGAATTAGAGTTTGTCAGCCAGACACTTGGGCAGAGAATTAGAGTTTGTTCACTTTTGGTTTCTCATCTCTCTCCTTACTTTCTAGTGGCATTGCTTGACTCAAACTCTATCCTTTTATTCCTCAGGTCAGAAAAATTGAGATAATTCTTTCAGAGTTTTGGCCACTTCAAGACTTAAGCTGTAGAGACTAGTAACCTCATTTTATGCCTTTTTTCCAAGTTTTGACTACTCTCTAGAATGTTTTCTGTTGTTCATGCTTTAGTACCTTCAGGTCTTCATTTGTGTGTATGTTTTGTCCAGAGTTTACAGCTATTGTGTGTAGGAACTCTGGGTTCTATAGGAACCTCCTTGGCTGAACCAGAAGCTGGGCTTCTGGGTGTTCTAAAGATGTAATAATTGGTTTCAACAGTTAAACATCAAAGGTGTTTATACCCAACACCAACTTAAATAGCACTTTTTGAATAGCATTTATGATGTTTATTATTAAGCAGTCATTTGCATACTTATTTGTCTAACATGTCGTTTCCATGAGAGCACAGGAAACCCTTTGATCCCAGCACATAGGGCCTGGTAACATAGTTATAGCTCCTGAAATATTTGTTGAATAAACAAATACAGCTGGGAGATGTTGAGAGTCTAAACCAGGGCACAGGAACTGAGGGTAGAGGATGTAGGGTATATTTAAGAGAAACCTCAGAGAGAGCTTTCAGAGAATTTGCTATGGGCTAGATGGATGGAGGGAGTTATGAAAAATGGAGGAGTTGAGATAACACCTCAAGGCCTTTAGCTGGGGTACCTTGGCGAATGGTTGGTTAGGGACAGTGGGTGAGTTCTTAGATTGAGACTGGACTTTTGAGCATTGAGAAAAATGATTCTTTGGTCTTTGCATGTTGATGCATTCATGCATGCTAAGTCATTTTAGTCGTGTCTGACTCTGTGATCCTGTGGACTGTAGCCCTCCAGGTTCCTCTGTCCATGGGATTCTACAGGCAAGAATACTGGAGTGGGTTGCCATGCTCTCCTCCAAGAGATCTTCCCAACCCAGAGATCAAACCCATGTCTCTTATGTCTCCTGCACTGGCAGGCGGGTTCTTTACCACTAGTGCTATCTGGAAAGCCCCTTGCATGTTGATGGTCCTTCCTGATTTTTGATTGGCGTTTATTCTGCCCTTGGCCCATCCTTGACTGGAACTGAGATTAAAGGAGGAGCAGTAGCCAGATTTTTGATTCTTCAGAAAGAAAAGAGCCAGTCTGCAGCCCAGGTCATCTGTTAAGGAAGGGTGTTTCTCTATGATAAGCCAAAGGTTGAAATATAATCCTCCAAACCCCTGCCTGCCCAGGACCCCATTAAATTGTTCCTATTAGTGTGATTGCTCCAAGATACCCAAAGAGCAGGGGAAATATTAGAAAGCCTGCGAATGAGGGGAGAGAGATTGCAAGCTGCAGCGCAGTCATGATTTAGGAGCCTCGCTAAGTTCGTAAGTGGAAATGTCTGACAGCCTCGGAATCTGAAATCTTTCTTCTTTCTGGTAGAATACGAGCTAGCTTGTGCAGTTAAATGAAAACTGGTGGTGAGCGCTGCAGTCAGGTTCACATTCAGTTAGTGGCCTGGTTCTGGATAAGAGCAAAAGGACGTGTAGCAGTGGTGCCCTAGGCTGCCTGTCACCCGATGCCAGGGCAACTTGCACCACCCAAAGGTTTCTCATTAGCACCTCTGATTTCTTCTGGAGCCACAGGCTTTCAGCTCATCCTTCAGCGGAGGGTGGCAGTTCTTGCCAGTCTCAGTCAAGGCATTTAGTACCAGGAATGCCTCTCCTGATGGTCTCCCCCCTGCAATGACAGAAAATGGATTTCCAAGGGGAGGTACTTAGAGGGGGCTGTGCCTTTCAGTGGGGTTTCTCACACTATTTCTGTTTTGAGGCAAGTCTCACCAGGATGTCTGGTTCTTTGCCACCCCCACAGGCTGTGCACTGGGGCACTGATTACCTCGCTGTCATTAGGGGGAGTTTATGCTCTTGTCTTGTAGTTAGGAGTGGAGATGAGGAAATGCTGAAGGAAGAAGCCAGCCTAGCAGTTGGCAGGGACTTGCAAAAACACAGCCATGAGTGCATTCATGGTATTTGCACAGGAGAACACTGTTGCTACCCAAATGTCAAGGACCCTCATCTTAGGGCTCTCTGCCACACAAACCCCGACAGTTAACTCTGGTAGACTCCAGGGACTGTCCTGTGAGTGCTCAAAGCACATTTCCTCTGTTTCTTCCTGCCCCAGCCTCCTCACTGCATTCCAGGCCCTGACACGGCAGCGCATCCGCGGCTCCATGTGGTCCAGGCCAACAGGCGCTACTGCCATTCGAACTTCTCTTCTGCTGCTTCTCTTGGACATGGCTGTCCCATTGCTCTGTGTCTTAGGCCAGAGGATCCCAAGTTCGGGATGGAAGTCCCAGCCTCCAGTTCCCTCCATACAGTGCCCTGTGGCCAGAACTTCATGATACTCCAGAAGACAGCCCTGCACTTCTTCTCTGCTGTCCCTGTGTCTGCAGCTGTGGTTCACACCTCTAGCTGCATAGTGCAGTGTCTCACATGCAGCTCTTTACTTGAACTCTCTTTATATCCCCACCCGGATCTTTGAGATTAGGCTCCCATGGGGTGGGCCCTGGCGTTGTATCTTTGTAAGTTCCCTAAGTGATTGTCTGTGATGATGCGAAAGATTGAAGGCAGAAGGAGAAGGGGGCAACAGAGGACAAGATGGTTGGATGGCATCACTGACTCAATGAACATGAGTTTGAGCAAGCTCTGGGAGATGGTGAAAGAGAGGGAAGCCTCGTGTGCTGCAGTCTATGGGGTCGCAAAGAGTCGGGCACGACTGAGTGGCTGAACAGCAAGAAGTGATGCTGATATGTTGCCATGGCCGAGAGCCCCTGCTCTGCAGGAAGCAGGGAAGAACTGGACCTTTGGGTGGGCTGGGCCGAGGGCAGCTGTCTGAACCCTTGTCTCCCCATTGCCAGCCTCGGGTGCCTGGAGGCTTCTGCCCTTTTGCTCAAACATATGTCTGTTCTTGGATGGGACTAGCCATGGCCCAGTGGTTTGACTGGAAGTCAGACTTTGGATTCAAGTTCACTTTAAAACATTTTAATGTATTGATTGTAATTTCAAATACTACGTTAGCTTAACTCAGGAAAACCTAATCAGAAGCCATGGGCTCAGTGTCATATAGGTCGGCAAAAATGTGGAGTGAGAGGCTTAAAGTAGCCACCACATCCATTTCTAGCTGTGTGATCTTCAACAAATGACTCAAACTATCTGGTCTCAGTTTCCCTACCTGTAAAATGGGAATGGAGTCTACGTGGTACAGTTATTGTTATGTACATATTAGGTGCATGTGGGGAAGCAATTTGTAAGCCATTATAGAAAAGCAACACCTTGGTATGTGACTATTATCCCACTGTCTTTCTGGCACTTGTGGCAAGTATGAATGTTCAGAGGGGATTCATGAGAGCTATTGAAAAAGTCATTCCACACTCACATTCTGGGGGTAAAAAATTGCCTTATTTTTGTGAATGAGGGGCAGTTGATACTGTGATTTAATTCTGTGATTCTCTGTAAGAGTGTCATTCCTGTGGCAAAAATATCAGTTTTTTCCCCCAGTACTGAGAATGCTGACCCTGGAATATTTGCACATTTTTCAAATGATATCCTCTAGACCAGAGGTTCTTAAACACTAGGGGAACCAGAATCACTTGGAAGCCTTGCTGAAACAGGTTTCCGGGCCCTGCCCCCCCAGCCCCCAGAGTTTCTGATTCAGTAGTTCTGGGGTGGGGCCCAAGAACTTGCATTTCTGACAAGCTCCCAGTGACGCCAGCGCTTCTGGTTCAGGGAGCTCACGTGGGGAGCCCCCTGTGCAGACTGTGTCTCAGCTTTCCCTCCAGCACAGTGGTTCTTGTCTTGAACTGGGTGTTAGAGTTACCTGGGGAACTTTTAAATATCCTGATCTCTGGGCCTCACCCCACAGCACCTGATTGGTCTCTGTGGGTATCACGATTTAAAAAACGCTCTGTGGGTCATTCTCAGGTGAACCTGGAGGTGGGAAATCCCATTTCCCTGCTTCCCATCTTATGCCCTAGAACACAGCTCTACTCGGCAGCAAAGCCTGTTTTAAAAGTACAGAACAGTTTATCTCATGGCATTTCTCTGCTTAAAACCCCCTCATTTACTTTCTGATGTGGCTAGGAGACAGTCCGAGCTCTGTGGCACACCTCCAAAGTCCTGCCAGACAAGCTGCCTCTGGACCCTGCACCCGCACCCTGCTCTCTGCATGTCTTATCCACCTCCCAGGACCTGGACTTCCTTTCTCTCCTCTGACAGACCTCCAGGGCCTTGCTCTTGTCCTGTGGCTGGAGTGCTAGACCTCATCTCTCAGCACTGCTGTCTCCCTATGCCCCTCCAACCTCAGCTCCAGGGATCCATCCTCACAGAAGCCTGCCCTGGCCGTCCTGTTAATGGCTACTGGTTTTGCCACTAGTAAAATGGTGATGCTGCTAGTAAAATGAGTCCTTTTCCTATCCCTGAGTCCATGTGCTCATATTTGCCTGATCAGATTTTAGTATCTTGTTAATTTATGTGATTGCTTGTGTATCGTCTGTCTCTAGAAATCATTTTCATGAGGGCAGGGACCTTGTCCACTTTATTTACTGCTGTTCTATTTGCTTGCCAGGTAGAAGGACCCTAAATATACTTATCAAATGACTGACTGAATGAATGAATGAACCCTCCAAGTTATGAGCTATAGGAACCTGCTCTGTTCTCTGCTGTTACTGGAGTTCCGTCAACTCCAGACACATGTGACAGTGGACACTCTGTACCACTGAGCTGCATTTGGCCAGCGCTGGTGGCCGCGTGCCTGTCAGGTTATCTCTTGAGCTGGCTTGACTGCACGCTGACTGCCTGTCACCGCCTGGGTCAGACAGTGTGGGCAGAGGTCAGGGCAGCACATTTGTATTTGGCAGGGAGATTTGACAGGGACATGGAGGGGCCCTGGAATCCTTTACGACATGGTTCCCTTACAGAGGGGTGGAGTCGTGCAAGTGTCAGTAATCGATAATTGCCTATTTTATATGGATGGTTTATAGGCTAATCTCAATTAATTGTTTCTGAAAGAGCAGTAAAATTGGGCCGGGAGGCCATCCACTATGATGGCCTGTGAGGGGCGGTGGCACAGAGAGGCTATTAGCATCGTGGAGGTCACAGCAGGCTCAAAGTGAAGGGCATCACGCCTCCAGAACGAGAGTCCAAGGCTGGACTGAAATCTTCCCAGGAGTTTAAATGGCACCTAAGATGTTCAGTTTTCTGCAGAAGAAAGGGCTGAGAGGACAGTCTGTGCTGTGGAGGAGGGAGGGGGAGTGAGAAGAGTCAGATGGAAAATCAGGTGATCACAGCAAGCAGGTCTCTTTCTAACAGTGTGGGTTTTTTTCCTCTCATACACAAAGAAGTTTTTTACAGTCAGTGCAACTCTCTGATCTCTTTGCAGTGGCAATATTTTCTTGTCATACAAAGTGATGCGTTGTGCACATTTGTATGCAAACCGAAGTGAGGTGGGATTTCAGGATAATTGGCAAGATTGTCCAAAGTGTAGCCACCCTTACTTTTTATCAGTGAGAGAGTGTTAGGCGTGTGTGTGTGTATTTATCATTTAAAAATTTAATAGCATAGGAGAAGATTTATAACTAGATACCATACCTATGTGCATTCTGTTGTACTGTGGTATAAAGTCTTTAGTACAAGCAAATTTTGTTTAAAAAGTGTGAGTTGATTTAAAAGAAAAGAAACTATCAAGGAACTGTCAGAATGAAGTAACGAGATAGAGCAACAATTATTTGAAGTTTGAGAATTCCTGGGAACCAGAACTAGGATACTAGACCTAAGCAAATGATTTAGCAAAGTTTTTCTTTGTCTAATGGATGGAAATGTGAGAAAAATAGGCTTTGCTCAACATATTCAGCATAAATACTTGAGAAGAGCGGGGTTAACCAGCATCTTCACTCTTTGGGTGAGCTGAGTTTTCCCATAGTGGATCCACGGGGCAGAGATTGAGAGTAAGGAGACTGGATGGATAGCCAAATTCATGTTGGATTTTTTGTCCAGCAAAAGTGGAAGATGGACGCTGCCTTCACATGATGCTAGCTTCCTCAGAAAACCTGCACTGGCTCTGGACACAAGAACTCTTCAATCTTTTCTAGCAGCCCTTGACCCCAGCAGGAAGACAAAGTCAGGCCAGTCTTAGCAAATGTGGATCTCTGCCTAGTTCGGTAAGTAGAGAGGGAACCGTGTGCACTGCTGGTCACGCTAACATTCCAACAGTTGCCTGTCTTGTGGGAATGCCCCAGAGCAGTGAATTTAACATGGTGGTATTTTGAGATGATAAAGACATAGGTCTTCCATGTCAGCTACAGCTATTTGTTTTGACCACATCAGTAGGTGCTCAGGTTAATAACTGGTCTTAGCCTATTTCTCTTGATCAGTTTACTCTAGTTGAAAGAGACTTGGGTAGAAGAATTTCCTTTCTAAAAAATGTATTAAAGTATAGTTGATTTACAATGTTGTGTTAATTTCAGCTGTACAGCAAAGTGATTCATTTTATACACACACACATGTGCGTGTGTGCCTCTCAGGTGGCTCAGTGGTAAAGAATCTGGCTGCCAGTGCAGGAAACTTGGGTTTGATCCCTGGGTCAGGAAGATCCCCTTGGAAATGGAGGAGAAAGATATGGCACCCTACTCCAGTATTCTTGCCTAGAAAATTCCAAGGACAGAGGAGCCTGGCAGACTATAGTCAGTCTATGGGATCGCAAAAGAGTCAGACACAGTTCAGTTCAGTCATGTCCAACTCTTTGCAACCCCATGGGAGGTTGGCCAGGTCGCCCTGTCCATCACCAACTCTCAGAGTCTACCCAAACCCATGTCCATTGTGTCGGTGATGCCATCTAACCATCTCATCCTCTGTCATCCCCTTCTCCTCCTGCCCTCAATCTTTCCCAGCATCAGAGTCTTTTCAAATGAGTCAGCAGTCTGCATCAGGTGGCCAGAGTATTGGAGTTTCAGCTTCAACGTCAGTCCCTCCAATGAACACCCAGGACTGATCTCCTTTAGGATGGACTGGTTGGATCTCCTTGCAGTCCAAGGGACTCTCAAGAGTCTTCTCCTAAACAGCAAACATATGTATATATATATGTGTGTGTAGATGTGTGTATATGTATATATATATATATATATCTTCTTTTTCATATTCTTTCCCATTATGGTTTATCACAGGATATTGACTGTAGTTTCCTGTGCTATACAGTATGAGCTGTCATTTATCTGTTCTCTATATAATAGTTTGCATCTGCTAATTCCAAACTCCCAGTTCATCCTTCCCCATTCCGTCTCCTCCTTGGCAACCACAGGTCTGTGCTCTTGGTCTGTGAGTCTGTTTCTGTCTGTAGATAAGTTCATTGTATCACATTGTCGAGTCCACATATAAGTGATGCTGTGTGGTTTTTGTCTTTCTCTTTCTGACTTGCTTCACTTGGTATGATAACCTCTAGGTTCTACACGTTGCTGCAGATGGCATCCTTTTGTTCTTTTTAAGGCTGATAGTTTTCCATTGTGTATTGCGCCACACCACCTTTATGCATTCATCTGTCGATGGAGTTTTACGTTGTTTTCATGTCTGAGCTATTGTAAATAGTGCTTCTCTCAACATAGGCATGCGTGTATCTTTTTGAATTACAGTTTTGTCTGGTTGAAGAGAAGTGAAGTTGTTTAGTCGTGTCTGACTCTTTGCGACCCCATGGACTGTAGCCTACCAGGCTCCTCCGTCCATGGGATTTTCCAGGCAAGAGTACTGGAGTGGGTTGCCACTACCTTCTCTAGATCTTCTGGGTCCAGGGGTTGAACCCGGGTCTCCCACATTGTAGGCAGATGCTTTACCATCTGAGCCACCAGGTAAACTTTGTCTGGTTATACGCCCAGAAATGGGATTGCTAGATCATGTGGCAGCTCTATTTTTAGTTTTATGAGGAACCTCCGTACAGTTTTTTTCTGTAGTGGCTGTACCAGTTTCCTTCTTGGGTGAGAGAATTTCAGAATATATAGGCACTTTTTTATTATCTATCTCCACTGTCCAGTATGGTAACCACTAGCCACTGGGGCTGTTAAAATCTAACTTAGTTAAAATTTAACTTAGTAACATTGTACAGGAGGTGGTGATCAAAACCATCCAGAAGAAAAAGAAATGCAAAAAGGCAAAATGGTTGTCAGAGGAGGCCTTACAAATGAGAAAAGAAGAGAAACAAAAGGCAAAGGAGAAAAGGAAAGATATCCCCATCTGAATGCAGAGTTCTGGAGAATAGCAAGGAGATAAGAAAGCCTTTTTAAGTGAACAATGCAAAGAAATAGAAGAAAACAACAGAATGGGAAAGACTAGAGATCTTTTCAAGAATGTTAGAGATACCAAGGGAACATTTCATACAAAAATAGGCACAATAAAGGACAGAATTGGTATGGACCTAACAGAAGCAGAAAATATTAAGAAGAGGTGGCAGGAATACACAGAAGAACTATACAAAAAAGATCTTAATGACCTGGATCACCATAATGGTGTGATCACTCACCTAGAGCCAGATATCCTGGAGTGTAAAGTCAAGTGGGCCTTAGGAGGCATCACTATAAACAAAGCTAGTGGAGGTGATAGAATTCCAGCTGAACTATTTCAAATAACCTAAAAATGATGCTGTGAAAGTGCTGCACTCAATATGCCAGCAAATTTGGAAAACTCAACAGTGGTCACAGGACTGGAAAAGGTTAGTTTTCATTCCAATCCCAAAGAAAGGCAATGCCTAAAAATGTTCAAACTACCACCCAGTTGCACTCATCTCACATGCTAGTAAGGTAATGCTCAAAATTCTCCAAGCCAGGCTTGGAGAATGTGAACTGTGGACTTCAGATGTTCAAGCTGGTTTTAGAAAAGGCAGAGGAACCAGAGATCAAATTGCCAACATCCGCTGTATCATGAAAAAAAAAACGAGAATTTCCGCTGTATCATCAAAAAAGCAAGAGAATTCCATGAAAACAACTACTTCTGCTTCATTGACTACACTAAACCCTTTGACTGTGTGGATTACAACAAACTGTGGATAATTCTTTAAGAGAAGGGAATACCAGACCACCTTACCTGCCTGCTGAGAAACCTGTATGCAGGTCAAGAAGCAACAGTTAGAACTGGACATGGAACAAGAGACTGGTTCCAAATTGGGAAAGGAGTACATCAAGGCTGTATATTGTCACCCTGCTTATTTAACTTATATGTAGAGTACATCATGTGAAATGCTGAGCTGGATGAAGCACAAGCTGGAATAAAGATTGCCTGTAGAAATATCAGTAATCTCAGATATGCAGATGACCCCACCTTATGGCAGAAAGCAAAGAGGAATTAAAGAGCCTCTTGATGAGGGTGAAAGAGGAGAGTGGAAAAAGCTGGCTTAAAACTCAACATTCAAAAAATGAAGATCATGGCATCAGGTCCTATAACTTCATGTCAAATAGATGGAGAAACAATGGAAACAGTGACAGTTTATTTTTTGGGTCTCCAAAATCACTGTGAATGGTGACTGCAGCCATGAAATTAAAAGATACTTGCTTCTTGGAAAAGCAGTGATAAACCTAGAGAGCATATTAAAAAGCAGAGACATTATTTTGCCTACAAAGGTCCATATAGTCAAAGCTGTGATTTTTCCAGTAGTCATGTATGGATGTGAAAGTTGGACCATAAAGAAGGCTGAGTGCTGGTGAATTCGTGTCTTTGAACTGTGATACTGGAGAAGACTCTAGAAAGTCCCTTGGACAGCAAGGATATCAAGCCAGTCAATCCTAAAGAGAATCAACCCTGACTATTCATTGGAAGGACTGATGCTGAAACTCCAATACTTTGGCCACCTGATGTGAAGAGCTGACTCATTGGAAAATACTCTGATGCTGGGAAAGATTGAAGGCAGGAGGAGAAGGGGATGACAGAGGATGAGATGGTTGGCATCACCAACTCAGGACAGGAGTTTGAGCAAACTCCAGGAGATGGTAAAGGACAGGGAAGCTTGGTGTGCTGTAGTTCATGGGGTTGCAAAAAATTGAACATGACTGCATGACTGAACAACAGTTAAAATTAAATAACATTAAGATTCACTTTAAATGTAAGAGTTAAAGTTCAGCTTAAAATTCTCCTTTGTACTAGCCACAGTCCAAACACTTAATAGCATCACGTGACTATTACTGTTGGATATCATATTAGATAACGTAAGTATGGAATATTCATTCAGGACAGAAAGTTCTTTGGACAGTACTGTATGAATGAGTCATTTCTGAAACGTTGGACTGAATCAGCCTGTTTTCAAGGAGGATCATCCCATCCTAGGAGATTTCGTTTTGTTGGGGTGGAGTGGGGGCAGTTGGCAGTTAGGGATGTTTTTCAGTTTTCTGATTTCTGGCCGTTTCTTTGTATATTTGCATTACCCCAGGATACACCTCTTGTCAACATGCCTACTCCATCTGAGGTTGATTGGCTTCTCCACATGAGTGTGTTGTCTGTTCTGTCCTTACTAATTCAAAGGAATTCTTGCTGTTTCTGGAGAGCCTTGACAGGCAGTGCATCTAAAAGGGAAAGGCACAGTTCAATCCATTCTGAAGACTTTCACTCTCCGATCATCTTCCCCGTAAGGTGGTAAACAGTCTGTGGTCAACATTTAATTTTTTTGGTAGAGGGTATGTTTAAAAGAATATGAGAAGAGATGATCTAGAGGCAGGAGGAAATTTGTTTTGAAATTCCTCTAGGTCAAGTCAGGACACTGAGTTTTCTAAAAGCCAGAACTGGCCTTGGGAACCCTGGACGTTTTTGTCCACTGGGTCTTGTCCATGTAGCACAGACTCCCTGCTACCCTTCGAGGGATGCAGAAGAGATATCGATTGAGCCTCTGCTAAGAAAACAAGTATCGCCACTCGATTTGAGAAAATACAACGTGTCATACACTTAGTGAAAATCAATAATGAGTCAAAAGTTTCTGCTGCTGCTGCTAAGTCACTTCAGTCGTGTCCGACTCTGTGCGACCCCATAGACGGCAGTCCACCAGGCTCCCCTGTCCCTGGGATTCTCCAGGCAAGAACACTGGGGTGGGTTGCCATTTCCTTCTCCAATGCATGAAAGTGAAAAGTGAAAGTGAAGTCACTCAGTCATGTCCGACCCTCAGTGACCCCATGGACTGCAGCCTTCCAGGCTCCTCCATCCATGGGATTTTCCAGGCAAGAGTACTGGAGTGGGGTGCCATTGCCTTCTCCGCAGAAGTTACTGGCTGCTATTCAAATCTCAGTTCCTCTCATTGTAGGAGCTGGCAAAGTCCCCAGTTTTTGACATTTACAGGTCACAATAAATACCAATCCCCTGCTATTTGGGCAACCTGAAAAGATTCTCAATTGAGTTGTTTACTCTGATAATGACAGGGGAGAAAAGGGGGAAAGCCGCCAACACAGATATACAGGCTGGAGGTGCCTGTGCTTGGAGCTGCTCCTGAGGCTGGAGGCTGACGCTGTAGAGGAGGATGAGAAAACAGTGCTTCTGGTGGGTTTCTCAAAGCTGGGGTCCCCCGCCTGGCTCCCTTCACCCATATGAGTTGTCCACCTCACACTGGCTGAGATTGAAGTTTGTGATCCTCTTTTATGGAAACCTAGGAGAAGGCAATGGCACCCCACTCCAGTACTCTTGCCTGGAAAATCCCACGGACGGAAGAGCCTGGTAGGCTGCAGTCCACGGGGTCGCTAAGAGTCGGACACGACTGAGCGACTTCACTTTCACCTTTCACTTTCATGCATTGGAGAAGGAAATGGCAACCCACCCCAGTGTTCTTGCCTGGAAAACCCCAGAGACGGGGGAGCCTGGTGGACTGCCGTCTATGGGGTCGCACAGAGTTGGACACGACTGAAGCGACTTAGCAGCAGCAGCAGCAGGCATTGCTTAAAAATAGACAGATTTGAAGGCCAAGATGAAAGTAAAGGGAAGTCCTCAAGGAGCCCTGGAATTGAAGAGTTGTCTGTTGTGGTCAGAACTGAGGTGAACGTCACTTACCACACACCATCCTTGAAAAAAAAAATTTACAAACAGAAAAAAAGAATGGTAGAATGCAGGGTGGAGACGGGCTCGAGGGTGCAGGTAGATACGGAAGGACTGATGAGATAGTGTAACTGAGTATTGAACCGAGGGCAGTAATACAGCGAATTAGAGGCCCAGCCCTTGAATGATGCCCGAAGTCATCAAGGGTCTGCGTTTTACCAAGCTGTCATTCACATGTTATATTAGTGGCAACTGTAGCGACTGCGTCCCTCTTGGAAGGGGCAGTGGCTGTCCATCCTGTGTTACCACCTCCATGGTATTGATTTTGCACGGGTGGGCTGTCATTCATGGGGCCCTCCCTCTACCTTTTTTTTCCCTCTAGCCCCAGATTTTCGAGTCTTGTGTGAATTGTGCTAATCTACGACTGAAGTGACTTAGCAGCAGCAGCAGCAGCGATAACGCAGCAGGAAATCTCATCGTGTTTGATTGGTGTCTGGGGGGAGAGAGGAGGATTAGGGAGAGAATCACCAAATATAAGGTGAAATTATTAAGGCCAGAAATATGGGGACCTTTCAAAATCTATCAGGGACTGAAGGGAACAGTTCTGCGTGGAGTTTTCACCCTTTAACTCAGTGGCACCCCTGGGGAAGAAGTAAGGGGAAGCTAAATATTTGGACCATTACTGTTTCCATGTTTTATTAACAGTTTCCAAAACACGCTTTCCCTTTTTTGCTGAAAAACTTTCCCAAAGCTCCACCCCAGTAGGTGGGGGTCTCAGTGAGATGTAGCTCATTTTGTTCCTCAGTGGTACTTTGGTGCTTTTCTGCTTCTTCATTCTCACCCGGGATTCAGTGTTGAAGCAGGGTTCTGCTGACTCTCAGTGTTCATCCAGACATGACCTTGGAGTCTCAGATCCACTCCCTGCTTCTCGTTTCCCCCAAACTTGGGCTGATGTCGAAGGGTGACATTCCTGAGAATCTTAAAATCTGAATTTTTTTTTTTTTTTAAACACAAGTGATGCCTTGACTTTGATCTTTGACCAAAAAACATGCAACTTCATTCTGTGCATATTTTCATTGTAATTCTGTTCTATTTTCTTTCAATCTATCTCCTTGATTTGGTGTAACATATTTAGCAAGCTGGGGAAGAGTAGAAGCAAAAGGAGAAAGGGGTGACAGAGGATAAGATGGGTAGATTGCATCACTGACTCAGTGGACATGAATTTGAGCAACCTTCGGGAGATAGTGAAGGAAAGAGAAGCCTGGCGTGCTGCAGTCCATGAGGTCGCAAAGAGTTGGACATGACTTTGCGACTGAACAACAACAACAAAATTTAGCAAGTAGCTCTCATTTGAGATGTGATATAATGAAGTATATAACAATAATTGTTATTATTACACTTTTAATAAAATATTGCATATTATATTAATGTAAGCTAATTGTTACAATTGTATACTTTAGTATTACTGTTGAAATAATAACTTTCTGTCACTGCTAATGTTGATTAATCTCTTACTGTGAGCCAGATGATGTGCTAAGCAGTTTTCATGGATTATCTAATTTAACCCCTATGAAACCCTATTGGTGAGTTTTCTCATTTTACCCAGTTCAAAGTTGAGGAAACTGCTACTTACAGAATTTAAGGAACCTGCCATAGGATGTGCAGTGAGATGGTGGCAGAGCTAGGCATTCTGCCTCCATCATCCTCAGTTGTCACCCCTGTGAACATTGCTCTGTGACTTGGTGTGGCAAGACAGGTGGCTCCAGGCCCAGGTGTCTGGCCTTCTTTCAAGCCTTCTGTTCTCGGAATGATGGAAAAGCCAGTTCCAGCCTCCAGGAAGATATTTTCCAATGAACTGATGATGGCTCCAAGCCCCATTAGTTGGCTGGCACGATGGGTTTCAAGGAGAATGTTTAATGGATCGCAGGGCCAGTTCACTTCTGGGTCACCCCATCCTCACTGACCCCAAGTGATGCATTGATTGACGGGCATGGGGCTCCATCCAGCGGTGGGTGCGTTGTGTGGGCTGCAGTGCGGTGAATCCGATCTGTAGACTAGCAGGGTCTCTCCCCCGCTGCTGGCTGCCTCCTCTAAGTAATGCGTGTGCACCTGTGCAAGGAGCCATGTGATGATGAATTATGGCGGCACTGGGGCTGGATATGGGCAGAATCCGACCCAGTGTTGTCTTTGTTCTCACGGACAAGGATAAGGTAGAACCTTGCAACCTCTCTCCTGGAATCAAAAGGTGGCCTTTTCCAGTCTGCTCTGGGGCCCGAGTCAGCGCACAGGGCTGGTTTGGGCAGGCACATACTGGAATATATGTTGGAAACAGCAAGGGAAAAGTGTCTGTAATTTGTCCTGTGACAAGTACCTGGGATTTACAGCGGTGTTGTCCTGAGATCTCCCGGGAGGTCCAGAGGCCCACCCTGTGGACCTTCCTGCAGGAGAACACTCCAGAGAGGCTGCGTATCCCCGCAGTGGAGGGTTGCCTGGGACAGCCACAGTTCACAAACATCTCACTCCCAAAAGTTCCTGTTGGAATATAAATTATATGGTCATTTTGTGTCTTTGTAGAGAATGAGGCAGCTGGAGTCCAGAGCCCAAGTATGAATCTTAGCTTTTCCTATTCAGAGCTCTGTAGCCTTAAGACAGTTAGTTTTCTGAGCCCTAATTGCCTCTTCTCTGAATTGGGAGGAATCAAGGCCACTGTTTCTGAGGATTAAATGAGACAGTGATTGTGAAGGGCTTAGGAGGAGGTGCCTACATGATAAGTACTCTCTGTACATTGAATTTAGATGCTGTGTATGTCGCTCTTGTACATTCTGAGTGCCAGCAATGTAAAAAGGACTTATTTTCTACACATCAGTGCAGTTTCTGGTTTGGATCTTCCTTTTTTTTTTTCCTGCTGATAACACTTACCTGAAGTTTTGACCCTGCTCTGGTGAATAGCTGAGCTCCCTCTGCAGATGATTTTGCGATTCCTCATTCAATAGCCTCTTCAGTAAGGTGAACTCTTTATTATACTTTGAGTCTCTGGAAGCTGAAGCCAAGTGTCTGCTTTCAAATCCTGGCTCCTGGACACTGTTGTCACGTGACCTTGGGGGACTTTCTTCACCTCTCTGTTTCAGTTTACCATCTGCAAAACAGGAATAGAACCTACCCTGTGATTCAAATCAAATGTGTGAAAACTTGTAAGCCTCTGTGAACTGTATTCAGTAAGTAGTGAGCACTTGGTGAATAATATAGTGTTATTTTTCAGGGAAACACAAAGAAAATTTTTTAAAAAGTTCATGATTCCATCATCTAGAGATATTTGTTCTTAAAATTTTAGTGTATTTCCTTTCATTTATATTTTCATATGTCATTTAATTTTTCTGTTTACTCCTTTAATTTTTGTTTTATATTGGAATATAGTTGATTTATAATGTGTTAATTTCAGGTGCAAAGCAAAGTGATTCAGTTGCACACATACATATGTTGTTGTTGTTTAGTCACTAAGTTATATCAGACTCTTTTGTGACCTCATGAACTGTAGCCCACCAGGCTCCTCTGTCCATAGGATTTCCCAGGTAAGAATACTGGAGTGGGTTACCATTTTCTTCTCTAGGAGATCTTATCAACCCAGGGTTTGAACCCATATTGCCTACATTGGCAGAAGGATTCTTTACTGCTTAGCCACTAGGGAAGCTATATATCTCTACTCTTTTTTTCACTTATTTTCCCATATAGATTATGGCAGAGTGTTGAGTATAGTTCCCCATGCTGATTGTCTGTTTCATCTACATTACTGTGTGTACGTTAATCCCAACCTCCTAATTTATCCCTCCCTCTCACCCTTCTTGTTTGGTAAACCGTAAGTTTGTTTTCGAAGTCTGTGTCATATGTAATTAGAAAAAAAGAGTAATGTACATAGACACTTTGCTTTTTCTTATGTCACAGTTATTTCACCTGTTTTGTTGGTGTTAAGCTCATTTTTTTAGCATTATATTGCATCATAAGATGAAAGTTATTTTTATTCACCTATTAATATTTTACATAATTTTCTAACTTTATTTGCTGACAAGTAATTGTTCAGCAAATATTTTGAATGAAAAATGCAGAAATTTCCAGCCCATTTCTTTAGTTACTTTCTTTGGATAGATTCCTGCCTGCAGAAACACTAGACTAAAGAATCATTCTGATCATTTTTCAGGTCCTTGATATATACTGTGAAGTTGAACTCTAGAAATGTATCAAATTTATATTCTCAGCCATGGAATGTAACAGTGCCATTTTATCACACCTTCACCAGCCTTGAGTGTTTTCTCTTTTTTCCTTTTTCTCCCTCACTGACCTTTGTACGCAACCTACTCTGTATGTCTAGACCAGTACTGTTTAATAGAACTTTCTGGGATGATGGAAATGTTCCGTATTAGCACTGTCCAGTGTGGTAGCCACTCATCTCATGGGGCCTGTTGAGCCCTTGAAATGTGGCTAGTGCAAGCAAGGAAGTAACGTTTTACTTTGATTTGGATCAGTTTGAATTTAAGTAGCCATGTGTGACTGGTGCCTGTGATATTGGCTAGTGCAGCTTTGAACTGTACCGTGAGCACAGAGGAGCCGTGTCACCTTGGAGCTCATTTCATGCTCTCTTTTGGTCCTCATGGTGGGGGGCTGGGGGCAGGGGGATGTGGCAGGACACCTGCCAGTTGCTGATATTGGGGAAGCAGGGTTCTCTGCCTCCTGCATCACTCAGCAGCTTTCCCGGAAGACCACCAGCTTGGAGAGCTGAGCCATTAGAGCAGCTTTCAGTTGAGCAGTAGATTACTGTGTGCCAGACATTGCTGCCTCTGACGCCCTGTTATTTTTAGACCTCTTTCCCAGGTGATGTAGAAGCCCCAGAATGGTTATCAGCCTGCTGGTTTGCCACGGGCTCATACTGGTTTGGAAAGAGGTAAGTTGCTTGTCTGCTTCCTGCTGCCCCTGCCGCAGATGATACTTGTCAGAGCTCAGAATCCAGGGTTTCTGTTTCTCACTGCGCAAATGGTTAGTGTGTAACACCTTCTGTTCGTGTTTGTCCCGGTCACGTGAGTAATGACACGGAGCGGTTCAGCGCAGACCTGCGCTCAGGACCTCTGTGACGCAGAGCTGCCCGGGCGCCCCGTGAAGTGTGACTGCGTCTGTTCAGCCCCGGCCACTGGGGCCCCAGTCGAATGAGGCCAAACCGCCCAAGGCAGCAGCTGCCAAATGGCTCTTGGCAGATGTGGAGATGCCCTGTGGCCTCCTCCAGCCCACATCAGAAGAGAAATTAATGTCACGCCGTGTCTTCTCCTTGTTTCATTCTTGGCAAGCCCCAGCTACAGAAAGTCTCATTTGTGAGTAGATGAACTCATTTTCAAAACCTTGAAAGAAACAAGCAGCAAGAAGTGGTAAAAAAGAAAAAAAAAGGCTTAAAATCTGTTTTAAGTAGTGCTTGTCCACTGTCAGCGATTAGGGTAGGACAAACGGTAGCTCATGTCCACTGTTCTTGTTAGTCTTGGTAGACTTGTTAGGACAATGAGAACTCTTGTCCACCATTCTGTTCAGATGAGTTCACTGCTGTGCTTCCTTGGGGTCTGTCTTTGCCTTTTATTTTTTAATCATACATTTGAATTCCATTCACTGAAGAAAAGATCAGGAAATTACACATGTAAACTGTTCTGTTTGAATTCCCTCACAGGCAAATTCTTTCCCATATAGCTGAGACTCTAAGAGACAGCCCTCTTAAACTGTACCTACATGTTTACCGAGTGTCAGGCATGAGCTCCATGCTTCACATGGATTATTACATTTAATCCTTACAGCATCCTCCTAGGGACAGTGACATTTTTATTTCCAGTTGTCGATGAAGTGGTTTTAAGGATAGAGAGGGGAGGTGGCTTGCCTCGTGTTACCCATGTAGCAGGTGATAAAGTCGGAATTGCAGTCCAAGCAGATGTACTCGAGGGTCTGTATTCTGCTAGTCTACATACTTAACCCAGTTTGATGGTGAACAAATGTGCCAGGCACTGTGCTAGTGCACAGTAAGGATTCTTCTTCTTTTATTACTGTGTTTTAACTCTCACAGCAGCCTTACAGACTGTGGGTACTACTCTTGCCCCCAGTGTGAAAGTGAAAGTGAAGTTGCTCAGTCGTGTCTAACTCTTTGCGACCCCATAGACTGTAGCCTACCAGGCTCCTCTGTCCATGGGATTTTCCAGGCAATAGTACTGGAGTGGATTGCCATTTCCTTCTCCAGGGGATCTTCCCAACCCAGGGCTCGAACCCAGGTCTCCCACATTGTAGACAGATGCTTTACCGTCTGAGCCACCAGGGAAGTCCCCCAGTTTACAGATGTAAAACTGAGGCTCACAGACTTGAGGGAGGGGGACCCAGGTCACATAGGAAGAAAAGTGGTAGAAACAGAATGGGCCAAAGATTGGCTCTTTCCACACCCCAAGTTCTTATCTACCCGGTTATAAGCCTACCCTACCAATTTAAAGGTTAATGGAGGTGGCCAAAGTGTCTTTTCTTACAGATTGAAAACTGAGAAATATCATAGTTAAGTGCTTCTCAGTTAGGCTGGGTCTGTGGTGATCAGTGAGAGAGACAGTGGTGGTAGACATCAGTTCTGTCGCTCAGTCGTGTCCAACTCTGTGACCCCATGGACTGCAGCACGCCAGGCTTCCCTGTCCATCACCAACTCCTGGAGCTTGCTCAGACTCATGTCCATTGAGTTGGTGATGCCATCCAACCATCTCCTCCTCTGTCGTCCCCTTCTCCTCCTACCTTCAATCTTTCCCAGCATCAGGGTCTTTTCCAATGAGTCAGTTCTTCACATCAGGTGGCCAAAGTATTGGAGCTTCAGCTTCAACATCAGTCCTTCCAATGAACATCCAGGACTGATCTCCTTTAGGATGGACTGGTTGGATCTCCTTGCAGTCCAAGGGACTCTCAAGAGTCTTCTGCAACACCACAGTTCACTCAGTGCTTCTTAAACTAGTAACCATGGTGAAGGACCAGGTTTGAAAAACTTTCCAATCCATTGTGGTCCCACTGTACGTAGATAGTGATGGTGCTTGGCCCACACCTAATTCACTAGGGAGTTGGAAAGACCCAGGATTCAGAGACACTGGACCATGGCTGTATGCTTACATGACACGTCAGCATTGTCAGCTTGCTGTAAAGGTTTCTCGTTGTTTAGTCTCAATTTCTGTGCTGATGTCATTGCAGACAGGTAAGAAAGAGGTCATGGGTCAGTGCTGATCATGGGCCATGCTCCGGGAATCATAATCAAAAGTGAGATTTCAGCTCCCAGTTCAGGAAACACTCATTCTAGCTCTGCCTCTACCTTGCTGTGTGGCCCTGTGAAAGTCACTTAACCTCTCTGAGTTTAGTTTCTTCATCTTTCAGTGGATAGATTTGGAGCAGACAAATAAAAGATCTCTAGTAGTTCCAAGGGACTAAGATTCTATGTGGATTTTGAGGGTCTTCTGCACTAGAGATGCCGGTGATAAGAAGTGTCAGAACAACAGACTTTTAGAATATACTGAAAATGGTTAAGAGTCAGGTGCCTGGCACAGGTGACTTGGGAGCATTGCCTTATGAAGGGCTCTTGTGATTTATAGCCTTTAGATGTCCTTTTGTTTGACAGATGAATTTCAAGGGCATGGGAGGAGGTTGAATTTACTGAAAATCAAAGCAAACCCAACATGCCCAGGTGAGCTGTGTGTGGTCAGTCTTTGAGTTTAATTACAGTGATGGTTAAAATAACAGGAAATATAATGAGGTTTGTAAAGTACAAATCCCTTGTTGGCTGTTAAGTGTGGTTTCTTTCAACATCAGTCAGGAAGCTGGAGCTGGCAGCCTGGGTTTCTGTATCAATGGTATTTGAGAAAGTGGATCAGGGGCCTCTGTTTATATTGTAGCTTCAGCAAGATTCCCTTATTTTGTATTTTCTAAATCCCCACCATCATCAGTGGTGTGGTCCATTGACCTGCAGCCTCTACAACTCCTGGGAACCTATTAGAAATGAAGTCTCATGTCTCACCCCAGGCAGGATGAGTCAAGAGTCTGCTTTCTAACAAGACCCCAAGTGAACCTTATGCATCCAAGTGAGAGAAGGGCCCCTTGAGGCCCCTGGAATTACACTTGGAAAGGGGAAAATGGAAACTGCGGGCATTCAGTGAGTGGCGCTATCAGTGGCCTGGAAGATGGCAGGCCCCATCCTTGGCACTGGACAGGCATTGCAAGGAGATAGATCTGGTCTCCTCATCACAGTCACATACGACACACTGGGCTCGGTGCTCTCACAGGGTGCATGAGAGGGTCCAGATGCCTGCAGAGGAGGGGTTTGCCCACCCAGCCTATGGTGGTCAGGGAAGATGTCCTGGGGCATGGCCAAGATACAAAAGTATAATAAAAAATAAAAGTGAAATGCTGTTGCTTCTAGTGAGATGGGTGAGGGGCTTGCTTTGCTTTCCGTATTGGAAAGTTCCTGATTCCCCTAGACCGTGCATGCTAAGACGCTTCAGTCGTGTCCAACTCTTTGTGACCACCATGGACTGTAGCCCATCAGACTCCTGTCCATGGGATTCTCTAGGCAAGAGTACTGGACTGGGTTGCCATTTCCTTCTTCAGGGGATCTTCCCGACCCAGGGATCTAACCCGCATTTCTTCCATCTCCTGCACTGGCATTGGAAGGCATGTTCTTTCCCACTAGCGCCACCGGGAATGGGTAATCTGTGATCCATGGGGCCTAATCCAGCCTACTGTTTAGTTTTGGAAATACAGTTTTATTGGGACACAACCACACTCATGTCTTTCCATACTGTCTGTGGCTACATTCCTGATGCAACAATAGAATTGAGTAGCTGCAGCAGAGACCTTCCAGCCTGCAAAGTGAAAATGTTTACAGAAAACACTTGCAGATTTGTCTTCCAGAGCATGGTTGTCAGCTCAGCATCGTCGATGTTGGCTGGGGACTCTTTTGACAGGAAAATTCTCAGACCCCACCTCAGATTCATTGATTCAGATTCCAGGAGTGAGGCCCAGCGATGTGTGTTTAATAAGCCCTCCCGGTGATTCTGATGCATAGGAAGAGAATCACTGGCTCAGACCCTACCCCACTGAGCTCTGAGCTTCTTCTGTCCTCCAGGCCCCAGCTCAGAAGAACCCTTCCTTCAGAAAGACCTTCCTTGGACACCCAGTGAAAGGAGATTCATCGGCCAGTCTGTCCCACTGCGTATTCTTCTATTTCTCATGGCACCTGTCCTGTCTGCCTCACATTTTTAAGTTCACGCCACAGTCCCCTTTTTAAATCGGCAAAGTCATTGTCTCATAACTTTAGTTTGCCCATCTGTCAGATGCTAGCAGTACCTGTGCTGTTGGGTTATTGGGGGCAGTGAGGGGGTGCCGTGCTAAGTGCTCGGACTCTGGCATGTGTTGGTATCAGTCTGCCCTACAGGTGTTCTGTGGTGGAAGTCACTTGGTTTGGAACTCATACCTCCTGGACTCAAAGTTATTTTCACTGGGCTCCCCAGTTCGCTGTTCTGGTAACTGGACTCGTGTAATGTTGAAGCTGATGAAGCTTGAAGACTGTCCTCTTGTTTTACAAGGGAGCTGGGTCTGGGGAGGAAGTGCTCTTCTCTGCTCTGTGGCTGTGGAATGCTACCAAGTACTTGACATGTCTTATCTGTTTAGTCCTCGGTACCACTCCTCTGAATCCCCAAGTTGAGCTGAACTACCCTTGGCTCAAAGAAATGTACTAACTTGACTAAGATCAGACTGTGGGAAAAGACCCAGAAAGGTCTGTGTGCTTAACAGTTTAGTAAGCTTGTCCTGCGAGGTGGGCAAATCAAGCAAGCATGATTTTTGCCCATGGTGGCTCCTTTGGAAGTTGTATTTTTCTGGAGGAGTGGGATCTCAGCTCCCGACATTGACATAAAACTTGCCGGAAGTCTTCCTGCTCTCCTGGAGTGGAGTTGATAGCTCCTCTCCACAGACATGTGGTTCAGAGAAATTTGGGTGGAGGAAATGCCCAACCGACGGTATGTATTCCCTTCCTTTGTATTCTAGGCTTCTTTAATAATGTTTGAAATGGTGGGCACTGAACTCAGCAATGTGGAATACAGTAAGTCCCTTACATACGAACGAGTCCCGTTCTGAGAGTGAGCTTGTAAGTCCAGTTTGTTAGTAAGTCCAACAAAGTTAGCCTGCGTACCCAGCTAACACAAATGTACAGTGTATATAGCCCTGTACTGCAATAGGTTTATAATACCTTTCACACAAATAATACATGAACACAAAAAGTTAAACATTTTTAATCTTACAGTATAGTACCCTGAAAAGTACCGTCCTACCAGCTACCTCACTGCTGCTTTTATGTTTGATTCCAGACATCCTGGGCTTGAAATAAAGATACTGTACTACTGTGATGAAATATAGATATAGTAGTAATAGTAGTAGAGTACTGTTGTACAAAGTACCCAAAAGCACAACCACTTGTGGAGGATGCAGCCAGTTAGCTTGAGAGCTGGTTGGAGGTGGGATGCAGAGGACAAAAGGGAAAAAAGGGACACTGAGTAGGAAATGACATTCTCCAGGCTTCTTCCAAAGGTCAGGCGATTAAATACCCAATTATATGTAGAAAAGTTCCCCTAAGATGCCTATGGAAAAATTTTAAAGTGCAATGAAGAATTGCTGGCAAAAGTAAATATATACTTTCTTATACTTTCTTTGTGTGTTTTAGGGAAAGGCCCTTTGAAATAAAGCAGCATGAGTCAGATCCTTCTTGTACAGAGATTGAAACAATAGGAAGGGATGCTGACTTTCAGAGGGATCTCAGCTCAGAACTTTGTAATTACTTTCATCCTTATATCATCGCAGACCAGGATGTTTTTATTGCTTGCAAAGAAGTGCCCTCAAGTTACCTACTACTCTAGTCAAAAGGCCTGTTTATAATGGTATTGACCTTAAGATAATAATAAAGTGCAGAGTTGCGGGAGTGTGAAGGCATATTAGGTTTGTTTGGCGTTTGAAGGGAAGGGGGTTGCCACTGGGGACCAGAAGGGCAGAGCAAGGACTGGAGAGCTGAAGCCGAGCAAATGATGGAAACTCATTTGGATTCTTTTATTTAGTTCTGACTTGGCGGGGCTAGAGGTAGTCACACAGCAGAGATCATCGTGGTGCCTGGGGTGCACACAGCTTCCCTTAAGGCAGCTTCAGAGTTGGAAAAGTGCAGGAAGAGAAGGGGATTTAAAACCACTAGTTCAGGGTATCATACTGTCTCCTTTTCCAGAATGTCATAGAGCTGGAATTACAGAGTATGCAGCCTTTTCAGATCAAGTAGCCACATTATCAGTGACTGATTTGGAGGCATTTAATAAACAAATAGGTGTATTTGCTTAAGTTCTTCAGGTGAACATGTGTCTGGTTGCTCTGAAGGCTAACAGAAACGTGTAAAGAGAAAGTTGGCAAGCTTTTTCTGGAAAGGACCAGGTAACTATTTTAGGCGTTGTAGGTATTTATATAACCATTTATAATGTAACCATTTAAAGATGTAAAAAAAAATTCTTGGCTCATGCATCCTGTTGGATCAGGCCCACGGCTGTAGTTTGCTTACCTCCAATACGATAGATTTAGAGAGAGAACTCAGCATACAAACAATTGCCCCCTCTTCAGTTGGCCATCAACCACTCTCATCCCATAAGCTGGCTGCTGCTTCTATTTGGATTACCTGTCTGACCCATTTAGGTAATTAAGTTCGCAGCTCCTAGAGGAATGAGCTTTAGGACACTGAGGATAGTTGAGGGTGGGGCAGCATTTTGAGCTAAGAGAAGGAAAGCTCAGGACTCTGGTAGGCAGTCTCTTCTGTTGGTGTGATTCATTAGAACAAAAGCCAGGGCTGCTTCTGCTATCTACAAGCTATGGCCTTCTTCTAGTTAGCTCCCCGAGGCTCAGTGTCTATATCCATCAAATGCGGACGATGATACCTGCCTTCTGGCTGCATAGGCTTGTTGTAAGACTCAGGTCATGTTCTTTGATTACGTGAGGCTGTGTTGGGAATATAGTGTTCAGTATTTTTTTTCTTGTATTTAGTATTTTTTGACTTGGGATCACAGAAGATTAAATGAAGGTGAGTTTGAAGTGTGATTTGAAGGATCTGGGAACCATAACCTGAGGAACCAGAATTGGAGACTTTTGAATGGTGTGGTTGTAGAAATGAGAAGGGAATGCATCACTGTGTGGCAGACAATTCTAGAGAAGCTCTTCCTGTGTAAAGCCTGCGCATGAGAACTATCCATGTAGAGACTTAATTAGGGCAAATATAACTGCTGTCTTTAGTTCAGAGTCTGACCTTTAGCCGTGTGGCCTTCAACTGTCCACGACTGTCGTGACTGTACCCATCTTTGAGGAGAGGACTCAGGCTGGCTAGACTCATAGGACCAGTACCCCAGAACCAGACTGCTTATTTATTTCTAGGGAAAAGTTCAAGTGCCAAAGGGATCAAAATGCTCTTGCCTGGCGATCACATGGTTCTCTCCCTTTCGGCAGAACCATTTGGGAAGCCCAGCCTGACACAGAAGGTTACCTGGGGAGTGGGACATGGGTTCCAGGGAGGCAAGTGAAGTGAATCCACAGGTTCGGGGTAGGAGTAGCCTGTTACCATCAGCTTAGAGGGCTCAGGCTTGACTTTGCCAAAGAGACTGGAAAATTGAGTCTTCTACCTGAAATTTTTTGTATCTCTCTATGTAAATATAAATGTGTACCTAATTCTGATTAGAACAGCATTTGGAAAATGCAGACACACACACACAAATACAAATTGTCTGTAATCCTGTTACTCAAGCTCTAACCTCAGTTAATACGTAATGGTAAGTTTTTTCTGTGTATGTCCACGTTTTAAACAAGAATGTCATTATAGAATACAATACTGTACTAGTCAGGGTTCTCCAGGAAAATGGAACCAATAGGATCTCTCTCTCTAATCCTGAGGAGACAGAGAGTAGGGGAAGTAGAAAATACCCAAGGAATTGGCTCTGGCTCACGTGATTATGGAGATTTGAGACATTCTGGGGGGGTGGGGGTGGGAATCAAATGGCAGAGTAGTAGAACGTGGAACTCCCCTCTTTCCACAAACATATCAGGGAAAGTCCCAAGATCTGGCTCACCAAACTGGAGATCCTGGGGAGCTGATGGTGTAGCTCCAGTCTCAAAGTCAGCAGGCGTGAGATCCAAGGAGAGCCAGGGTTTCAGCTGTAGCCTGAAAGCAGGACAAGACTGATGTCCCAGCTCTGGCAGTCGAGCAGGAGCTTCCTCTCATGGGCAGGTCACCCATTGTTCTGTTCAGGCCTGCAGTGTGTTGGATGGGGTCACTCACGTTGGGGAGGGCCATCTGCTGTACTCAGTGCACAGATTCATGCATAATCTCATTCAGAAAAACCCTCACAACACACTCAGAGTAATATTTTTAAAAATGTCTGGGCACTCATGGCCCAGTCAAGTTGACACCTAAAAGTTGACTGTCACAAAAACTGCTTTAGAAACTACCTTTTCCAATATAGTATACTGGGAACATTTTCCCATTTTGTTAATAATCATCCACTATGCTGTTTAAATTACACCACAGTTTAATCAACCATTTCACCATTATTGTACAGTTAAATTGTATTTCCTAAGTTTTGGTGCATTTCCTGAAATTCTTTGCTGCAACAAGAATGGTATAAATAAAGAAGTGATATAACCAAAAATAAAAGAACTAATCCAGTTGACTCCAACACCACGGGGGTTGGGGCATCAACCCTCTGCACGCTCAGAAATCTGCATATAACTTCTAGTTAGCCATCTGTATTTAAGATTCCTCTGCCTGTGGCATTCCATCGACAGGTTCAACCAACATTGAACCACAGAGCATTGTAATATTTACTGTTGAAAAAAATCAGCATATAAGTGGATCTGTGCATTTCAAACCTGTGCTGTTCAGGGGTCACCTATATTCATCACAGGGGACAAAATGCCTCCCTAGGAAATGGTTTCTTATTCTCTTATAAGTGATGGCCCAGGATTTGACTCATGGAGGATAGGTTAGTTCAGTTGCCTGAAGCCCCTTTATATAACATGGTTCCTTTCTTTCTGGTCAGCACTTCCCAGCCCTTTCCCTGACAACGAGTACATCTCCTGGTGTATAGCAGGTATATACTCCCATGTCTCTTGTCTAAAGTTATCTCCCCATTCTCTTATTCTGTGCTATTGTTGTTACCATTATAGTATCTACCTCTCATCTCAAACATTCTTGTTTGTTACTTATTTTACTTCTTAAATAACATTCTTGTTATTTATTTGTCTTCCAGACTCTGAGTACAGGAACTGTTGTATGCTCCTACAACATAGGCACATAGTGTCCGGTGAACCTCTGATAAATGAAAACCAAACACCTTGGTGACTATCATGGGAAAAATTTCTCAATTTCCAGAATCTAATTATTGGTCTGGGAGGGAAAGGTGTAGGATTCTCCTCTATAGTTAAAAATGGGTCAGCTATGACCCATATATTGATGAACTTTTGCCACAATTACACTGTACAGTTTGATCATTTTCCATGGTCTACTTGAATGCACTGGTGTGTATTTCTGGTAATACTCTCTCAAATTATATTTTGGGCAGCATGATCTGCAGAGTGGCCCCTTCCAGCTCTTTTGTAGCTGTGGTGTTTCCTGTCAGTAAGCTTCTCCACCCCTGGGAAAGGCTGTCACTGGAAAGCTGGCAGGTAGTATTGGGAACACCCATGAGTCCATCTGCAGAAGGTATGGGCCTGGCTACCTCCACAACTGGAGCCTATTTTGGGGGGTTCAGAGGGTCGGTGACAGAAGAGGGAGGGAAGTGTGGTCCAGAAAGAGCTCATTCTCTTAATTTTTAATTTTTTGTGGCTTGAGTGGGTGATCCCGTCCGTGTGCTTAGTCGCTCAGTCGTGGCCAACTCTTTGCGACCCCACGAACTGTAGCCCGCCAGGCTCCTCTGTCCATGTGGATTCTCCAGGCAAATTCTTGGCTGGAGTGGGTTGCCATGCCCTCCTCCAGAGGAATCTTCCCAACCCAGGGATTGAACCCAGGTATCCCGCATTGCAGGCAGATTCTTTACCATCTGAGCCACCAGGGGTCAAACTCCAGTCCTCAGCAGTGAAAGTGCAGAGCCCTAACCACTGGGCAACCAGGGAATTCCCCATGCATTCTCTTGATTCCAGTGAGCGAGAGCCTCCTCTCATGTCAGGGGCCAAAATGTAGCCTGAAAAATGACAAGAGCTGGTCAGATTAAGACTGGGCCATCGTGACATAAGCTGCCACCGGGGTTGGTGTCTGTTCCGTGGGGAGAGTCTTTCTGGCAGTGAACATTGTGAGTTATCTGTTTTGGTCTCCGGTGATACTGAGCTGACTTCTATTCTTTACCGTATTAGGAGCCAGCAGACTTTCTCTGGTACAGTGTCAAATGGTAGTTGTGTCTGGTTTTGTAGACCGTGTGGTCCTGGCGCATGACCACTTAGCTTTCCCCTTGGAGCGTGAAAGCAGCCCTGGACAGTGCTGAATGCCATGGCTGTGTGCTAATAAAACTTTATTGACAGAAACACATGGCGGGCTGGATTTGACCCATGGGCCGTAGCTTGTGAGCCCCTGCGCTTTAGCACTGTGAGTGCCGATGTGGATTCTGGAATCAGGTGCACCTGGTTTCAGAAGCCAGCCCCCCCCCCCACTTTCTGGCCGTGTGACTTGGGGGCTTGGGGGGAGGGACAGCATATCACCTTGAATTCTGTCTCCTCATTAGAGGAATCAAGGAGCTCTGGTTTAAAAAAATGCTCAGCACAGGGCCTTCACATTCGTTTTATTTTTCTCAAAGAAATTAAATCAGGAGCATTTTAGTTTTTACTGAGAGTATCTTCAGTGGGAAAGAGAAAAAATTCCATTCTGAAGCAAAACATGAGAGCCTTCCTCACTTTTTGCAGAATGTGATCCTGTGACCATTTGAGGCAGCCAGTAGCTTAGGGCAGCAGAAAGGAAAGTGAGCCACTAAAGACCGTTTTGCTTTGAAAGGCGCAGAATAAACCAGACCACAACTGGCATCCTTTAAAAATATTCACTGTGTTTTTTTCCTCGAGAAAATAAAAGTAGGTTTCTAAAATCAAATTTCCCTTTGTTTCCCATACAAATGTCCTTAGAGTAGACAGAAGCAACCCCGCCCTGCTTCCTCCATGTGGTCCATCCAGGGCTGCCGACTGCTCAGCCCCTCATGGCGGAGTCTGCCCAGCAGAACCCAGGGGGGCTGCTTAATGAGGGGTGAAGACAATATGGACTCAGGGATGCGGCCAGTTGCTTTTTCACAGTTGGTAGGCACTGTTGCAGGTGCATTCTCTTAATGAGGGTTAATTTGTCTCATATTTTAATCTGACAGAATCTGGCCATGTTGCTAGTATTCCTTGGAGGTGACTTGGTTGTTTTTGGTTGGCATAAAGAGAGAAAATGGAATGTAATTTGGGGGTTATTCGGTGATAAAGCAGCAAGCTGGAATTTGTAGGAAATCCTGGATTTTCAGGGCCCAGAGTAACAATTACCTGGAAGAAGAGCATTTTAGTAGACATGGCACTTCGAAGGAGGCCTGAATTATGTTTGTGTTATCTCCAGGCTCGGATGGCTTGCCGTACAATGAACTGAATCAGCAAACAAACTAGAGGCATATCGTGTGCTGTATATGCATATTTGCTGGTTTCAGATATTGCTATCTGTGGGGTATTTAGTTGTTTCTACTTGGAGGTGAACACAGATACTCTCCTTAATTAGAGACAAAAGTGTTTCTGGGAAAAATTGGGTTTTACTTGAAAAATAGTATGTACCTATTGCAAAAGTTAAAATGAGTGAATCAAATGGAACATTTTTCCTACGTTAAATTTTAATCATAGATTTTTAGACCTAAGTGCTGGTAAATTGCTTAGATAAGTTTTGAATTGGGTGGGGAGGCATACCAAAGCATGCATGTAAATATTCATGGTATTTGGGAGAGTCCTTTAATTTGCGCATGATACAAACCAAACTCTTAACTAGCTTGAACCATAAGTAGAATTCATAGCTGTGCTTTGGGAAGCCCAGGAGTGGATCTGGATTCCAGCATGATTGTATCCTGGGGTTCATTTGAAGCCTTCTATCTTTGTTTCTCTCCCTTTTTCCTTTCCCATCATCTAGTTCTTTTCTCTTCATTCCAGTATGTTGCAGATGGGTCTCTTTCTCTTGAGGGAAAAGATGCTTACCTGTGTCCCCAGGCTTGTAACACAAGCAGTTCAGTGATCCCCCATCAAGAGGGGAACGTCTTCATCTAGGGACCCATGGGTCAGTCCCAGGGAAGGATGGTGACAGCTCGGGCCAATCTCCATGGACAGTGGGGACTGTAATACGACAGCCCTGGGTCGCCTCCCTTTGTGACCAGGTCAAGGGGTGCTCTTATTGGTCACTGCCAAGGACAGAAACCCATGAACTCAGAGAGGACAGAGTTTCTGATACCAGAGAAAGGAGAGCTGGAATGCCAATTGAAGAGACACAAATAGATGTGAGTGCACACATACGCCCATAGTAATTTAAACAATGAACAGAAGAATGTAGAATCCCTGGTATTCTACAGCTTTATTTTTCACTTGGTGAATACCTTTCTGTGTTGTCCTTCTAGCTTTCTTTTGAAAAGGTAAGTAAGATTCATAATTGAATTCTGTTTTGCCAAAGGAATAGCCACTGAATGAAAAACCATCATTTCACATCCATCTTAAAGCACACGACAATTGATATTTCAATATTTCCTTGTATGTCTTTGACAGCTAACCTCAAACTTCCGATTTCATTAAATAGCAGAAATTTAGATTAAAAAATAGAGAGACGTCATAGTGTCAGACTGGCCTTTGTCAGCAGGAGACGAAGCAGAGATTTCCAAGCCTTGAGCACAGCTCCTTCGTGTAATCTTTGTCGCCTGGTGTCCAGCTTTGGCAGCTCCTTTCCTTTTGGCTTGAGAAATGAGCTTAGACCTGGAGAGATGATGACTTGAGTGATGAATCTTTTTTTTTTTTTTTTTCTCCTTAAGTTAGATGAGTTTTCTAGAGCCTTTCTCTGCTTCAGGGTTCTGATGGGAGATGAGAGGGAACCCTGGATTCCCGACTCCATACTGCCCACCACTCCAAGGAGCGCTCGCTCTCAGGGGTCCAGGATTTTGTACCATGCACCAGGTGAAGTCTTAGTTCTGAGAACAAAGACGAAACCCTTGCCGCCCACAGTGGAGGCACACAGTCCTACTCACTGGACCACCAGGGAGCTTCCTCCTTTTCTCTAATGAGGCACTGAGCTCTGCTGTGTCCCCGGAAGCACCCGTGTATTTTGCATCACCCCCACTTTCCCTGGCACGACAACAGCAGTGACAGCAAAGTAAAAATGAATTACAAAAAAAAGAAAAGATGAAAAACTCTCCTGCTTCTTGGGGATTTGGCTCCATATGTACCAAGACCTGTAGGAGTCCAGAGGGCCCTCCCCACGGTTTCTGCCTGTGTCCTCTGCCTCTCCACACCCCCATCCACGTGTGTGGCTTTCACTCCACACCTGTTAACAACTGCAGAGAACATTTACTCATCCCCCAACCGCTGGTGAACATAATCAGTTTTCCCTGAAACATTTAGAGGGTTCATGGAAAGGAGCAGCACTGGGATTCATGTGACTCTTTCCCCCATCTCTGGTGCCAGCATATGTGTTGGAAATCAGGCAGGCATTGCAAATTCTTGACCTGCTGCTTCCTGGCTGTGCAACCTTGGGCCAGTTACGAAATCTCTCGAGACCCAGTTTCCTCCACTGTGAGGTGACAGTCATGACGCCCACCTGGAAGCATTGCTGTGAGCATGGAATGGAGCTTCCCAGGCAGAAAGTACAGAGGACACTGGTGGGGCTGGAGGGCAGGGTACAGGTGGGTGGGGTTGAGAAGGTGAGCAGAGGTTATGTTATGTTAACTTAATTTTCAATCCAGTTATGAACCATTCGAGGTATATGAATAGAGCTGGGCTTTAGAAAGATAATTCTGGGAGCATGGAGGAAGATGGGTGGTCTAGAGAGGCCCAAGAAGTGCTGATGAGCTCTGGGGCTAGGAAAAATGCAGGTCGGAGCTGTATCTGAGATGATGTCAATAGAATTTGGGGGCTTCCCAGGTGGCTCAGTGGAAAAGAACCTGTCTGCCACTGCAGGAGACTCAGGTTTTATTCCTGGGTTGTGAAGATCCCCTGGAGAAGGGACTGGCAACCCACTCCAGTATTCTTGCCTGGAGAATTCCATGGACAGAGGAGCCTGTCAGGCTGCAGTCCATGGGGTCGCAGAGAGTTGGACACAACTTAGTGACTAAACAACAACAGAATTTGATAACTTACTAGATTCTACTTGGGAGTCAGCTTCTGTTCATGCCTTCCCCCCTGCATTTACTTTTGTAATTTGCTGTCACACATTCATTCTGCATATATGCATTTTCTAATCATCTATTGTTATTTTTCTAATGGTGAGCAAGATAAAGTCTCCGCAAGGTGTTTAGCCTTGTAGGCTCTGGCTCCCAAGCATAAAGGCTACTTCCATGAGCGTGGTCCCCTAGAGAATTTGCACCCAGCTCACTGGGGGCCTTTAATCAATATTAAATGTACTTATTCACTGTGGCGGCATGAAGTGAGAGGTTTGAAAGGTAGGACTTTTTGATGGACAGTTTGGAAGGAAAAGACTCTCTCTCCCAGAACACATGGCGCACAGTTGTCTAAAATGGAAGGTTCCTGTGATTGTGGATATCATCCAGGGGACATACCTCAGTAGGTTCTGTTGCTGCAGCGTTAGACTAGATCCTTAGCTGCTGGCGATAGAGGTGGGGCTTTGGCTTCTCTCATGCCTGCTTTGTGGGGTAGGATGCTTGCAGGAGAGGCTGGGTGAGCTGTTTTTGGGAAAGGGGATTGAACAGTGCTACGAGAAACTGTGTATGCAGACAGAGCTCCAAGCTGTTGGTAATGAGCTTTTCCTGTTTGGGCAGAGGCACGCGGGCTTCAGAATTTCCCCACATCTCAGGTGTGAGAGCTACAGTTAGCTCTAGGCTATTTCAGCTAAATTGTGTGCTCGGTACTTCTTTGATGAACCCAAGGCTCTCTAAAGGCTTGGCACCCAGAAAGGGTGATCTTTCACAGGTGAACAGTTGTCAGACAACTTCCCTGACCTTTGAGACGTGACCTGGGCTTTCCCCCACCTCCACCCCTGTTCTGTCAGTAGGGCCTCCTGCCTTCTTCCACTCGTGGGTAGATTGAGCATGAAATTCCCAGTTTGTTTACATCTGACATATCCCATGTTTGTCAGGCTCATCTCTCCTTAATGATGAAAAGCTGAGATGGACCTTTGAAACGGAAGCCAAATCTTATTAAAGACTTAATCACAGGTCTTCAAGTTATATAATCACTTGTGATCTCCCTCTCTTGGTTCCTCTTAAGAAAATTTAGTTTGGTGTCTAAATTTCTGTAAGGTCATTGAGCTAGAAGAGGTGCATCCAGTAAAAGTCTATCCAGGTTATACAGAAAAATGTATGTGTGTGTGTATAGGGAGAATGGATTCATTTATGTATACTGCATGTTCGTTTAATCATTTTATGTGCATGTCCTTATTACTGTATCAGAAATCATGTTGCCTTCCCTGGGTGAGCCCTGGAAAAGTGAGGCTTGCAAGCCAGTTTTGCGTGAAAGAATTATGAACCTTGTTTCATGGCCCACATCACTTAAATGCTACCTTCGAGTTTGGTGTGGGAGTCTGTGTCTAGGTTTGTCTTCCTGTACGATCCAGGAGCCTTCAAACCTCACTCCCAGAGGTCCGTGAGACCCATCTCTCAGTGAATCTAGAAACTTCTCCTGAGTTAGATAACGTTTGAGTCTGCCTAAGTCCTGGAGTCGAATGAGAAAACGTAGGAGGCTGTGCTTACTGAACAAAGCTGCCCATGTGGAGTTCATCCACCCAAGGCTGAAATAAAATGGGTAAAAAATGAAATGAGAGGCTTTGCTTACTTTTATTTCATTTTTTGCCTGCTGTAGCCAGAACTTTCCATTTGCCCATTTGCTAGGTAATATGCAAGTTACACCCTGTTATCCCTATCTATACTTCATAGCTCTTGAAAAATCAAACTGCCCTTTATTTTGACTGTTTTTCATCAAATACAAATGCTTACAAATACACCAAGGCATAAGGTCAGAAATCAATTCCATCTTCCTAAAATTACTTGCATGCAGGAGATGGCTACTCCAGGGAACCTGGTTCAATATCTCATATTTTACTCTTAGAGATTACTTGTTTAGCTTCCTAATATCTGGACCATGCTATGGGATATCTTCTGTTATTTTCTTTTAAAGCAAAGAATTCAAAAATGCTTGATGAAAGACTAGAGAGAGGAGGGAGGCCAGTGTTTAAAATCCAGCCCTTGACAGCCCTGGCAGGGCAGGTGGCCTAAGGGCACAGCTTGCTGGCTTCTCTGGGTTCTCGAGCAGCTGAAGGTTGTGTTTTGTCCCAGTGATCTAGGAGCCCTTCCTCACTGGTGACACCAGTGTCCTAAATTGGTGGTCTTGTTTCTGGTGGCTCAGACTGTAAGGAATCTGCCTGCAGTGCCGGAGACCCAGGTTCAGTCCCTGGACCGGAAGTCTCCCCTGTAACAGGAATGGCTACCCACTCCAGTATTCTTGCTTAGAGGATTCCATGGAGAGAGGAATCTGATGGGCTACAGTCCATAGGGTCGCAAAGAGTCAGACACGACTGAGTGAATAACACTCACCTTCTTTTCAAAGTAGGTAGATGTTTCTTTTCATGAAGAAACTTAAATATTTGTCATAAAGATTCTTTTTTCCGCATCAATAGATGTATCTGCTCTCATGGTGAACTGTGTTGCAAGTTATTTGATCCTAATGATTATGTAATAGATCAAAGCCCTTCAGTTATACAGTGTTTTTTGAAAGGAAATTAATGATTTCAGGGTCATTTCTGTCATAGCACCCCTCTCCCCTGAATCCTGATAATTTTTCTTGAGCGGGACAAAAAGGAGTAGCATTCTAGTCATTAAAACTTACATGTGTTTCTCCATCTTTGCAACTGTCCACCCATCCATCCATCCAGTTCTCACCAGACGTTGCTCTACGCGAGGCCCAGTCGTAGATCTGGGACATGCGGTGAAGGAGACAGACAGGGTTCACAGCTTCATATAGCTCCCAGTCTATTGCAAGAAACAGAAAGGAAAAAGTTGAACATACACTAATAATTTAAAAATGAAAAAAGCAATTTAGAATAGCAAGAACTTCCATGAAAGAAATGAGACAAAGTGTGTGGTGGAAGAACAGAGATGGTGCAGACCTTTGCACCTTAGATGATCAGGGCACGTTTGCCTGAGGAGTCAAGGTTTGAGTTAAGACCCACTGGTCCATGCCAAGACCTGGGGGAGAGCGTATTAAGAGGACAAAAGAGCAAGTGCAGAGGCCTTGGCATGGAATGAACGTGATAGATCTGAGGAACAGAAAGGAGGCAAGGAGGGAAGCGGAGATGATGGAAGGAGAGGTGGCGTGGAGTTGTGTTTAAGTACCATGGACTTGGGGCTTCCCCAGATGGCTCAGTAGAAAAGAATTCAGGCGAGTGGCGGGAGACACAGGAGACTTGGGTTCAACCCCTGGGTCAGCAGGATCCCCTGGAGAAGGAATTGGCAACCCACTGTAGTATTCTTGCCTAGAAAATCCCACGGACAGAGGAGCCTGGTGGGCTACAGCCCAAGGTGTCGCAAAGAGCTAGACGTGACAGAGGACGCACACCCACACACCCTGCACCGTGGACTTGAGAGCTGTGTGTGCCTGGACTGGAAGCCCAGGCGCTCCACTAATAGCCGTGTGACCCTGGATAAGTTTCTTCACCTCTTGATCGATGCCTAGTAATTGCAGTAATTTTATAGAAACAAACCTTACAATGTCTTAGTTTAAAAAAAAAATTGCTAACCTAGGTCAGTACCCTTCTTTTGGAGAAGAAACTGCAACTTACTGGCAGGTTTCATTTAACTTACTTATGAAGTATAGTATACAAGACTCTTCTTATTGTAAGTTCATAAAATGCTGCCAAAGCTTCACTCTACTGTGTTTACCATCAGCCCTAGTCCTTTCCTTGAAGGTCAGTATTTGACCATGAGTGACAGTTCACCTTTTATGCTTAAGTCTTACATATGAAAATACATAGTTTTGTTTTCATAGATAATATTAAAAATATCTTTTCTAAAAATTGTGACAAAATACACGTATAATTTACCAATTTCACCATTGGTAAGTGCACAGTTCAGCAGCATTAAGCCCATTCCTGTTGTTTGGCTAGAACATTTCAGCTGGTTATAAAGCGGAATGACCTTTTTCTGTTTGGCAGAAAGATGTCTTTAAGTCAGAAAGCAAGCAATGGGCAGTTGCTCTGTAACAATCATTTGAGGTTCCAAGCTGGCCCAAGTGGAGCTTTAGCTAATGAATTATGGAGGTGAGATACGTTTTAAATAAAGCGCTGCCGGAGAGAATGGCAGTCTGCTTTGTCTCCTGTTTGTTTTCCGTGCTCATAATTTGAGGGGTGCTCAGATGGAGCCTGGTAAATAATGGCAGTGTGCTTTGTAATCAGACACCTGTCCATCCCATCACAACTGTTGGGATTCACAAGGGTCCCACCACATATGTGGCGGTGCTGGCAGCCCCGCGCAGAGCTGAGCCACCCTTTAGTGGCTGAGAGAGTGTGAGAGGCTTAGGCTTTCCAGGAGGAGCCAGGCGCTGAATCCCAGGACGGGAAGCCCCCAGTGTCCCCACGGATTGGTCATCATTTTCCAAAACATCACTACTGGCAGGTCTTTAGAGTGGAGTGTACTGTTGTCAAGGATCGATTGTGAGGCTGTGTTTGCGTACTTAAGACTGTTGCAGAGTGGGTACATTAAACAGGTGAATTAAACTAGGAAGGATTTTATTTTTCTACCATGCTGTCTGTCCATCACATCTCGAGGAGTTAGTTGTGTTAGAACTGGAAGTGTGTACCTTTCGACAACCTTCACCCACTTTGCCCACCCCACCACCCCACCTCTGGCACCTTATCAGTCTGCTCTCTATCTGTGAGCTGTGTAAGTGTGTGTGTATGTGTGTGTGTGTGTGTTTAGATTCCACGTATATGTGAGATCATGTATTGTTTGTCTCTTTTCTGATTTACTTCACTTAGCATAATGCCCTCAAGGTTTGTCCATGCTGTTGTAAATGGCAAGATTTCCTTCTTTTGCATGGCTGAATAATATTCCAGCATGTGTGTGTGAGACATCTTTTTTTAGATATTATTATTTATTTTTAATTAAAAAAATTTTTTTTTATTTTGTATTGGGGCATAGCCAATTAACAATGTTGTGATAGTTTCAGGTGACAGCAAAGGGACTTAGTCGTATGTATACATGTATCCATTCTCCCCCAATATCTCCTCTCCAGGCTGCCTCTTAACATCAAGCAGAGTTCCCTATACTATGCAGTAGGTCCTTCTTAGTTATCCATTTTAAATACAGCGGTGTGTATAAGTCCATCCCAAGCTCCCTAACTGTCCCTTCCCCACCCCTCCCCGCTGGAAACCATAAGTTCATTCTCTAAGTCTGCGAGTCTCTGTCTGTTTTGTAAATAAATTCATTTGTATCACGTCTTCCTAGATTTCACATATAAGGGATGCATGGTTCTGCTGTGGTCATCGTAAGTGCTGATGAATGCTTAGGTTGCCTCCATGTCTTGACTATTGTAAATAAAGTTGCAGTGAACATGGGGTGCAGATATCTCTTCAGGATATTGATCTCATTTCCTTTGGATACACATCCAAAAGAGAAATTGCTGGATCACATGGTAATTTTGCTTTTTATTTTTGAAGAGCCTGCATACTGTTTTTCATTGTTTTGGTGACTGCACCAAAAAAAAAAATGGAAGGGCTTGAAAAAATGCTCTAATTCACATTCCCCATAAGATTTAGAGATGCTGATTAATAACCAAGGATCATTATTGTTGCTCTGTATCATTATTGTTTTTGTAACATTATTATTGCTACTACCTCTCTTTCTCTTTCTTGGAGTGTCTGTATGGATGAGGAGAGAGTATCCAGTGGGCCTCAAGCCTTTGTCAAAATAATCGCTCCCCAGTGCCTCTCTTTCCTTCACCCTTGTCTGTTTGTTTAACTGATTCTGCCCCCCAGTTTCTAACGAGGACTCATAGATCAGATTTCCACAGACTAGACCCTCTTTGCTACTGCCTGAGATCAAAGAATTGTCTTCATATCATATTGGCTTAGAGAATTCCCTGGCGGTTCAGTGGTTAAACCTTCCTCTTCCAGTGCAGAGGCTGCAGGTTCGATCCCTGGTCAGGGAGCTAAGATCCTCCATGCCATGAGGCAGAAAACCAGAATGTAAAACAGAAGCAATATTGTAACAAATTCAATAAAGACTTTAAAAATGGTCCCCATCAAAAAGAACCTTAAAAACTGTATCATATAAAGTTAAGTCTTAAAAAGTTTTTTTTTTTTTTTTGAGAAGTCATGAGTTTTTTCTGCCTTATGATAATATTTGGTGAATATTTTAAAAAAATAAGACTGTCTGGGCATCTTAAAAGAGTCAGGGGAGTCTTGGCATGTATGTAAGGATGGTTCAGCTGCTGCATATATCATATAATAGACGGGGTTTCCCTCTGGTCTTAAAGAAAGAGAACAACAGCAACAAGAACACTAATGATGAGAACAAAAAGAAAACAGAGCCCTACACACCCGTTCCCAGAGGAGCAATCCATGATAGGCCTTCTCAGGGAGACAAGGATATGGAATCTGGCCTCTGAGGCTGTTTTGATATTTTGGGTGGAGTGTGCACAGCTGGGCATATTAAAAACTCAAGTTGACCAAACTGAGGAGCAAAAGGGTCGGGAGCTCAAGGGACTTCTGCACATGTAAGACATTAATGTCCCCAGTGATCATCTGTACTGTCTGTTGGGGACACACATCATGTACTTTCTAACTGATCGGTCCTAGACTGTCTGAAGGAGGGTATTACCAATCACAGACCCCCCAGGCTCCCTTTCACTAAGGGACATTCGGTCATCAGTTGCCATGGCAACTGGGTCAAAATCTGCGACCCCTGCAGTACCAACAACCTGGTAGAGTTTTCTGTCCAGGTATTGAAGAGACTTAGTGTCCTGTTGGCATTGCCAAATAGAAAGTGGTCTCAGATCTCAGTTTAAATCCGAGATTAGTGGGTTTGCTCCTCATGAGGGATGGCATTTCTTGAGCATTTACTATGGATTCTTGAGTTCTTCACCTACATTAGGTCATGTAATCTTCATAACATCTCTAGAACATGGGTGGTGTTACTATCCCATTTTAGAGCCAGGGAAACTGAGACTTAGAGGGTTTAACTGACCCAAGGTCATATAACAGCTGTCATGCTCGGGTGGTTGCTGTTAGAGTTAGGGCTCAGCTAACTGTGGTCCAAGGGCCAGATCCGACCCCACCTGGTTTTGGATGGCTCACATGTAAGAATAGTATTCATGTTTTTTAAAGGTTTGACAGAAATTGAAAGTAGAATGATATTTGGTAACAAGGGACAGTTACATGAAATTCAGATCTTGGTGTCCATCTGCCAAGTTCTAACTGTGGCACCGCCTCCTTTGTTCCTTGATGGACTGTCAGAAGCAGCTTATGCTGTGCGGCTGCAGGGCTGAGTAGCTGCCGTGGGAACCTGGGGCCTGCAAAGCTCAAGATACTGACCACGGGGCCATTTCCAGAAAAAGTCTGCCCAGCCTGCTCTTTTCTTGCGCAGTCACCTGCCTGGTGGTCATCACTAAGAGTCCTAATCCTACTTCTGCTACGCGTGCTGTGTCCCAAGCACTTTTCTAGGCAGTTAAAACCACTCTATAACGACCCTTGGCATCCGGTATCATCATTATCCCCCGTTCACCTGTGAGGAACCTGAATCATCAAGAGGCACATTCTGGAATGAACTTAGAGTTACCAGTGGGGAAGGGTGGGGAGAAGGGGTAGCTACGGAAGTTGGGGCGGAGGTGTATGCACCTCCTTGTTTAAAATGGATAACCGACAAAGACCTACTGTATGGCACCGGGAACTCTGCTCGGTGTTATGTAGCAGCCGGCTGGGAGGGGAGTTTGGGCAAGGATGGATAGGTATATTATATGTATGGCTGAATCACTCAGCTGTGCATCTGAAGCTGTCACAACACTGTTAATTGGCCAGACTCCAATATGAAATCGTTTTTTAAAAAAGAAGCATGTTCTGGGGACTCTGCATCTGAACAGAAATCAGTCAGTGCACAGGTACCCTCATTGCCTGCTCTTGACAGAGGAGGAGAACGTGAGACAGAGAGGGCCAGTGGCTTTCCCTAGGTTGCACAGGAACCTGCAGACAGATACACCAGATGTATCCATGCCCCCATCCCTTAAGAATGAGCTCAGAGTCTGTCAGGGCTGCCCTTGCCATGTGTCCCCCAGGTGACATTCGGCCCTCGGTGCCCTGATGGCCTCTTTCAGGCCTGCCACACCACCTTTCATCCTTTGAGAGCCAGCTCCCCACGCCCCCTCCCCCCCATACCCCCTACATTCTTCCATCCATCCTGGCTAAACCATGCCTCAGTAACAATCTCATTTACATCTGGGAGGGGAGGGAAGATTTAGTTCAAAACCACGTGGGTAAAGGCACCTTCCAGTCGTGTGTCTTTTAAGCCTCTTGCTAAAGCTGGTCTTGGTAATTCCTTCTTTACCCTCTTTCCCCGGAACCAGAGGATGCAAATCCCAGCAGGCTGGCAGCAGGCCCTGCTCCTTTCAAGTCGGATAAGTAGAGGCTCACGAGGCATCCGTGGGAATAGTTTTGATGATCTCACAAGGTGAGAGCCGTTCCTTTTCCTTTGAAGGCATTGCTTTTTAGGCATTACTGCGGAGTCCCTGTTAGAATAAATAGATGTGGTATTACTTGAAAGTGCTCATGCTCACACTGTGGATGCTTAAGTAGCATGTCTGTCTATTTTGGATGTGTGAGAAGAGAAAGGGACTCTCTGTGGCCTTAAAAGAGCTTCCTTTCCAGACCCTTTTCCATTTCAGGCTCAACCCCCGGACCCCCTCCCCACTGCCCCCCGGCATCCGTTGCAATGAAACTCTTATTAAGCACCCTACACCAAGAGCAACTGCATTTAGTTCTTTTGTGACTTGTGTTCATTTCTAGAAATATCATCTCCTTTTTGTGACTTGTGTTCACTTCTAGAAATATCTCCTTTAGAAAATTGGACAAAACAGGGAATTACTCAGGTGTCCGAATCTGCCATGAGTAAACTCGTGTGTGTGTATATAAACTTGGACTGTGAGACTTCCTTGCTGGTTCAGTGGTAGAGAGTTCACCTGCTAGTACAGGAGCCACAGGTTCAGTCCCTGGGTCGGGAAGATCTTACGGAGGGGAAATAGCAACCCAGTCCATCTTCTTGCCTGGAAAATCCCATGGATAGAGGAGCCTGGCGGGCTGCAATCCTTGGGGTTGCAAAAGTCAGACACGACTTAACAACTAAACAGCAACAAGCATGGGCTATGGGGAGGAGAGGTGCATGCATCTGAAATAGAAGACAGGGACTTCTGGCGGCCCAGTGGTTAAGATTTCGCCTTTCAGCGCAGAGGGTGCTGATTCAGTCCCAGGTTGGGGAACTAAGATCCCGTATGCCTCTTGGCCAAAAAACTATGACATGACAGAAGCAGTATTGTAACAAATTCAGTAAAGGCTTTAAAAATAGTCCACCTAAAAAAAGCAAATCTTGAAAAAATAGAAGACAAAATATTTTAAAATTTGCTCTAAGGCAAGGCAAAGTGTAAAGCCCTACAATTTATATTGATTTACATTGACTCATGGTGCTGCTGCTGCTGCTGCTGCTAGGTTGCTTCAGTCGTGTCCCACTCTGTGCGACCCCATAGATGGCAGCCCATGAGGCTCCCCCGTCCCTGGGATTCTCCAGGCAAGAACACTGGAGTGGGTTGCCATTTCCTTCTCTGACTCGTGGTGAGGGGCTAATTCATAGTATGCGGCTGGGGACAGTTTTAGGATGCTCCCTGATGGAGGTAGGATTAGAAATCAGCTTTGAACTGAGAAATAAGATTTAAAAAAATTTTTATTTTAATTGGAGGCTAATTACTTTACCGTATTGTGGTGGTTTTTGCCATATATTCATGTGAATCACTCATGGGTGTACGTGTGTTCCCCATCCTGACCCTCCCTCCCACCTCCCTCCCCATCCCTTCCCTCAGGGTCATCCCAGTGCACCAGCCCTGAGCACCCTGTCTCATGCATTGAACCTGGACTGGCTATCTGTTTCACATATGATAATATACATGTTTCAATGCTATTCTCTCAAATCATCCCACCCTTGCCTTCTCCCACAGAGTCCAAAAGTCTGTTCTTTACATCTGTGTCTCTTTTGCTGTCTCACATATAGGGTCATCATTACCATCTTTCTAAATTCCATATATATGCATTAATATACTGTATTGGTGTTTTTCTTTCTGACTTACTTTGCTTTGTATAATAGGCTCTGGATTCATCCACCTCATTAGAACTGATTCAAATGCATTCTTTTTGATAGATGAGTAATATTCCATTGTGTTTATGTACCACAGCTTTCTTATCCATTCATCTGCTGATGGACATCTAGGTTGCTTCCATGTCCTGGCTATTATAAACAGTGCTGCAATGAACATTGGGGTACACGTGTCTTTTTCAGTTCTGTTTTCCTAAGCGTGTATGCCCAGCAGTGGGATTGCTGGGTCGTATGGCAGTTCTATTTCCAGATTTTTAAGGAATCTCCACACTGTTCTCCATAGTGGCTGTACTAGTTTGCATTCCCACCAGCAGTTTAAGAGGGTTCCCTTTTCTCCATACCCTCTCCAGCATTTATTGTTTGTAGGCTTTTTGATAGGAGCTATTCTGACCGGCGTGAGATGGTACCTCATTGTGGTTTTGATTTCCAGAGAAATAAGATTTGCTGAAGAACATTGAGGGTGGATTAGCAACAGGAAATAAGCAATATCATTCATGAAGTAAAAACAAACATGCTTGCATTCCTTCAGTTCAGTTCAGTCGCTCAGTCGTGTCCGACTTTTTGTGACCCCATGAATCGCAGCACGCCAAGCCTCCCTGTCCATCACCAACTCCCAGAGTTCACTCAGACTCGCGTTCATCGAGTCAGTGATGCCATCCAGCCATCTCATCCTCGGTCATCCCCTTCATCTCCTGCCCCCAATCCCTCCCAGCATCAAAGTCTTTGCCAATGAGTCAACTCTTCACATCAGGTGGCCAAAGTACTGGAGCTTCAGCTTTAGCATCATCCTTCCAAAGAAATCCCAGGGTTGATCTCCTTCAGAATGGACTGGTTGGATCTCCTTGCAGTCCAAGGGACTCTCAAGAGTCTTCTCCAACACTGCAGTTCAAAAGCATCAATTCTTAGACATTCCACACTAAATATGATAACCAAAGCAACACAGGGTGAACTTAGCATTTCCCCAATTTCTGGAACAGTCTCAGTGGTATTACGTGTTCGGTCAAGTGAGTTCAGGAAATGCTGAGTTACTGGGTTGATGAAAATTTTCACTTGGGTTTTTCTGTAAGATGGTATGGAAAAACTCAAATGAATTTTTTTTGGCAACCCCAGAAAATACAGGTAAACATACATATTTGCTGCTGGACTTCTCAGAGACTTTAATATACCTCAGGACTCTCCAGGAGCAGAAGAAAAGGCACAGTGCTCCTCAGATTTATCTGACATGAGCGTCATCTGGCTTTTTAAATAAAGCCCATTTTGGGACACAGTGGTATGAGTCTTATTTTGAGATTAATATATTCATATACAGACAGAATCTTAAAGGTCACGTAGCCCCATGCCTTCATAATCATGTAGTGAATCTTCTTCCCAGGAACTTTTAAAAATCAAATTTAAACCCAAGAGTCTGCTGTTGATTTGAATGTTGCTCTTAGAAATTTGTTTATGGTGTTTGGGCTTAGAGCTTTTGTAATTGCAATTTCTAATCCAATTTAACCTTAGATTCTACTTTCCTCTCGGCCCTTGAATTCTCTCCTTCCTGTGGGGGATGATGGCAAAAAAAGGGGGGGCTGAAAATGATAAAACTCTGTAATTAGACATTTAAAGGTCAGTCACTGGAAAAAATGAACCAGCATGTTGCCTAGATGGTCGTGGATGATGAGTTTTGGGTTTTTAAAAAAATCCTATATTTCAAATACAGCACAGAATCAGCCCTAATTGCCTGAACTGTGGACTTCCAAATGAGTGTCTGGAAATTGGCAGTCAGCACAAGGCCACATCTGCTGTGACTGGCTCCTGACTGCACTGTGTCCTCCGTCACATGGAGGAACTGTACTCATTTCCCCTGTAATACTGTCCTCTCCGTGCAGGTTTTGCTTCCTGTGTGACCTGCTTTGCAAACAAGGGAGGGCCACGCTAGGGGCTTGGGGGAGTGCTCAGGGTATACTCAAAGTCCTAGGATAAACCCAGTGTATTTTTCTGGAGAACCCTTAAAAAGTTTTTTTTCCCCCGATGTGGACCATTTTTAAGGTCTTTATTGAATTTATTATAATATTGCTTCTGTTTTAGGTTTTGATTTTTTAGCTGCAAGATGTGGAGTCTTAGCTCCCTGACTAGGGATTGAACCTGAACTGCCTCCATTAGAAGATGAAGCCTTAACCACTGGACCATCAGGGAATTCCCCTAAAGTAACTTTTTATTGACATCACACACACAC